>NC_092661.1:19738171-20054005 GCF_032118995.1 Asterias amurensis | reverse complement strand
AAGCACTGACATTGGCTGACTGTTCCTGTAATCAACAATAGATCAGGAATTAGAGTCACATTATTTATTACATTTGGGGTTGAATAAGCAGTGGGACTTAGGTTTTGTCACAAGTGACCGCTTCAATATTGAGCATTTGGGGTTGAACAAAGACAAATTGACTAGAGTGGGATATGAGCCTGCAACCTGCAGATTACTCTGCCAGTTCTCTACCAACTGAGATAGTGTTAGTGGTCTCTCTACTTTGCTAATATCTTTGTTTAGAGTGTGCCAGTCAGAAACCATTATTTATAAAAGACGCTATGAAAAATAGTAAAGCTGTATCCAAATTGCCAGTTCTGGCTACAACTACGACTGTTGCTGAAGCCATCCTAGACTACAACGCATAATGACATGGTAAACCAGCCCTAGCCAGGGCTGCCAATACAGACACAGCCTGATCCACTTAACTCTGATTTACAAATACTCCAATAATAATAATAATAATAATAATAAGACTTGTAATGCGCACATATCCACCCTGCTGGGTGTTCAAGGCGCAGTAAACCAAAACAAAACAAAACAAAAACACAACACAAAGAAAAACAGACACAACAAAATTAGTCATTGAAAACCTGTGACATAAGATAAGTTTTGAGAAGAGACTTGAATTTTGCGGTACAAAGACAAGATCGAAGATTAAGTGGTAGAGAGTTCCAGATGCGTGGCGCGGCTACAGAAAAAGACCTGTCACCCCATGAGTGTCGAGACTTGGGTTCAATGAGGAGAAGCATGGAACTTGATCGAAGATTCCTTGAAGGAGTGTAAACTTGAAGCAGTTCAGAAATATAGTGGGGAGCCTTGCCATTTAGAGCTTTGTGGACAATGAGCATCAGCTTGAAGATGATTCGTTGAGAGATAGGGAGCCAGTGTAGTTGTTTCAGAATGGGGGTGATAGAACAGGATTTTCTAGACAGTGTCACAATGCGAGCAGCAGTATTTTGGAGCCGTTGAAGTCGGGAAATCTGGTTGTTAGGAAGACTGTAGAGAAGAGCATTGCCGTTGTCAAGACGAGAAGTAACAAATGCGTGAATGACCTTTTCAGTGGCACTTTTGTCCAAGTACTTGCGAATCTTACCTATATTCCTGATGTGATATGATGATAAACGAACAATGTTGTTGATGTGTGGCTGAAGTGTCATCGATGAATCAAAAATAACCCCTAAGTTCCAAGCTTTCAGCGAGGGAGCTATCCGAGCATCACCGATGGAGATGTATGGCACTGAAACCTTAGTTAACTGTTGACGTGACCCAAATAAAAGGAACTCTGTCTTATCATCATTTAACTTCAGGAAGTTTTGTTGTGTCCAACGTCGAATCTCTTGGATGCATTTCTCAAGTCTTGCAATAGATGCATTGGCGTTTTCTTGAGAAGATTTAAACGTGATGTATAGCTGAGTGTCGTCTGCGTACACATGGTAATTCAGATTAAATTTGAGGATGATGTCACGAATCGGTAAAGTGTACAGCGTAAACCACTGTGGGCCGAGTACCGACCCCTGTGGCACAGAGTAGTTCAAAACAACAGGGTCGGATATCGCAGTGCCAATACATACATGCTGAGTTCTGTTGTGGAGATACGATTTGCACCATGCTAGGGCTGTGTCCTCTATGCCAAGGTGATTCTGGAGCCGAGAGAGAAGGATGTTATGATCAACAGTGTCAAAAGCAGCACTCAAGTCTAGCAGGACTAGTGCTGTAAGGTTACCATTGTCCATAGAAGAGAGAATATCGTTGCTCACACGGACTAGTGCAGCCTCGGTCCCATGGAAAGGCTTGTATGCTGACTGGAACACGTCGGACAGGTTGAAAGTATGAATGTGATCAGAAATACGTGATGACACTACTCGTTCGATGACTTTTCCAAGATATTTTAAGTTTGCAACCGGTCTGTAGTTTTTGAATATCTCCTTGTCCAGGTTTGGTTTCTTGATGAGCGGCCTGATGTAGGAAACTTTGAGGCTATCGGGGAAACAACCGGAACTGAGAGATTCGTTTACAAGCTTAGTGATGTAGGGTACAAATATATCAATGTTTTGCTTTATCATGGATGTTGATACTGGATCCAGCTCACAGGATTTTGAAGGAGATTTCATAATAACCCTTTGAATCTCAGCAACAGTGGCAGGCTCAAACACAGATAGTCTACACTCTGGTTGAAGATGTGGCAATGTCTGCGGTACGTTGTAAGGGACTGATGAAAATGATGAGCGGATGTCTGAAATCTTGGTGACAAAGAATTTCTGGAACTCATTTGCTAAGTCCTGGTCATTGTAGGTGGATGGAAGGACAGGGGTTTTGGGTTTGAGCAACAACTTACCAATTATCTTAAAGAGCTTCTTTTGATCTCCTGAGGATTCTTGTACTTGAGATGAATAATGGATGATCTTTGCCTGGTTGATCAAATTCCTAACTACTTTACATTGGTTGCGATATTCTTGTCGTTGTATTGCCAATTTGCCATTTTTCCGCCACTTCCGCTCCAGTTGACGACAGATCTTTCTCGCTGTACGAATATCATCATTGAACCAGGAGACTTCAGTTCGGACCTTGACTGATCTCGTTTTCCAAGGTGCGTATTTATCCAAGATGTCACTGACTGTACTCTCATATTGGCTGACATAGGAATCCAAGCAGTCATGATCAACTTCTAGATTTGCTAAATGAGTGCCTATGTCGCGGAACACTTCGGGAGGATTCACATGTTTCCATTGTCGGCTCTTTATAGTGACGGTTGGGACTTTGGGCTTGCACAGACTCAAGTTACACATGACTGCATAATGGTCAGATAATCCAGGTAGAATAACAAAGTTTGAGACAATTGGTGGGGAGATTTCACGAGTTATGACAAGGTCCAGGCAATGACCGAGACGATGAGTCGGCTCCTGGATATGCTGGGTGAGACCAAAAGCTTGAAGTAGATGCTTAAACTGGTTTGCATTGGTGTTATGGATGTCATCAACATGAATGTTAAAGTCGCCGGTGATGATGATTTCCGATGGATGAAGCAGATATTCCAAAATCAAATTCTCAAACTCCCTTAGAAAACTTGAGAAAGTCACATGTTGGCCGTTTGAATCCCTCTCAGGTCTGTATACAATGACAAGGCGAACAGATTTAGAGTTTCCGGAAACTTCAGCATGAAGAGATTCAAAAGTTGTGTACTGGACGTCATTATTTTTCACAGAGACAGATAAAGTAGATCTGTACAGTATTGCAACTCCTCCACCAGTCTTGTGAGGTCTTGGGATGTGATGAAAGTAGTAGCCAGCAGGGGTACACTGACGACATGTTAAGTTGTCGTCTGGTCTCAGCCATGTTTCTGAAACGGCAACAAGGTCCAGATCTTTTTGCAGAACAAAATCCGCAAAATCGTCATACTTGTTACAGATGGACTGTGTGTTTAGAACACAAAGGCTGAGTTGAGATTTGGCAGTAGTCACTGGTACTGGAACAGAAGGGAGTGTAACTTCTGGTACAGGGGGATTATGAACAGTTCTACGGCGACCAGCTTTTTTACCACGATGTGTAGGTCGATAAACAGTGCTGGGATTTACAAAAAGGCCAAGGTTCTGTAATGATAATATAGAGGAAGGCAGCAGAGTTGTAGCACGTGTGGATGGGGCATAGCGGAGACTGAGAAGCTTGTTCCGTGAGTAGGAATTTGCAGAGTTTGGACTAGCTTCTGCTGAGTTTGAGTTATATACACCTTCAGGGCCGGGATTTACAGCAATGTCACCAAAAATCACAATTTCCAAATGAAAAGTGGCTGGGGAGTTGTCATAGTAAGAAATAGGGCATTTCAGATATCTTCGATGGTGGATGAGGCCTAGATGTGTCTTTGGCAGAATGCAAGCACCAGACACAATTGATGCTGATGGAACAAAGCTGACCACAGATGAGTCAGTACAGTACAATGGTCTAGCAAGCAGGGAGAGAATGAAAAGGATACTTACCTCCATTGTCCCCAGATGGGAGAACAATGTCCATGGACTAGGTGGATGACTGCACAGGATGCAGCCACCTAAGTGTGTGTAAGCTTTATACACCAGAATTCTCAGCTGAGACAGTGAAAATTTCTAACAGAAAAACACTATTTTCACAATTCAGATGACTCCAGGATACACAGAAAAAGTCCTGTAGATTCCAGGTGTAGTAACAAATCCAGTTGTATAAGAATAAGAACACAAATTGAGCAATATACTAAGAAATTAGCAAACAAACACAGAGCTGATTTGAGTGGCCGCTGTCAGGCGCTCAGTCAAACATGACCTGATTGGTCAAGAGGAGATCACGTGCCATGTTTAAACATGTAGTAGCAAACTAGTATACAGAACTTAACAAACGTTGAGGTAGAGTTGAACAAAATTGAGGGAATGCAACTGCACATTTCACCTAAAGATTGAAACTTACTCAAGCAACACAGATCCAAAGTCCTCCATCTCAGTAAGGCCCTGTAACCTGGATAACATCGGGTACACACTATAAGCACTCTCCATACTGACATTACATAGCTGCTTGACCGTGTCTAATCGTGCATGTTGCAGGGCCATTTGGAAAGATTCTTCCTCATCATCTCTTAGACATGATAACGCAGTGAATATGGATTGATGATAACCAGTGGATTGAGTCTGATGCGAATGGTCTAGTTCTTGATCCCATTGTCCATTCCTCCATGCTGCTTCATATTGAAACTCAGCCATCTCAGGACCAATGACGACTTGTTCTGATCGTAAACCATGAAGGTACACATTTAGAATGTGGCTTAGACCTTTATTCTGCATCGCCTGCCAATAAAAACAACACAAGATCAATTTAGAAACCCAGGAGTCTAAGGTCCTTTCCAAAAAATTAATTTTGCTTTGGATTAGGCTAAGGCTAGCTTGACCCCGCCGGTTGTTTAACTTGCGCATGCTTTGGGTACACACGCTCAGGGCTTCAGACGAGAGATTGGAGCCTCAAGCCTAATCCAAAGCCGAAGCCGTGGCCTCAAAGGGCCTATGACTCAATGGATCACATGTCTGCAAGGTCAAGGATTGATAAACTGAGTCATCCTGCTGATCAAAACCAGAGTTTCAGTCAATCATAACAGGTACGGAAATATTTCCAGTGTTGTGAACAAAAGTTAAACTAAAAATTGTAATAATCTAACAAGGTTTGCAGTAACACTATGTAATAATCATGAATGAGATGTTGTGATTCTGTAAAGAAATAGTGGTTTAGCAACTTGACGTTTCGATCAGTATGCTCTGATGATCTTCAGGAGAATAGAAGATGATCAGACACTACTAGAAACCACCGGGGCTTTTTTTCAGAACCACCACAATTGAAAGAGAGAAATGATTACATGGTGTTACTGCAAACTTTACTAGAGAGTATGTCCATTGTATGCAATTCTTACCTGTAGGATTCCTATCTATGATTACATGGTGTGACTGCAAACTTTACTAGAGAGCATGTATGTCCATTGTATGCAATACTTACTTATAGGATTCCTATCTATGATTACATGGTGTGACAGCAAACTTTACTAGAGAGTATGTATGTCCATTGTATGCAATACTTACTTGTAGGATTCCTATCTCTTCCTGTCCAGTGTGGGTTGATTTAGAATGAAGTTTCAGATCATACGCACTTAGTGCTTTATCCCAGTCACCTTCATGTTCATACGTGTGGATCCTACAACATACACCAAGTACAAATCAATCAATGAAAGTCGCTTTAAATTGTAGACATTTACTTTCTGCGCACAATTTCATCAAGCACAAAAGTAACCAAGCACAAACAAATTATGCTTAGCATACTATACATTGTCGCTGAGCAGAAATTGTCAAACATGATTGTCTGCTTCAGCAGCTTTATGTTAATGGCCAAAGATCTTTAAATTTGTAGACATTTCTAATTTGTCAGACGAAAGGTCACATATGTACTGAATTAGGAAACAAAACTGACGTTACAGACATCATAAGGAAAATTGAACGACTAAATGGAGAAAAAGCACTGCCTGAAAACAAGACGCCGGATGGACAACAAGACGGATGAAGGAAAACAAGAACAGGGAAACAAGGACAGTGAAAAGGAGAAACGGCAGAAGAACAAGAAGATGAAGGGATGGCATAATAATTGGCATTATCCAGGAATAGTATGGCCAAGCACAGCAATGATTAGTGATAAATAGTACTTTTATACAGTTTTCACTCTTGTACAATTCTGTGTGTATTTGTTAATTGTGTTTGTATGGAAATAAATGTTGATTGTTGAGTTGGCATAGTGGTATCTTGCCTCGCCTTCCACCTCTAGGACCCCAGTTTATATCCCACCAGGGGCACTATGTGAAATGGGTTTTCAGTCCCAACCTGACTGCGTGGGTTTTCCCGGAATAATTCTCTGGGGTTTTCCTCCCACATCTAAAACTGAAACTTCCTTCTTTGTCCTCTCTCCATTGGGTTCTTGGCTAGTACAGTGATGAAGTTTGCTTTTGTACGAGTCCTTGGCTTCACAACCAGAATGAATAAATGAAATGAAAGTGAGCAGACAAACCTTGCACATGTATCAGTGAGTCTTCCAGCTCCACATCCATACACCCCATCAGGTTCACCAATACTACTATACGCCTCTAGCAGCAGACTCTGTATGTTGATATGGGATTCATCAGACAGTACACTGAGAGATTCTATATCTGAAGGTTGATTTAGCGACTGGCTAGAGGGTCTACTAGAACCAATAGATCCTTGCTGGGACCTGAAAATACATACAAAGCAAGGGTTATCTGACTCTGTATGTTGATATGGGATTCATTAGACAGTACACTGAGAGATTCTATATCTGAAGGTTGATTTAGTGACTGGCTAGAGGATCTACTAAAACCAATAGATCCTTGCTGGGACCTGAAAATACATACAAAGCAAGGGTTATCTGAATCTTACTCAGTGAACAGTAGTCCATTACTGTTTTTACTAGTCCACATTTCATCCTAAATTGAAAAGCTCTTATTACTTAACTAGCCGACTGGAGAATTCTGACTGGTCTTTAGGTGTTTTAGCTAGAGTTTGACCCACGGACCACTGAAAGGCAGAACGCTGCAAAGACATACAATGGCCCAGGGAATACAGGTTACAAATAGTTGTATTGATGGATACACTTACCTCTGAACATCACACCATATTTCAGTATATAGTAAACAGGTGAAGTGTGCTCTACAATTCTGTGCTGCTTTAGCTGCTAGCAAGTAGTTGACGTCAAGCCAGAAGTTATTATCCCATGCTGTGCTCTTCCTCCGCCTATGAGAAAAGAAAGGTCAATAAGTCAGCAACATAAAATGTCAATATACTTGCATTTTACTTGGATGACAAGACACTGTAAGAAAATGTCTCCAATAGCTGTAGCTGCAGCACCCAATGCAAATACAGCCACAGATTGTATATGTGTAAAGCTTAGTGCACCAGTTAAAAGCCTACAGTCAAGCTTTATGTTGCTGCGTCAAGCAGAAGTCTTTTTTATCCAGCCAGCAGAATTATGCATTTTACAAGGCAGTATTAAGAGAATTCCATAGTGTGCAATGACATGAAGTTTGACTATGGCAATCAGAGCTGGGATCAATGACCCAAGTCAGATTGTAAACTTCAATTCCTATGTCAAAGTTCAAAGGTCATGACCTACCCTCCTGTTGGTCTTTCTTGTGTTCTCAAGTAGTACATGACATCAAGAAGAGTGTGAATTGACCTTTGACCTAGTTGACTGGAAGACGCATCTGCAATAAACGCATAACATCCAACATGACACACAGGAATCACATCAGCTATCTTTCACTGAGTTTCAATAAGGGAATCAATGTGTGGTGAAGAGGTTTTGAACTAGTAGTATAAAGCCGCCGAGGTCTGGTTCTTGATAACTTTACTGAGACGAAAGCGAGGTAAATTATCAAGAACCAGGCCTCGGCGGGTTTAAACCATTAGTTAAAAACTGATTCAACACATTTTGATTTCCATTCATAAATACCTTTTCGGTCAAAAAACATCAACCCTTTTTGGTCAAAAAGTTAAATAAATGCAAAAATTACAGTTGTTCAATGATTTCTTTCAACGCAAGGCCCCTCCAGCTATGAAATGGTAAGGCCCTCGGGTAAACAACACCTTAAAAGGAGATTGCTGTGCACGTCGCGCGTATCGCGTGATGTGCCACAACTGTTCACGCCGTTGCTCTCGACCAATAGGAATGAAGAAACTGTCTTTTAAGCACAGGTGCAAGCTTGCATGTCACGCCCATGTTTCAACACTTTTTACTGGTGTTATATCATCCGTTCAAACACCCCCACGTGATGCCCTCTCGAACCAATCAGAATGGATAAACTGTCTTAAGTATTTATGAATGTAGTTTCAATATTTCAATGTAGTTTCTTTCAAGAAACATTGGAGTTCAAAAAAGGATTATCAGGGAAAAACCAAACAAATGACGGAACATTTATGAAGCAAATATCATCTGATGACCTACTCAGATATCTTTATATGGGCAATAGCCTTTTCAACCTGTTTGAGAAGATGGTAGTACACAATGTGAACAATTAGTGATAGGGCGCCCTACTTGAAAGACAGCATGTGCATAAGGTCTAAGTTGATTAGGCTGTTGGCTTACCATGGAAGGGGACTGGTGTAGGTGCTCGACTATTACTTTGACAATGACTAGAGAAGACTGTCTCCACACCATGTGATAAAACCTGTCTGAATCTATCAATACCTAGACTCAAGATGTCATAAAATGGTGTCTTACCGTGGAAGGGAACTGGTGTAGGTGCTCGACTATTACTAGTACTTTGACAATGACTAGAGAAGACTGTCTCGACACCATGTGATAAAACCTGTCTGAATCTATCAATACCTAGACTCAAGATGTCATAAAATGGTGTCTTACCGTGGAAGGGAACTGGTGTAGGTGCTCGACTATTACTAGTACTTTGACAATGACTAGAGAAGACTGTCTCCACACCATGTGATAAAACCTGTCTGAATCTATCAATACCTAGACTCAAGATGTCATAAAATGGTGTCTTACCGTGGAAGGGAACTGGTGTAGGTGCTCGACTATTACTAGTACTTTGACAATGACTAGAGAAGACTGTCTCGACACCATGTGATAAAACCTGTCTGAATCTATCAATACCTAGACTCAAGATGTCATAAAATGGTGTCTTACCCTGGAAGGGGACTGGTGTAGGTACTCGACTATTACTAGTACTTTGACAATGACTAGAGAAGACTGTCTCGACACCATGTGATAAAACCTGTCTGAATCTATCAATACCTAGACTCAAGATGTCATAAAATGGTGTCTTACCCTGGAAGGGGACTGGTGTAGGTACTCGACTATTACTAGTACTTTGACAATGACTAGAGAAGACTGTCTCCACACCATGTGATAAAACCTGTCTGAATCTATCAATACCTAGACTCAAGATGTCATAAAATGGTGTCTTACCCTGGAAGGGGACTGGTGTAGGTACTCGACTATTACTAGTACTTTGACAATGACTAGAGAAGACTGTCTCCACACCATGTGATAAAACCTGTCTGAATCTATCAATACCTAGACTCAAGATGTCATGGAATACATAGGGTAAGACTCTCTCTGCAAACTCAACCTGATCAGAAAAACAAAACAATCAAAGAGATGGTTTAGAAATAATGTAGGTGTTGTCACATAGAAATACCGAAGAATCAAAATTTACACCATAAGGTGTTAAAATAAAACAAATTTTTGCCAACACATAACCCTAACCCTAACCCTTACCCTATTATATCCGATGTTAATTTAACATCCAACAAAATTAATTTTGTTTCTCTCCTGGGTACATGTGACACATTAAACACACCAGTTTTGGCAGTATATTTGTAGACCACGGGCAATCCCACGGGCAATCCACAATCAGAAATAGCTTTGTCTCAAGCTTCATTTGATGGTGGAAGCACCGTTTAAAATGTACACTGCTCAGAAACTGATAGCATGCCTTTTCAAATCAAAGTGTCTAATCAGAGGCTTGTTCAAAAACATCCACTGTTATTCAGTTTAGGAAATTGTGGCTGAAAAGACGTCATCCGACATCAAGTGGTGATGGGAAGTCAAACTTGAGTGGCCACTTGGGATGAAGCAAGTCATTGTAAAAGACATTATTCAAATCTTACTCACAAGTATCTTGTATGAATAGCCTTTACTTTCTTGGGATGTGCATATGCCAAATACCAATTTCTAGATACAGACTTGTTATCTAACTATTCTCTTATATATATATTTTTATAGATATATCTTATAGATATTTTGATCAGGGGAAACACATTTCCTGATCATGAGAGAGGAGGGAAGGGTTTGTTGAATACCTTGACAGTACAGATCGGTTGCAACTGAAGTAGAATCTCATCCTTCACTCCACCACTCCGAATCAACGCAACAGTCAGATTCCTCACCCAATCACCATGGTTACTACTAACTGGCTGCCATAGTAACGGATCTCCAATGGTCTTCTCAAAGGAAGCGGCTGAAGGCGGGAGTGCTGGTTTGTGGGTTATCTGTCAATAAATCATAAATATAAGCACTATACCAAAGGCTATCAGGCTGTTCACAATTATCAAAATTTTCACAAAAGTACAGAACGTACACTATTTCAGGACCCCTCCTACCCACCCCTTTCCCTGAAAGCGTACAAAAGAAAATGTTGAATTCTTTTACATTATCTTGAGTTAGTAAGCCCAGAGCCAATTTATTGAACGGATGTAGATAACAAAAGAGTTTATCAATGACTGAGATTGTGTCCTGGGTAATGAATACCTTTCTATTGCTAGGTCTGAACGGCTGTAGATAACCAAAGAGTTTATCAATGTATGAGACCTTTCTCTTGCTAGGTCTGAACGGCTGTAGATAACCAAAGAGTTTATCAATGTATGAGATTGGGCCCTGGGTACTGAATACCTTTAATTTGCTAGGTCTGAACGGCTGTAGATAACCAAAGAGTTTATCAATGTATGAGATTGGGCCCTGGGTACTGAATACCTTTCTATTGCTAGGTCTGAACGGCTGCAGATCACCAAAGAGTTTATCAATGTATGAGATTAAGCCCAGGGGATTGAATACCTTTCTCTTGCTCGGTCTGAACGGCTGTAGATAACCAAAGAGTTTATCAATGTTTTTCTCTTTGTACTTCTCATGACATCGTTGTCCTGAGTTTGTTGCTAGTACAGTCTTTAAGCAGTTGGCTGCGGCTTCTACTATATCAACGCTGTGAATGAAAGAATACACAGGTACATGTAAGTAACGAATTTTGTTTTTTAGGAAGAACAACTGACCAGAGTAGTGTTTAGACCAATAACCTCATGATCATTGATGATGTCTACCAACTGAGTTATCTTGGCCCTCATTACAGCAGTCTCACTATTTTGTTGATTCCTTCATTCCAAGGTGCCAGGAACTAAATGCACATTCCCACACTTCACAAACAATAAACAAAGGGTATCTTTTTGCTAATTGTCACTGACCAGTATCCTTACTAGGTGTACTCCAACATGTGTGATAAATAACACCTGAGAAAACATGGGCTCCATTGGTCATCGAAGTTAAAACAAAATAATGAAAGATAAAACAGGAGCGGGAGACCGTTAATATTAGCTTCATTTGTCTCATGTCTCACTAGTAATTCACGATAATTGGATCGTCTTACTTTGGATCTGAGAGATACTGTTAAAGTAGATGAATCATAATTTGGTTGTCTTACTTTGGATCTAAGAGATACTGTTGAAGTAGATGAATGATAATTTGATTGTCTTACTTTGGATCTAAGAGATACTGTTGAAGTAGATGAATCATAATTTGGTTGTCTTACTTTGGATCTGAGAGATACTGTTGAAGTAGATGAATGATAATTTGATTGTCTTACTTTGGATCTGAGAGATACTGTTGAAGTAGATGAATGATAATTTGATTGTCTTACTTTGGATCTGAGAGATACTGTTGGAGTAGATGAATGATAATTTGATTGTCTTACTTTGGATCTGAGAGATACTGTTGGAGTAGATGAATGATAATTTGATTGTCTTACTTTGGATCTGAGAGATACTGTTGGAGTAGATGAATGATAATTTGATTGTCTTACTTTGGATCTGAGAGATACTGTTGGAGTAGATGAATGATAATTTGATTGTCTTACTTTGGATCTGAGAGATACTGTTGAAGTAGATGAATGATAATTTGATTGTCTTACTTTGGATCTGAGAGATACTGTTGGAGTAGATGAATGATAATTTGATTGTCTTACTTTGGATCTGAGAGATACTGCTGGAGTAGATGAATGATAATTTGATTGTCTTACTTTGGATCTGAGAGATACTGCTGGAGTAGATGAATGATAATTTGATTGTCTTACTTTGGATCTAAGAGATACTGTTGGAGTAAATGAAAGATAATTTGATTGTCTTACTTTGGATCTGAGAGATACTGTTGGAGTAGATGAATGATAACAACATGCCTAGACATGATAGGATCTTTAGCAAACACCTTCAAGGCTGTGGTGTAACTAGCAACATTCTCAGCTTCATCACAATGTAATGCTACTGTAGATAGATTAGGTGCTCCAATGTCACCCAAACATCGACCTGCAGTAATTAGAATAATAATAATCATATTGGCTTCTTATATTGCACTCAAATCCATCACTCATTGATGCAACAATAATAGTCAAGTGTCTGCTTATTACTTGTAGGACACAAGAGTCACGAGCAGGACTCAAACCAACACTCTGCTGAGCAAAAACACAAGAGCTTGTTGGCAACGGTACCCAAAGTATACAATACCAAAACGCATTGGTGCAAAATGGCATCCAGCATCAATGTGACCGAGAAAACTGGTCCCTCGTTGTCGCAACTCTCTCAATACACAGCTCTGGAGCAATTCTATAACTTTTCAGTTTTATTATTATCAAAAATTCCTATCATAATTTTTCAAGTTGTTAATTTGTTCAAGAAAGAACTAAATGAAGATATGAATGATTGTCTTTGATTCCAGTGACTTTTCTGATTACAATGATTTCAATGTTTCTTACCAGCCTCTTCCTTCAGAGATTGTAAGACATCACCCTTGGATCCTAAGACGTGATCTCCAGCCCCACTTATCTTGACCAGTTCAGTTAGGAGATGAATGATGGTTCTATCACATCCTTCTATAAGAAAACGTAACATCATTCATTGTAAACATTTGGATGTCAGGTTGGCTCATTGGTTTCTTTCTCTGCCTTTCATCTAAGGACCCTGGTTTGAATCCCACCTCATACCTGAGCCCCAGGTTTGAATCCCACCTCATACCTGAGCCTTTCATGTGGATTGGGTTTTCAGTCCCTACTTGATTGCGTGGGTTTTCCCCCATTGGGGTTTTCCTCCCACTCCTAAAAGTGAACATTCTCATATTCATCATGTTAGTGGCACCCAAGCTGCTGGGCGTGTAATCAAATAAAAACCAACACTGACACACTGTCATCCCAATTATGTCTTTGTTGACCTTAGTCTGCGACCAAACAATAGCTTTGGCCCCAGGCTGCACAAGCAATACCTAAACATGAACATTTGATGCAGTTTTCTGTAGTTGTTCTTTGTTTGAGTGAAGTTGGTTTATATTTTAGGAATAGGATAATGAACCTAGTATTGGGATGCTGTACCATTATCTCCATCAAGAGGGATGTTCTAAGGCTTTGTCTGAATTAATGGCTTTGACTGTGGATATTGCAAGATTGCTGGATACTCCTATTCTCCAACATCATCACTGAAGCCAATACCCACAGCCATAGCCAGGTCATCTACTAACCTGTACATTGCTGTACCATGATAGCCAACTCTTCTTTCTTTGTAGCAAGTTGATGATGTAGATGTCTCAATCCCTCCAATCTTAAAACACCTCCCTGTTTACCAACCAGTAAGAAATGCTGCACTTCCTGATAGGAATGCAAAAACAATTGATTCAATTAAGGAAGGCTGATTCTGATTCACTAGGATACCTGTTATGCGTGTTTTTATGTCATTTTGTTTGCAGATTACTAAAGTATGTACAACAGGACAGTATGTATAAACTTATCCACAGACATGGAGACAAGAGTGAACCAGTAGTTTTAAGATTTAATTTACCTCCATTAGAGTGAACTCTCCTGCCTCATATTTGACTGCTTGTTGAGCTGTCCTGGCCGGGGCAAGCTTGGCTGAGCCTGGGAATGGATCTAGGAGTTTGAGAGCAGGGGCAAGTTTATCCACATTGTCTATCACTAGAAGGTTGATTAATGACAAAGCCTGGTGGAATAGAAAATAAAGACATCAAGTAGTCATTCACAAAGCAAGCTTGTTTTTGAAACATGATTTTTTTTTAACTAAACCAAAGTCAGCAAAAAGCACAATAAATCTCACTCCCCAGTAGTGAAGATCATTGCTAGAAGTCCCCTGATCCACTCAAGGGATAGACGTCCACTTTTCGCTATCGACTCAGAATAGTCAAGGAGTCAACTTGACCACGGAGTCAATTTAAACATTGTTAAGCAAAAGTTGGCACAAAACCAGTCACAAAGGGTACATATGGCATAGTACGTTGGTTGGTTACCTAATTAGGTAAGCAAAACTGTTTCATGCTTAGTTACTTACTGTGTATTGTTAATGGACCGAGAGGCCTGATTGCTTACCTGATTAGCAACAGCATCATCTGTTTCCATTAATGGTACTAGAGCTCCTATCATCACACATAGATGCTTACCAAGTTCCTGTTAAATAACAAATACAAACCGTTATAAACCCACCAGAATCCAACAGTATACCCTATACAACTGCCATACTTATCCAATTGATAAACCTGCAAAAATTACATTTTAAGTTCTTTTAGGAAGTTTGGTTAAAACCGCGTATGCCATTGGCCGGTCAAAAATTTCAACTTCAGTATTGGGTCAGCCAAATAGCATCGAGTTGACTATGACTTAAAAGAAACTCCATCAATGACCACATACAAACACACTTGTAATCATACGTTAGCGTGATGAACTATGTTAAAGTCTGAAGAATGTTTCATATTAAGCTGAAATATTTCACAATATTACAAGTTTATAAGGAATATCTGACATCCAAAACCCACCGCCAACAAATATATGCTGCCACAGAATATCAATCCGGTGAGATTAGTAGCTTCTTACAAGTAAAATTTGAATGTTGAATATTCCCACACCGGAAACGAACTCTCATATTAAGGGCTATGTATTTGTGTACAGCACAGAGGAAGTGTCTTACATAGAGCTAGTGTAATGGTATACATCAAGCTAATACAAGTTTAGATTTTAACTTAACAAACCTCAGCACAACACTTGAGCGCTGTTACGCAAACATCATGTAATAGATCCACACACAGACCACATAGACGCCCGCCTTCCCCTAGCTCTAACCCCTTGCCTAACTCCTGTCCTTCCTGTAGGCTATGCACTAAGGTATAGATGACATCTTGTAAGACCATTGCCCAAGATCCACCTAATCCACCAGTAGGAAGCTCAGCTAGGAGTAGTGAGATAAAGAGACGATAGGCTAGGAGTATACGTTGCTTCTCATGATAACGATGAGATTTAGAAATCTTGATGTGAAGGGATAACAGAATCTTCTGAATGTTGTCCTGGAAATCAATCAATTAGTGAAAAGAAACATTTGGTTTTATTGTTTTAAATGGTACATCCCAGTCAGGGGGTGGGATTAAGGGGGTAGGGTTGAGGACTGACCCTCCAATTACAGTAGACAAGTATTCTGGAAATCAATCAATCAATCAGTGAAAAGAAACATTTGGTTTGATTGTTTTAAATGGTACATCCCAGTCAGGGGTTGGGATTAAGGGGTAGAATTGAGGACTGACCCTCCAATTACAGCAGACAAGTATTCTGGAAATCAATCAATCAATCAATCAGTGAAAAGAAACGTTTGGTTTGATTGTAAAATGGTACATCCCAGTCAGGGGGTGGGATTAAGGGGGTAGAAATGAGGACTGACCCTCCAATTACAGCAGACAAGTATTCAAAATACTCACAAGAAAACACCTCAAATATATCTGAATATAATCCTACTTTATAAAGTATGAGACCTTTTTCTCTATAAAGCACACTTTTTTCTTTACAACAGCAGTAATAGTTTAAAAGGTGCTGTGGCACAATATGCAGCTAATCAAACCAGGAACAACAACTTTACATCCCATTCAATGTAGCAGCAATAATGGTTGTGTGTTTTGCTTGGTCTCCCTATAGTTTTAAACATAACAATAACTTTAGTTGTGAGGAAAGTACTTCATACAAAAATAAGCAATGGTTTAAAGGGGATGGTTCACCAATAAACCCGTTGCATGAGAAGTCAAACAGTGCCCTCAATGAGGCAAAAGGAACTTACCTGTGTCTTAGCCAGCAGTGTGACCAACGTTAGAGCTTTACTACCAGCATGACATGTAGTTAAGTAATCCAGGGTAGCCTTGATGGTGTAGGAAGTAAAGAATGGTGGATTGGGCTCCGGATCTCTGTCACTAGACAAACAGCAAATACAAAAACTTGTGTTTAAAAGTACAGACAATTATTCAGATACTTGGAATCATTGCAAAGCAGGCCTTTAAGTTAAGAGAAAACTATTGGAAAAATAACTCAATGGAGTTAAACAACAGATACACGCTAATATGGCTCGATAATTCTGAGCCTAATTGAGCCAAACTCTGAGTCATACCTTGTGAACTGAGTTCCATCTCTATTTCCTTCCGAGTGTGGTTCTTACAGCCCACCCATCAGACAGACAGACAAACAAACAGACAGACTGCTTGACTGTTGAGCCATTCCTACCTTGTAAACTGAGTTCCATCTCTACTTCCTACAGAGTGTGGTTCATACAGCATGGCAAGAAGCTCCACTACAATCTGATCTAGATTGACTTGTATCATGCTATCTATTGCCTGCAATGAAAAACACACATTTAATAATAATAATACTTGGTTCTTATATAGCGCATGATCACACCCCTAAGGGGCGTGTACTGGGTGTGGTTCATACAGCATGACAAGAAGCTCCACTACAATCTGATCTAGATTGACTTGTATCATGCTATCTATTGCCTGCAATGAAAAACACACATTTAATAATAATAATACTTGGTTCTTATATAGCGCATGATCACACCCCTAAGGGGCGTGTACTGGGTGTGGTTCATACAGCATGACAAGAAGCTCCACTACAATCTGATCTAGATTGACTTGTATCATGCTATCTATTGCCTGCAATGAAAAACACACATTTAATAATAATAATACTTGGTTCTTATATAGCGCATGATCACACCCCTAAGGGGCGTGTACTGGGTGTGGTTCATACAGCATGACAAGAAGCTCCACTACAATCTGATCTAGATTGACTTGTATCATGCTATCTATTGCCTGCAATGAAAAACACATTTATTTATCATTGTTGAAGGAAGCCTTTCACCAAGAGTCACTCTGCTGGACCGATGGAGTAAATAGCAACATCTCTGACCACAGTCAGCTCTGGACAGGAAGAGTTTAAACTCCATCATCAAAAGGGTCACAATGAGTCAGTCAAAATTCGCAAGATGCAGAAAACTTTGAAGTCTATAAAATCTTGAGTTTATTCTGACGTCTATTTGCTGAGGTGTCCAGAATTTTGAGCAAACTGCTTGCACTTTATCAGTGTGAACGGAAAGCGATTAGAAGAAATGGTGTGCTGTGAAGTCATCACAACGCTGTTCAGCGGATTTGTGCATTTGTATATACATTACTTTGAAGATATCAGAGGTGATGTATTTTCTGCAATAGAATGGGGAAGTCCCAACTATGGGGACACTTTGAAACCAATGACTTTAGTGGAGAGACAGAGAGAGCTTGACTTCATCCAGACCTAGATCCAGACCTAGAGAAACAACAACAAGAAGAGATATCTGCCAAATACTGACCTCTTTTCCCAGGGTGCCTTCAAGCGCTTCTAATCCCTTAATGGCTCCACTACGCCTCTCCTGATAATCTTCACTTCCAATACCTTTCTCTGCTGCCCCCGTGTGAGCAAACAGGGGTAGGATATGCGCAATGGTTTGTGGAAACGAGTCTTTGAGGAGTTGTGTCCAATCAGTGTCGAGGGATTTTGCGATGTCTTTAACTGTATTAATAGACTCCATGGTAACGAGATGAGGAATTACTACTTGGTGATACCTCCTAACAAGAAATCAGAATCATGGTTTAGATTTAACCTCCACTCCGATGTGTGACGAGTATTGTATTGATCCTTTAAATCAAAAATCACAAACTTTACTTTTTCATTTATTCTGGTTGTGAAGCCAAGGACTCTCAGAAAAGTGAACTTAAACATTATACATGATTAATATTAATATTCTTTATCCCAAATGCGAAATTCCATCTATTAAAAAATTATACCAACTTCATGCTACCAAAGGCTGCAGTGACCAAGTAAGTTTTATGCTCATTAATTTCAAGAGCTCTTGTCAATCAATGACACTACCTTTAAACTCAATCTTACCGGTAGAACTCTTGCTCAGTCTGGCATCCTAAGAGCTGGTAAGGAAACTGAGTGAGTAAATACTTCTCCAGAAGCCATTGATAAAGAAGAAAACTCAAGTGGGTCTCCATGAAGACGGTGACTGAGGTGTACTGCAGACTGTCTGATATACTGTGTAGAACCTGCACAGAAAACATTTCTGATTTCATTTATTTGGTTTTTTTTTATTGGGAGATCGCATCACAAGACAAGACAGCCACTTCAAGGTAAGAGCTACACTTCATTTACTTTGGGTGTTGACAAATATTAACTGTTACCAGGGGCACAATGCCAACTACTCCTTGGGCTGAAAAAGGGGGACCCCCTTCACAGTCCATAACGATATAGGCATGTATATCATTCAAACATTCGCAGTTATGTTTCAAACTTGCGACCCAAATATGCGACCTACCAACTGAAATTGGGCCAAGAAATTTGCACGCTGCCCGCAATCATGTGATAGTGCCCTCTTTTGACCCAATTTCCTCAGCCATTCACTCCTCAGCAGGAGTTTTAACATGGCAATGTGATCTAATCCCAACCAATCAGAATGGCTGAACTGAAAGGAAGAAACTGCTTACTTTGTTCATGAGTGGTATGTTGATTCCATTGAGGGTAACAATCTGCATCAGAGCAAACACAGTCTTCTTCTCACAGGCTGGACTGTATCGAGCCATCGTAGACAAAGTTGCTAACAGACTAGCTGTATGATTAGCAGACTGCTCAGCTTGATCTTGGGTCTTCAATCGTCCCTATGGTAACAATACAACAACGTGACATTCAACTGTATGGTCAATAGTCTCTTATTCTATACTTTGGAATGATGTTTGTTTATAAACACTATGGACTGGCATAATGCTGTGACTAATGTACATCTACCACCCTTCAGGCCTTGAGTGGCCTTCGGTCCTGGGAAATAGAACAGCCTTATAGGGGGGGTACACAGACATGCACTAATGACCTCATTGCCAGTCCATACATGCACTAATGGCCTCATTGGAGTGTAACTCTACGTGCACGCAATGAATTTTAACTTATAACTTACTACTTTCTTAATCAATGACTGCAGTCAAAGCTTACACAACTTCAAAAATGACTTCCAAAGCGTAACTTTTGTCACATCTTGAACTTCAACAAAAGGTAATTTCAAGGTTTCATAGTACGTTACAACCAATCATAATAAGTCATAAACACAGTGTAGGGCCAATTTAATCAGGCCTACCAACACACATAAACACAGTGTAGGGCCAATTTAATCAGGCCTACAAACACACATGTTTCTGTACAGCTTCTAAGTATTACCCAAGTAAACAACCACACTAAGGTACCAGTCTATGTTCCACCAAGCCTCACTTTGAATTTCAATGTAATTAATATTACCTTGATATCCATGGCATCTTGGGCTGCCTGGTACACCATGTCAAATGCCTGATTCTGTATCTCCTTAGTAAAAGGTGTACTGACTGTTCCATCTTTACTTGGATGACAGAAAAGGCTGTAAATAAATCACAGTGTTAGTAAACAAAAACTCACAGGAAGGAAACACCTTATATGTAGTTAATTTCAAATAGTTCGTTTCAAGTTTAACGAGGGAAACTGACTGGGTACAAATACTTTAGGCTTGAAGAAAGCAAAATGTACAAAGCAGGACTTTTTTTTTTAAATAAAAAATATTGACAGTCGAGGGAGACCATCATCATAGGGCTAGATAGCTCAGTTAGAGTGTTGGCATTTTCATAAGTAGGTTGTTGGTTCAAACTCCACTCCAGTCAATTTGTTTTTGTTCAACCCAAATTATTTAAGAACTTACATGTACTCTGTCAATTTCCCTTGTGGTTTATTACTTGATATTTGACAATATATTTAACATCAAAATACAGGCTGCTTGGTTCAAATAACTAGGATCAAAGTATGAGGTGTATAGACGGAATTAATGCACTTCATTAATAAATAAAAATTTGACCTCAACAAATACAAGTACATCAAAAGGCACAGTAAAAGAGAAACGATAACACAACAAACCAATCAAAATAATAAAGAACAAAATAAGTATTATAACAAAACACACACAATAGCGGCACCGAATTTGGACTGCTTCATTTCACAAGGTGAACAGCCAAGACTTCATTTTGTGATTATAATCAGCTATTGAACCAATATGAATCCAATATTGGGATATTTTATTAACTCTTGGTGAAATCAAGGGTCGTTTTCTCAATAAAAAGATGAAATGTAAACACTTCCTGCCAGACTAAGTAAGTATACTAATTGCAAGGGGTAAAAGGAAGACCTGTCAGCTGTAATTAGTGTGTCTATATTACCTCTAAATTGGCCATTAGTGATACCAGATAATGGCAGTTTTCACAGACAATATTTGTATTTCCTTTGGTTTTTGGAAACCGCTCCATTGTTTTTATAAACAATAAAACTATTCTGTGAGTTTTTTATTTTGAAATTTGTTTCTAGAGAGATTGCTGAAAACCAAAGTGATTATGTCCACGTAGGGAATAATAATCTGTAATTGGAATACAGTCTGAGAAACATTTTATGCATGAATTACTTCACAGATTGAAATGTTTTTAAATCCCTCTCTGTAAAATCACATTCAATAGAAGGGAAACATTTCTCAAAATGTTATACATAGTGCTTCATACAAGGTAAGTTGGTCATTATACAAGGTGTCTGGTCATTATGTTTTAAAGTAATGACCAATCTATGACCTTTATAATGGCCTTGGTACTGCTTAATTGCAGTGAATGGTTAAGACTATTAGATCTGACAACCTGTGAGCCAATCACAACAGAGTATGCACATCCATAAGTGTGTATGTGTAACTAAGGGTTGTGTGTTACAAAAGGAGCGCTGCATTGCCAGGTCTTAATGGGTTCCTGTATGGCTTTATCAATGACAGGGAGAAACGTCAACACATGAAGCCCATGTTTTAAATCACAGCAAAAGTAAAAGTTGTTAATTACATGGCGGTGTAGGGAGACATTATAATCCAAGGCTGTGATCACTAGACTAGCCGCACTAGTCATCTAGGCTTACTAGTAAGTACGTATCTTATGATAACTTCCAGTAGTCTTCCCTTGTCTAAAGTGGTATGTTGTGATTGAGCAGTCTACTGCATCAAACTCAATGTGAATAGAAACTTTCCTGAAAATTCATGAAGTTGAAACTTACAAAAAGTTGATGAATCAACAGAGCGTGGGTTCTAATACTGATTGCGACACTTTCCTTGTGTCCTTGAGCAAGGCACTTAACCATAATTGCTTCTCTTAACCTAGGTTTATATAAGGGAACCTGAGATGGTTGATGTCTCAGCATTGGACCATGGAGGAAGACAATTTGGATTAATCCCTTTAATTGTTTGTAAGAATAGTATTGCTTAGATCATTTTATTTCTAGTTTAGGCCTATTGGTATATTTGTAAAAGGCCACGACCACAGGAGATATGTGCTATAGAATTGCAGTTTGTAACTACTATTTTTTTAAATTTTTATTATTATCATTTATCAATCAAGAAAGACTCTGCTAGGGTCCAAACAACAGGACACTAACTATTGTTTTGGACCATAGATCCTTTTGATTGGTAAGCAGTTTGCAACGGCTATTCTATTTGTTATTATTTTTATCAATTATTAAATAAAAGAGGAGAAGCAGTAGTTTGTTGAATCTTAATAAACCAAGATGAATCTCTGATGCAATGTAAACAGCAATTTGCGGTTAATGCATTTTTTTATTTACTTAGACGTGGCTCTTTGTAATGAATCATTACAAAGAGCCACGCCTAAGTAAATGAATTCTGACAGGATTTTGAGTTGGAGTTAATTTAGGTATCGGAGTAATAATAGCGCACAGTATTTTGAGTTGGAGTCAATTTAGGTATCGGAGTAATAATAGCGCACAGTATTTTGAGTTGGAGTCATATTAGATATCGGAGTGATAATAGCGCACAGTATTTTGAGTTGGAGTCTATTTAGATATCGGAGTGATAATAGCGGACAGTATTTTGAGTTGGAGTCAATTTAGATATCGGAGTAATAATAGCGGACAGTATTTTGAGTTGGAGTCAATTTAGATATCGGAGTAATAATAGCGGACAGTATTTTGAGTTGGAGTCAATTTAGATATCGGAGTAATAATAGCGGACAGTATTTTAAGTTGGAGTCAATTTAGGTATCGGAGTAATAATAGCGGACAGTATTTTGAGTTGGAGTCTATTTAGATATCGGAGTGATAATAGCGGAGAGTATTTTGAGTTGGAGTCAATTTAGATATCGGAGTAATAATAGCGGACAGTATTTTGAGTTGGAGTCAATTTAGATATCGGAGTAATAATAGCGGACAGTATTTTAAGTTGGAGTCAATTTAGGTATCGGAGTAATAATAGCGGACAGTATTTTGAGTTGGAGTCAATTTAGGTATCTGAGTAAGTGAAGGTGGGCAGGATTTTTGGTTCAGTAATTTACCTATTGGAGAAGCAGGACATGGTGGACCATGAATCTCACAACTGATTATAATGCAGGTTCCTGTGTTGCAGCAGTCAGAAGTACTAACTTGATCAACCTTGCTTGGATATACGTTACAAAGTCTGGTAAGTGAATTTATATTTAACCTTGCTTGGATATACGTTACAAAGTCTGGTAAGTGAATTTATATTTAACCTTGCTTGGATATACGTTACAAAGTCTGGTAAGTGAATTTATATTTAACCTTGCTTGGATATATGTTACAAAGTCTGGTAAGTGAATTTATATTTAAGAGCGGCTCCATAAGAACAAATTTAATTTTGTGATGAACTCATTTTCCAATAGAAAGAGTCTACATGAAAGTGGGTAAAAAAAATACAAGCCTCTAACGACAGACCCTTTTATTTTAAATCAAATGTTTTTGGATGTTGACAAAGTTCACACTGGTTGGGTATCAAATGGAAGGTATTGTTATACAATTCTATTGTGAGGTTAAGAGACTTAACTTTTTCCCACTTTCTATCTACTAAAAAATGAATCAAACACAAAACTGAATAGAACCTTGGAGCCACCCTCTAAGTTAATGCAACAATTTGGCAGTAAAATTGACAACTGCAAATTCCTAAATATCTAACCTATTAGTTACATATTAGCCAAACACCTACTGTGTAATGTCTCTGTCTTTGGACTAGCACTATTTGTGTAATGTATCTGTCTGTAATAAGACAGCATTTGTAAGGCTCACTTTCTCTTAATCCTGAGCCGGGGATTGATTTTTGTGTGTGTGTTGTGGCCGAGCGTATAAGAGCAACAGACTCAAGCTCTGGTGCTTCTGATCAGCAAAGTGTGGCTTTGAGTCTTAGTCGTGTCACTTGTTGTGCCGTTAAACAAGACACTTAACCATTATCTGGTTCATTTATCACTTTCCAAACTTTATTTATTGACAGTAAATATTACTTATCATCTCTAAGTTTTTTTTCTGTATTTGTGCAGTTCTTTACTACACTACCAAGAACAAATCCACATCAGTGCACAATGAATGAAACAAACAGCACCAGCTTAGACCAAGACAGCGTCTCCTTTGCAGTGTCGCTGACTCTAGGCATGATTGGCATTTTGGGCAACACTCTCGTCTGCATTACGATCATCAGAGCTAAATTCATGCACAACATCACTAACTTTCTGATCAGCCATCTTGCTCTGGTAGACCTCTTAGTCTGCTTAACAAACATCTTATTCTTGGAGCAATTTATTCCGAACGGTGCAAATGTTGTTATAGTCTGTGCGCTTTTTCGCAGAAAAAGTGTAGTGTGGTACTTTGTATCTGTGTCATCCAACACTACACTGTTGGTTACTTTTGAGCGCTACATAGCTATTGTACACTCGTTGCACTATCCTCAGTTTTTCACACATGTCAAGACCTTTTTAATGATCACAATAGTCTGGATCGCACCATTGTTAATGATATTAGGTTACGCCCCAGCTTTTGTCTCTTTGAAAGATTTGACAAAGTTTGAATGTTTCCGAGTCCAGGGCACCAACAAATTTTCAGTAAAAAATGTCGCAGAATTCGCAACTTTCACAGGAAGCTTTCTGTTTTCCATGTGTTTTCAAATTGTTTTCTATGGCAAAATCGCTTTAAATTTGAGAAAAACTGCTGCACTACAAAGACGCGATAACAACCACGCCCCTGCAAATGAGCTGATGAAAGCACAGAGGAAGGTGGCTAGGGTTGTCCTAGTTATTGTAGGAGCGTATTTCATGTTATGGGTTCCGTTTCTAACTCTGTATACAATAGCATTTATAACTGATGAGCAGGAAGGATCTTTTAGCTGGCCTCAATTCTTTCCTGTAATTAACTCAGTAATTAATCCAATCATTTACTCATTTATGTACAAGTCATTTCAACGTGGGGTCAGGGAGGCAGTGATTCCTTGTTGTTTCAAGAAACACAATAGGATTGCTGCCAGAAATGTGCATTTCATTCAAAACTGAGATGAAGTTCTGATTATGATCAGTTATCAAATATACACAACATATGGTTGCAACAAATCATAGACAAGTAGCAAGACCGATGCTGCAATCTTGTGAGCGCAGTCATTTTTTTTGTTCATAGTATAGGGCATCTCTATAAGGGATGCAACAAAAGTTAATAAATTGACTTGGCTTTTACATGTTCTTTTAAAGAACATGTAAAAGCCAAGTCAATTTATTAACTTTTGTTGCATCCCTTAAAGACTTTAAAGACTACAGTCTTCTCGGGATTAAAAGTTTCTGTAATTAAAAATTTCTGTAATTTCTGAACATTAATAAGAAATGTTCTGGACAATGTTGATATTTGGCAAACTTAAACACAAATGTATTCCAGCTTTGGAGTCGGAACTAGGTAAAACTTTGGGCTTTTAACAGACATGCACACATTTGATGTCATGAATTACTCACATTACCCGAGTGAATTACCAGGCCTAATGTAGTACATCAATGTTCAACAAGAAAGATGTCAAGAATTTGTTTATCTGAGGCATGTCGTGGCCGACCGGACTCAAGCTCTGGTGTTTCTGATCAGCAGAGTGTGGGTTTGAGACCAGGTCTTGACACTTGTGTCCTTAAGGAAGACATTTAACAATGGATGTAAAGCCATGGGTCCTAAGTGTTGTGTACAGCATGTGATAACCCAGTTACATGTAAGAGAATAGGTTTGCCTAATTGTTTTCTTGTATGGTTGGCTGTAGATTGCGCCACAGCACCTTGTTAACCATTACATGGTGCATATAATAAAAATAAGTAGGTCTTATAATTCAAGCATAGTAGCAATGTATAAATTGTAGAAACAAATTTGAGATGCTCTCGAATGTAATAGAGTGTTATTCATCCTAAGAATTGTATACTGTTATCACTACTATATTATTTATACTCTATTGTCAGTGCAAAAACATAGTATCTTGTAGTGCTGGGCGAATAGCGAAATAGTGTTATTCGGATACCGCTGGCCACTTTTTTTTTTTTCTTTTTTCGCTAGAGGGCGCTGTTCGTTTGTGAATGAGATAATTTGGGCGGATTGATATCAGTTTTAGACAGTGTCACTCGGTTCATTCATAAAAATGACCGGATCTAATTTAAAGATGGCGTTTTGCTTTTTCTTTTGATCGTGGATGACTCTACGTGAAGGAAAACTTTTGTAATCTTTGAACAAATTACGTCACAAATGTCATTGTTTTAACTCTTCACGGAGGTGAGCATAGTTAAATACTTAATTTATGCTGTTTTATGCTGTCTTAATAGAAGTTTCATTAGGATTCAGACAAAACATTCATGTCAGTTGTCGCCCGACGTCCACGGATATTCGGATATTAAAGAATATCCGGTTACTTGGTTGTAATTACAGAACTATCCGGTTTATAAATAGCTATTCGCGCCCTATGCGGATATCCGGTTAAGAAAAAAAAGGCATTCGCGGTTACGGATAGGAAAACCTATTCGCCATTAACCGGATATTCGAATAATTCGCCCAGGCCTAGTATCTTGATTTTGCAAAAACGTTGTATCTTGGTGCGTATCGTTTTGTGTGTACACCTGGTCTATTTTAAGCAAGATATCACTTTTTGACAATTAAAATGCACACATAACTCAAATGCCATTTTCGGTCTACGCATTACAAAAACTCAAACTCAATATGTAACAGAGCTCATAGTATTTGACTTGCTGCCAAAGTCCACCAAAACTCAAAAGCAATATGTAACAGAGCTCATAGTATTTGACTTGCAGCCAAAGCCCACCAAAACTCAAACTCAATATGTAACAGAGCTCATAGTATTTGACTTGCAGCCAAAGCCCACCAAAACTCAAACTCAATATGTAACAGAGCTCATAGTATTTGACTTGCAGCCAAAGCCCACCAAAACTCAAAAGCAATATGTAACAGAGCTCATAGTATTTGACTTGCTGCCAAAGCTCACCAAAACTCAAACTCAATATGTAACAGAGCTCATAGTATTTGACTTGCTGCCAAAGCTCACCAAAACTCAAACTCAATATGTAACAGAGCTCATAGTATTTGACTTGCTACCAAAGCTCACCAAAACTCAAACTCAATATGTAACAGAGCTCATAGTATTTGACTTGCTGCCAAAGCTCACCAAAACTCAAACTCAATATGTAACAGAGCTCATAGTATTTGACTTGCTACCAAAGCCCACCAAAACTCAAAAGCAATATGTAACAGAGCTCATAGTATTTGACTTGCTACCAAAGCTCACCAAAACTCAAAAGCAATTGATAACTGAGCTCATAGTATTTGACTTGCAGCCAAAGCCCACCAAAACTCAAAAGCAATATGTAACTGAGCTCATAGTATTTGACTTGCAGCCAAAGCCCACCAAAACTCAAAAGCAATATGTAACTGAGCTCATAGTATTTGACTTGCTGCCAAAGCCCACCAAAACTCAAAAGCAATATATAACTGAGCTCATAGTATTTGACTTGCTGCCAAAGCCCACCAAAACTCAAAAGCAATATGTAACAGAACTCATAGTATTTGACTTGCAGCCAAAGCCCACCAAAACTCAAAAGCAATAAGTAACAGAGCTCAAAGTATTTGACTTGCTGCCAAAGCCCACCAAAACTCAAAAGCAATATGTAACTGAGCTCATAGTATTTGACTTGCAGCCAAAGCCCACCAAAACTCAAAAGCAATATGTAACAGAACTCATAGTATTTGACTTGCAGCCAAAGCCCACCAAAACTCAAAAGCAATATGTAACTGAGCTCATAGTATTTGACTTGCAGCCAAAGCCCACCAAAACTCAAAAGCAATATGTAACAGAGCTCAAAGTATTTGACTTGCTGCCAAAGCCCACCAAAACTCAAAAGCAATATGTAACAGAACTCATAGTATTTGACTTGCTGCCAAAGCCCACCAAAACTCAAAAGCAATATGTAACTGAGCTCATAGTATTTGACTTGCAGCCAAAGCCCACCAAAACTCAAAAGCAATATGTAACAGAGCTCAAAGTATTTGACTTGCTGCCAAAGCCCACCAAAACTCAAAAGCAATATGTAACTGAGCTCATAGTATTTGACTTGCTGCCAAAGCCCACCAAAACTCAAAAGCAATATATAACTGACAGCCGATGCCAAAGACTGAATGATGCCAAGCAATTAACACAAACTGCAAGTTTACAAACTGAACCAAATACAACAAAGCCAAACACAACCCTTAAACTTTAAATTATCATTGCAGAGATTGGACCCTACTTCAGAACGGGAGAAGTTCATGAAGAACGCAATCTTCTATTCAATCGTTCCAACACTACTGAGGCACTTAATTAAGGGCTCGGTGGTAATCCTACATGTATGTAAGCAGCTGTTGTTTTATGTTGCAAGCGCTACAATAATATTCTATTTCAATATGTTTTTTCAAAATAGATGTGAAAATTTACATAGGGGATAACAAATACTACTTATGTTTAGCCCCCCATAAACCAATGTGTGTTAAGCATTGTACACTCAGTACTTTCCCAAGGCCTTTGTGAACTCACAAGCATATTCTTGGGTGGATTTGAACCCAGAACCCTCGCCTTTCTAGAGCTAATGTTTTACCACTAGACCACAAAGCTTTTACAGTAGCTAGAGGCAGTTTGAATCGAATGTTTTAGCAGAAGGTACTGCATTAGTTTAAACAAATGTTAAATTTACATCAAGGATAAAGAATATCTGTCAAGTGCCTGTGGATGTTTTTCATAGGACACTGGAAAGAAGGAAGCACACAGTGTTAGTACTTAGTACTTAGCACACATTGGTGTTACAGGCCATGAAGTTCACTCTTGATGAAGGGGCATTGATGAAGGGGCATTGATGAAGGGGCATTGATGAAGGGGCATTGATGAAGGGGCATTGATGAAGGGGCATAGCAATTTGGGTCTGGTTAGGGGCACCTCTCAGAAGAAAATTTAAATTTTTATTGGAACTTTACAAAGGGCACCACGGCATAAGCACAAGGCACCTTGGCAATTGCCCTTGCGTTAAGGATAAAAAACAAATAGTACATACCATTTGATTGCAAGAGCCATGTACATTCGGACTGTATGACTGCCTCCATCTCTGACTAACATGTACATCACGCTATGAGCACTCAGATCATTATCACCTTGACCACTCTCCTTGACCTTTGACCTCAGAATAGTCCACTTTCCCATGGGGTCAATCAGAACCAGGGCATGTATGCACTTGGCAATGGCTAGACGTTCTGGAGGGGTGAAGTCACGCTGGAGTTTCCTACAAAAATCACAAATAAAACAAAGGCAGTATTGTTGATTAGAAAGTTTGAGACTCGAGGCCAGTGGCATAAAGCCTTTTCCAGTGAGCAAAGGTTGTGGGTTCGAATCCAAACCGAGTATTATGCATATTATTTTTTTTCCCAGAACTCGGGAAAGTAATGAGTGTACAGTACTAACACACATCCGTGTATATGGGGAAAACCAAAATGAACAATCTTTATCTCGATGCAAATTTAACATCTATTAAAGTTGCGCTTACTATGTCAAAGAGCTAAGTGTACTTCAAAACGTTCCAGAAGATTTTGCAGCTTGTGTATGTGTCAAAAGTGCATGTGGGAACAAGGTTGCTAGATCCTCATGGTGAAATAATTAGAAAGGGACTGAATGTAAATATCTAACATAGTCCAGGGGTTTATTTTAGATTCTGTGGTAGTATTTAAACAGCTACTTTAGTAGATACTATTTAAACTTGTTTATAAGGTGTGTGTTTCTCCTTTCATTGTAATTTTGATATCTTACGATTCTAAATTTGTTAAATTATCGATCAAAAACTTAATCTCAAACCTTTGAAAAACCTTTGAAATAGTGGCTTCCTATCCGTCATCTGTGGTATATTGCTTTCTTATTGCAACAAAGCGACTATACAAAACGGGGCTACCACAAAATGTTGTAAACTGAGTGTAACCTTAAACACAATTGAAATGAATTTCTTCAAAGACAACTTGTTTCTTACCAGCTGTTCTTGAATCAAGTCCATTTAATTTGTATCTTACCAAATTGCATTGATGAGACGTAGTGCAACATCTCTAGCTTGTCTGAGTGTCTGTGACACTTCTGCCGTGTCACAATCAAGACATGGTATCAGTCTTGAGAAGAGACTAAAAGCTGCTGCACATAACGCATGATCTTTACGATGACTGGACACAACAGTTCTATAAGGACATAAATAACAATCATATAACAGGGTTGGAGTAGCAAGAATGTCAGTAACCCTTAAAGAGAATGTATATGTTTGGTAGTCATTCTTAACATTAATGGAAATAAACATTAACTCAGTAGAAGTACAGCAGCTATAGCATTTTAAGAATCATTTCCTTTTGAAGTATTGTGGTTATGTTGAAAAATATCAGTTTTTATTCCCCAAAATTGAATCTGAGACAGTAACGCTTCTCAGATTGTGTATTGAGTATCATCAAGTGTTTTTTAACAGAGTTGAAAGTCATTGCTGACCCCCAAAAATGTCAAACTATGATCCACATTATGTGAAGTACATTGAATTGATGGCATTTGCACCTTTTGGTAAGCACTGGAGTTCTAGATTCCAAGGAGTTTTGCAGAACAGTATCCTCAGTGCTAGAGATGTAGATCAAAGAGCAGGAATTCTTCATAACTAAATTTAATAATTGCTACTTTTGTGCTGATTCAAGAGTGAGAATGAAGACTTACTTTAAAGCATACAGCAAACCATTGATGTGAGCATCATCTGGTCTCTCATCACATGCAATAAATGCATCTGCAACCAAGAAATACTACATCAAGAAAAGAAACAATAGACACAGGTTAATATTGATTCCTGATTGCATACAATAATGACGTATCAAATTAGCAGTTTTCTCAATTTATGATTTTTTTTCTTAATATGAGAAATCGCCTAACATCAGAAGGCATTAAAGTCACCTGGAAATATAATTTTTTTTCTTTCAAACATAAGAGTATATGCTTACGAACAATAAAACTTTTTTTTTTAGTAATTGTTTGTCTCGATTTATATGTTTAAAAAATATATAAAGTTGTTTGGGGGGCTGACTCCGCCTACCCCTTTTGTGACGTCAATCGAGGCAGACTTTGCCTGCAATGCGTATAGTAAACACACGTGCAAAGTACATGTACGTCCAAGTCGTGAGTTGGTACATTTCAAAAAGTGTTTTTCTGCATTCAGCAGCAATACACCTGGTCGGCATTTTTTTTTGAAACGTACAAACTCACGACTTGGTCTGTACATGTACTTTGCAATTGTGTTTACTCTACGCATTACAGGCAAAGTCTGCCTCGATTGATGTCACAAACAGCGCCCTCTCGGGTCGGGGTCTACTCTTAAATTTGTAAATAACATAAGAACTGATTTTTTAAAACCTTAATTAACCGTTTATTCACATTCCACTCATCAAAACACATATATTAGTGACAAAAGCTTTATTTTGAAAAAATACCACTTCCAGGTGACTTTAAGCACTTCAAAGTAAGGGCTATACTTGATTTGGGCTGTCGACCCAAATCAACTGCCACTAGGGACACATTGCCACCTACTCCCGAGGCTGAAAAAGGGTTACCCCCTCCCCTAAGGTTGTAGGCATGGGAATCATCCACTAGGAGCCTGGCTGGTAGAGCAGGGTGCTCTACCTTCCAAACTTTCTACAAAGCAATAATGGTTAAGCTCCTTGCTCAAGAGCACAAGCATCATGACCGGGATTCAAACCCACACTCTGCTGCTGACAGCACCAGAATTGGGATCCGGTGAACGACACGCCACACGCCACAATTCTGGCTGAATACATCACCTGACAGCTGAGGCATTCATACCATTCTCTCATTTATCAAAAGAAAGGAAATTGTTGTAATGCCAAACTTAAACATCGCTTTAATAAATATGTAACCACGTAATGGTTATGATCAACTTGAAGCTTACCAATTGTACATCAAACGCAGAACTAGGATCCCAAACCTGAATAAAAAAACAAATTGGATTAGCCTTCAAATAAAAAAAGTTATCTTAATTTGTCAGTATTTATAGACCAAATGGTCGAATAGTCATGGCTGAGTATCAACGAACATGAACACACAATCACAATGCTTGATTGGGTGTCATATTGAATGCAATATGTAACAAGTAATTGACAAATAAACTACTTACATCTTGTTCAAACAAGTCTAGTAGTTTTTCTTGAACACTGAATGGGCCGAGTGCAGATCGTGCAATCTCCTTCTCTTGACTCAGCTTACCACCACCAGTGAGACTCCATGAACATAGACACTTAGCTGCTTTCAATGCTAGCTGCCCATACTCAGAGAGAGAATCACTAGACAGTAGACTCAGGTTATCTGTACATTGCAACAAGCAAATCAGAAAGACTCAGTGCAAATACAATGCTACAATCAAAATCAACTGTATTTATTTTAGGCTGGATAACAAATGTTTTTGGCAATCCGGACACTGAACATAATACAGCGGGTACACAAAACCCCCACAAAAGTGGGTTCACTAGACCCTGACAAGGGGGTACATCAGACCCCAAAAGTGGGTACACCAGACTATAAAAAACAGGTACAAAAGACCCCCAAACTGCTGGACTTAGACCAAATGTATTGTGTATTAACTTGACCTCCATGTGTGTATAATAAATACAATACTACTTAGAAACCAGTTTAAGTACTGTAAAAAAATACAGTGGCGCTCCCACTGATGAAACATTCAGTCAGAATCATAGCCTCATGAAAAATCTTGCTAACCACAGAAGAACCTTGCTTAATAGTTATACCAAAATTCTATGGAGGTTACTTTTTTTGAGACTGGTGCCCCCTCAATTTTTGCTTATCAAATTAATTTGCTAAGCAGTATTTTCTGCCTGACAGCTTTGTGTATTCTGGGGGGGGGGGGGGCTTTTCTCTTTACCTTTCTGAATAGCAGTCTCATCAGGGAGATTGCTGTTGACATCAAATGAATCCACTTCATCATGAGTAGTGTCACTTAAATCATCGTCAAATTCAGTATCCATTAAATCATCACCAAAGGGATCTTTGGCAGCCATCTTGGGTGGTCCACTCTTATTGGTTACAGCATTGGTTCCCTACAGACAACAACAAAAGAATGCCAGTTTAATATTGATAGAAATTATTTGCAATTCTTAGGACTTTATGAATGGAAACACAATCTGAACTACTAAACTAAATACAGAAACTGCTAACATTAGGGCTGCCGAATAGCTCAGTTGGTAGGGCATAGGCAAGTTACATGTAGTCCAAAAAAGATATGTTCAAATCTTGCTCCAGTAAGTTTTTCTTTGTTTAACCCAAAATTATTTACAATTTACCCAGACAGTTTCCCATGTGGTATATTACTCAATAATTAAAATAAAAAGTCAGTTTCCCTTGTGGTCAACCACTGTTGTTTTCAAAACCAACAATACTCAAAAGAGATTTACACATTGTGCTAGCGCAAACATCAACTGATTAGTAAAAAGAGAATAAAACTACCTTCTTGCGTATGATTTCAAAGAGTAAATCAATGAGCTCCCTTGGTGTGCTACGTCTACAAGTATCAGCTAGCCATTGAGCAGAGTCTTGAACCATCTGACCGCTAGATGAATGGTCCCAGGTTAACATATCATCCAAAGTCATAATCAGAGATTCCAGAGACTGGATTCGAACCTTGTTATCGGACTCGTTCTTGTGCCAGAGAGTACGAAGGGCAACAGAGACTCTCTTTAGTAAAGTCTATCAGCAATCAAATCACATGAATAGAAAAAGTAAGTGAGGAACAGCAGTTTATTGAGCAATAATAACAATAATAACTAGGGTGCAATTTACAAGAACATATTATTACATTAGTGTCCTGGATGTTCTCTTTAGAATGATGTTCTTCAAGATATTCAATATATTTGTAATATCCACACTTTCAAATTTCTCTGAATACTCACCTTTTCAAGACGGCGTTCTGTAGCTTCAAGAGTATTGATTTTGTTTGTTAATCTATTTGTCATTGCTTTAATAATACATTTTTTATCTACCACCTGTTGTTATAAGGTTCCTTTTCATTATGATATGATTATTTGACTTTATCTCTCTGCACCATGAAAATCAATTTAGAATTAATTGCCATAAATAAAAAGTTACTATTATTGTTGTATACCTTTTGCATTGATGTCATCACGCTGCCATCTTAAAGATAAACCAATGATGAAAACGGAAACCCACATCTTTGTACGCCAGCGCACAGGATGGGGCAATGAGTAACCTTCTTATGACCTCTAGTCGAGGGTCTATTATTCAAAGTAATAAGTGTGTACCTTTAAGCTGTCAGTGACTTTTGATTGAGCAATCTCTGGATTTGACTTCATTAGCATAAGGTCTTTTATTAAAAGTAATAAGTGTGTACCTTTAAGCTGTCAGTGACTTTTGATTGAGCAATCTCTTGATTTAACTTCATTAGCATAAGGTCTTTTATTCAAAGTAATAAGTGTGTACCTTTAAGCTGTCAGTGACTTTTGATTGAGCAATCACTTGATTTGACTTCATTAGCATAAGGTCTTTTATTCAAAGTAATAAGTGTGTACCTTTAAGCTGTCAGTGACTTTTGATTGAGCAATCTCTGGATTTAACTTCATTAGCATAAGGTCTTTTATTCAAAGTAATAAGTGTGTACCTTTAAGCTGTCAGTGACTTTTGATTGAGCAATCTCTGGATTTGACTTCATTAGCATAAGGTCTTTTATTCAAAGTAATAAGTGTGTACCTTTAAGCTGTCAGTGACTTTTGATTGAGCAATCTCTGGATTTGACTTCATTAGCATAAGGTCTTTTATTCAAAGTAATAAGTGTGTACCTTTAAGCTGTCAGTGACTTTTGATTGAGCAATCTCTGGATTTAACTTCATTAGCATAAGGTCTTTTATTCAAAGTAATAAGTGTGTACCTTTAAGCTGTCAGTGACTTTTGATTGAGCAATCTCTTGATTTGATAGAACACCAAGTTGAATTAGCCATGATAGAGTCTTGCATAGAAAGCTGGCATAGTGGATCAAAGCCTCAAAACAAGACACCTGTAAATGAAACAGTATCAAAATATAAGGCTCCAATGTTAAATCATGTTTTGTGATGCACCCATTTCCAATAGGTAGAGTCCTCATGAAAGTTGTGAACAAATTACAACTCTTTTACCTCTCGTTAAAGTTGGAGTCCCTCTAAAAATGAATGTGTACCAGGCTTTGCTCATCTGGAGGTTTCTAAATAAAAGCTTGCCCTGAACCATATGACACACATGTAGCAACTGTCTCTAGTCATATTTAAGCAGTTACTATGTACTTTCAACTATAAAGCATGGTGGTTGGTAATTTCCAGAAAGTACGCTGGTTCCAATCCACGGATGTTTTTATTAATGAGGAATGAAACCTTGAAAACTATGGGCTCATTGACATGGTAACCAGTGCAGAGTGCGAAGTACCAATGATGAAAGTTAATTGGGATGGCCAAAAAGTACGCGTCCATCTTAGATGCCGAGTACACTTCAGTTTGGATGAATTCTAAGTTAATAACCTCTGCTCTAGAATTGCAAAGTTCGTGGGTTCAAATCCCACCCGAGTGATATGCATGTGATTTTGTTGACAGAGCTTGGGAAAGTACTGAGTATCGGTGCTAACACACATCAGAGTGTATATGGGCAAAACCAAAATGAATACAATAACCTCATTGCTTGAGAAGTCTAGAACTTGAATTCCGATGACCTCAAGAGTCTTCATCAAACTCTGCTTGACTGAGATTACCACGCTAGCAGAACCTCCTTTAACATCACTCTCACTCAGACATCTATCCTCAGTAACTTGCCAGACTAGTTTATTAAAGGAGGACTGGAGATACAGTGTCTCTACATCTTGCAGTGTTTGTTCTGTCTTGCTTCTTGTGGGATCTGGAGGATTGTTGTGGGTTGTGTCTTGAGGTCTACACTGGGTAGTGCGTTGGGTCAGTTTACCCAAAACCTTGGCTACCAGGGTGGTTGGTAGGCTGTTAATAAATAAAATGAGATCAACAGGTTGTCATTATCTTGGTAGGTTAAAGGGAAGTTAGGGGGATGGTAAACATTTGGATCTAGAAAAATGACACATTCCTTTAAGTCAGGCTTGACACTTCACAGATACAACAGAGGCAATGGGAGACTTCGGAACAAAAGTTCCTTATTGCCTTAGTGGTACAAGTCTTTGCCTTGGTAGTAGGGCTCTTTGCAAATCATCATCTTCAACATCATGTAGCCCCTCCTTTTAAAACAAAACAAAAAACAATTATAGCCAGCTCAGCACAGTCTAATGATTTAAGACTGGCTCTTTAAGTATAGACTGTGGTATTGCAATCGATCTATGATTAAAGACTGCCTAAGCGCATCTCAAGTTAGCCCACTATAGCACATAGATTGGTTTGAGACCACTTGGTGCAATTCGCCCAGAACTTGAGTTTGGTGTACTAGACCGTTATGCCACCACATTGCAGGGGTTCATACCTTTTAAGGAGCGTCATAATAAGTCTCTCTCCAGGCTCATCTTGTTCCTCTATTGGTAGAAGCCAATTGAGCAGCTGGTGTCTTAATGGATAGATTCCTTTAACAGCGGCTGATTCAGAGACTAGGATCCCACCAGGTTTACAGGTGTAGTTCTCTGGTAGAGAATGATGGCTCAGATACATTGCCAAAAATTGAACAGAGCTCCTGCAAATAAAAATCATTTCAATGCATAGTTAAGTTATATGCAATAGTTAAGTCTTCAACAATTTGGACTATGAGTTTTTCAGTGGAATATATGTGTAGCTTATGCTACTGTGTTACATTTAATAATAACAATAAACACAAATAACAACACAAATAGTTTTTAGCGTTTGTCATTGAGGCGTGCCCACTGCATTTGATTCAATCATTTGATTCAATGTTACAGCTGTAATACATGTTTATTGAAAACTCAAATGAAAATCTTCTTCAAAACAAATGTATTTTCCCTCTTAAACTTTCCAAAAAAAGTTGATGGCAATGCAGTGGTGTTGCACTTCCAGATGGTAGACAAAGTTAGACGGGGCATGTTCAGGGAGGATTTTTAATGTGTGTATTAGCGCATATGGGTATTTTTAGTGTATTTTCTTGTATTTTTTATTATCAGCATATTTGAGACTTATTGAAAATCTTATTGGAATTTACGCTATATAAATGAATAAATTTACCTTGTTGGTTGAGTAGAGTCTGCCATGAAGAGGCGCCAGTGTTCCTTGTCTGGGTTGACTATCCCATAATGCAACATAGAAGTCAAAAGGTCAAATCCATCACACTCGGCTGAATGCAAGCTGATCGTTCTGTAATTAATTGAAGCACAACATCTTTTGAAGACTGCAGATTGTTTTAGAATATACTGGGCTAATTCATCTGATGTCATCAGCCATGATCATTCCCGGTATTGCTATTTTGGCTCATGCCTACATAGCTACTGATATTTATAGTTCTAAGAATGTCAGCTTTATTTGGGGTTCGTAAAAACAGTCAGTAGTCTCTGGACAGCAGTTTGAAAAGTAGTCTGGCAATTTGTTCCCTGGAAAAAAATGTTGTCAAGTACAAGGGCTGACCTACATGTACACATGGTGTAGGCTAAAGTAGACTTTTCTGATCACATTAATAACAACAACTTTTAAATATTTCAAAGGGCAAACAAATTTGGAGAACAGACTTAAGTAGGAAGACTGAATAGTTCAACTTAAAACAGGATTTACCCAAATCATGGAACAGCAGGACCTGTTTTTAAAATACAGTGACAAAATGTGTAATGTTTCTCAATCTTTGACTCACCTAATGGCACAGGACCAGATCTTGTTCCACTCTGTTTGCAATGCTGTTACCAATTCAGTGGGTAGATTGCTCAGTTTAAATTGACAAACAGCCAACGCTTGTAGTGTCTTTAACAACCATGTTTGTTCTTCGGCTCTGGAAAAAGAATTACCCAATTTGATGATTAATTGTTGAATTTAAACATCAGTTATAACAGGCTGGTAAATACAGAATTATTATTTACGGCCAAAATATATTTTGATTTGAATTTCAAACTGAACCCAATAAATATTTATTCCTAAAATGGCACAGCAAATCAATTAGTACAATGACCTGCTTAGTCACAAGTGAACACTCAAGTTGTAATTCATTTGGAGTTGAGCAGCAATCGAGTAACCTTGATCTACACACACCTTTTGCTTTCAGTCTGTACTTGATGAAGCTTTGATATTAACGGCAATAGTTGGTCCAGTGGAAGACTGTTTGGATACTTGTGTAGTACTAACTGGATTAGTTGCAACCTGAGGGACGATTCAAAAAAATCATTCTAAATCATCTTGCAAGAAGAAACATAAGAAGAAGTTCTTTTGGGAGGTTTTGTGGATGTTACAGTATGTGCAACACAGAACTACAGAAGTACATAACTCTCTCTACCATTGGCAGCATGACATATCAAAATACCTCCTGTCACTAACACCTAGAAGGAAAGCACTGAAAATAAATGCTGATTGGCTAACTAAAAGTTACTGCTTTGCGCACACGCTTGTTAAAATCATTAAATTCTTGACGGGCCCTTCGCAAGGACTTAGTACGTGCGTGTCAAAATACACGTATTTTGAAGCAATACATTCCAAATTAATCATGTTTTTATACGGTCACCCTAAACTGCATACAGTTAGTTGATCACAGGGACGAAAATGAATGAGATAGTGTCAGTTTCTCTGAGACTTGATGCGTCTTTTGACAGTACGCTATACGTAGTCTCTAACACAGAATGGCTCAAACCACAGGACTATTAGCAATGGAACTCACCATGGGATAAGATTTGAGGTCTGGATAGAGATCATGTCTAGTAGGATCTCCCAACTACATTCTTGATGCGTCTTTTGACAGTACGCTATGCGTAGTCTCTAACACAGAATGGTTCAACCACAGGACTATTAGCAATGGAACTCACCATGGGATAAGATTTGAGGTCTGGATAGAGATCATGTCTAGTAGAATCTCCCAACTACATTCTGAGGAGTCAACCTTACGTCGTTTAGCTGCACTCTGGCCCTGGCTGATATAACGAGAGCTGTTTGATGATTGGTTCAAGTCAGGATTGATGCCTGGAGTTATATCACCTGCTGTAGAGTCACTCCAGCATAGGATCTGATTAGCAAATAGAAATACACTGTAAATTAATCAATACCAGAAGAAATTTCACAAAGCCTGTAGCAGACACATTTCAATTGATTTGGCTGAATTTCAATTCGCAAAGCTATCATCTAACAAATAATACACTTCATCCCGATGCAAATTTAACACCTATCAAAAAAAAATTCCGGTACCCTCTTCTTATATATAGGATTCAAACTGCTTCTAGCTACCAGGCAAGCTCGGTGGTCTAGTTGGTAAAACATCTGCTCTAGAATGGCAATGGTCGTAGGTTCGAATCCCACCTGAGTAATACAGCTGTGGATTGTTGTTCACACAGGACTGGGGGGGGGGATTCTAGTGTACTGTGCCTAAAACACATCGGTGGAGGGGTAAAGCACAACAACAAATCATTAATTTAGGTTAGTTCTTTACCTGATGGCAGATCTCTGCTGCTAAGTCTACATCAGTTTCCTTGAAGATCTCTCGACCACTGACAATAAACAATGAAAGGATTCAAATCAGATTGGTTACACCTCAACACCAGACAATAGCAGACATCGTAACCACTGAATCTCCATAATGACAAATTAGAAATAATTTTTGATCAGAATAAACTTGCAGTAAAGAAATTCCAAGATGTACATAATTGAAATTTTATCAGGAATAAAAATGATTTGTTTCAATCTGAGAAACATAATTTTTCAAAAAGACTCGCTTCTTTTTCAGATGAGTGCATCACAAAACTGAATCTAACCTTAGAGCCAGTCTCTAAGAGCAATACCCAGCTATTTAGAGAGTCAATTTTCCTTACTATGCTTTGGTTCTTGCAACAATCCTGTGATAAGTGTTCTGATCTAACATTTAGGCAATCACAAATATCATGACATCATTGCTTACTGCAGTTCATTCTAGGAATCAAGTTGGTGTTGGACAGTGGATGCTTACATTTATTAAAGCAGTTATAGTTTATTTTCTACTCACATGACACCTTAGAGTTTCTGTCTAGTGTTGACTTTCATCCATTCATTATAAACTAACTCATCTATTAAAGCAGTTACAGTTTACTTTTCTACTCACATGACACCTTTGAGTTTCCGTCTAGTGTTGACTTTAGTCCGTTCATTATAAACTAACTCATCTATTAAAGCAGTTATAGTTTATTTTTCTACTCACATGACACCTTTGAGTTTCCGTCTAGTGTTGACTTTAGTCCGTTCATTATAATTTAACTCATCTATTAAAGCAATTATGGTTTAGTTTGTACTCACATGACACCTTTGAGTTTCCGTCTAGTGTTGACTTTAGTCCATTCATTATAAACTAACTCATATATTAAAGCAATTATGGTTTAGTTTGTACTCACATGACACCTTTGAGTTTCCGTCTAGTGTTGACTTTAGTCCGTTCATTATAAACTAACTCATCATACAGATACTTCAAATGACCCTGAAATACAATGTGAACACACAAGGCATGAAAGTCAGTCAAATTAAAACCACAACAACAAGATGGAAGAGGTTTTGCAGGCCGTTTTCTGAAGCTTTTTCTCCCATCATAATAATGAAGCAATAATGACACAGGGCCCAATTTCATAGATTTGCTTAAGCACAAAAAGTAGCTCAGCACAACAAAAGGTTATGAATACCAGAATAAGGTTACCATGCAAACTACCATGTCACATGTACACATTTTAACTGTACTCAATTCTGCTTAGCAGAAAACTGTTAAGCAATAATTTCTGCTTTTAAAAGCAGCTTTATAAAATTGGGCACCAGACTCAAACTCACATTCGGACAAGGCTAGACCTTAAGTCTAAAGCACTGGACCACTCAGCCATGAAGACCATGATTAGTAATAGACCAATATTAGCATACTCACCCTCCAGACAGTGAAGTCTTCAGCATATGCTCCTTGCTCCTCTGTAACAACTCCCTTAGGATGATGTAACGCCATCTGCATCCTCAAGAACACAACAACCTCCTCCTATAACATCAATATCAAAAGCATCACAAATTTATCTTACCATCTTATTTATTACTTTGAATAATGCTCAAACTCGACAGATTTATTTCACAGAGTTCTAGATGGGGGAGTGAAAATACCCAAGATTGTGAAATCCCACATAGCTACGCTGGGAGAGTAAAATACCCAAGATTGTGAAATCCCAAATAGCTAATATTTATACAGTTCTTTATCTACAGACGCCTCAAAGCAATTATCATTACTTACTTCCAAACAGGTTTTGAAGTTTATACTTTTTAAGTGTAAGGTGCTTAGTGCAATCAGCAGCCATTGCCTGAAACACAAGGGCAAACCCCTATTCTTAGTGGCTCAAGGACACAAGTATCAAGCCGGGACTCAAACCAACACTCTGCTGATCAGAAACACCAGAGCTAAAGTCCAGTGTGATTGACTGCTCGGCCAAGATGCATCAAGTAGGGACTGAAAGCCCAATCACATGACAGGCTCTGGTCTAAGGTGGGATTTGAACCAGGCTCCAGAGAGGTGAAAGGCAGGGAAAGATACCACAAAGCTAACCAGCTCCCTCTAAATCTTACCTTGACAGCAGGTGTGGAGTATTTCTTCCATACATGTAGTAAGTTATCAATTGAGTCTTCACCAAGCTTACAAAGTTGTGTCCTTAAATCACTAGCGCAAGTCAGAATAAACAGGTTTAGTGATCCCAAGATGTTCTCCACTACCGTTGCACTCCTTTCACTTGTTCTAAAAGACAACACATCAAGAAATATCAAATCAATAAACAATATTTTGTTATATTTTTAAAATATATTTATCTGTACAGTCACACGCAATTTGGCCCTTGGGCCACGATTTGTGGTTTTATTAAAATAAAATATAAAAAAATATGTAATAAAAATGAAACATTTGTGGTTTTCAATTTGCTGTGAATAATCTAACTAGCCCCTTAGGAGCTATTGTTTGAGAAATTCAAGAAGTTTTTCACAAATTTATTAGAATTTTGACTAGCCCCAGAGAAATAGAAATGGAAGTGTTTTGACAGGGCCACCACTGTTTGCACTCGCATCAGATGAGCAGATGACTGTTTAGTCTTGGCCCAAGACGTCAGTGATCAATAGTGGATAATGTACTGCAATCGACCTGTATTTGTTATAGCTCACCCTCTTACAGCATGACCCACTATCAATCACTGACCTCTTGGTCCAAGACTAGTGGCTGCTATGATCAACCTCTGGTCTATGATCAAATTTTGTTGACCTCCCTCAAGAAGAAGTAAACTTGAAACAGCATCTTGAAGTTTATATAGCAGCCTTAGTTTCATCTTACCTGAACTTGTTAATGATTGAGTTGAAGAAGGTCAAGATGAATGATGTAGAGACATTACTTTGTTTGAGAGCTCCTGCTAAGATTAATCTGACAATACGAGAGAGTACATCATGACTCGTTCTCTGCACAGGATCACGGAGTGCCTTACAAAAGTACTTCAATAACTCTGAAATCAAACACCAATAATAAAACACATTATTAATATTAAGTATAACAAAGCGCTCTTACACTGGGTACTTTTCAAAGATGCAGCAAATAGTCTTCTTGTACATATTCGCCAAGCTAGTTCTTTACACTGTTTAAAGTCTCTGTAAAAAACTCATTTGTTTGAAGCTGCTTATTTGTAATATATTTTTCACTTATTATACGTATTATTGTACTCGTTATGTGCTTAGAGGCTTTTGCATTAGGCACTTTACAAATGTCTTTATTATTACTATTATTAGGTAAGGAGGTAAAGTCTTGATAAACAATAATCTGATTTAACCTATTGCAAACCATGAGCCCAATTTCATAGAGCTGCTTAAGTACAACAAGTAGCTAAGCATAAACACATTTTGCTTCCTATATTAAGGTTACCAGCCAAGTTACAATGTCAACTTTTTAACCTTCTGAACCTGGTGTCCTGCTTCTTTAATTGGTAAGCACTATTGTTTCCTTAAACAGCTTTATTCAAATTGGGCCCTAATCCGTACCTTGCCAATTACTTGAAGAAATCTGACAAAAGTATTTCCGACTTCTTAGTATATCCTTCAATATGACGCTGCAACATACTTCACCAAAGGCAATACCTAAGAAGTCATCTTTCATTAGGTTTAGAACATGATGCAGGAGATCAGAGCAGTTCAGCTTCTCACCTCCTGAAATAAATCATAAATAATAACCACAATAAATTACAACACTCGGGAATATCGACAGAAAGAATACTGCTCTTACAGGTAGGGTAAAAGAATGTTTTTTTTTCAATGTAATGCTGTTTAATAGGCAAAACAATTAAGAGAGATTCAATCAAAGTCACATGTGAAAGTGTCAGCTGAGTACAGTGTCTTCTTGCAGAGAAAACAGCAAAAAAATGTCACAGTATATTCAGGAGAACGTTAAGTGAGATGACAGCAGATAACAACCACATCTCTGGCTGCAGCATACACGTTATACAAACAAGTATTTGGCCTGAATAAAACTATTTATAGCTGCTTACTTTGATTAGCTTTGCGGACAAACCACTTGAAGACCTCCCCAACTGTTTGCTTCTTACGGTCCTTGCTGCTCAAACTTGTGCTGGATTCTTGAAAAGAAATATACAAAACGAGTGTTTTTCACAGTAATATTTTGTCAACAATCATGGGCTAAAGTCATGGAATGCCAAAACCGTCTGGCACCTACATGTACAAACAAAGATATTTACAAAATAGTGAGACCGCCAACGGTCTTACTTGGTAGAGCGTAGCAGTTGGTAGACTGCATTAATCTGGAGGTCACAGATTCAATTCCTGCTCTAGCAAATCTTTCTTCGTTCAACCCTAAAATATTCAACCTTTACCCAGTCAGTTTCCCCTTGTGCTTTACTACTCGGAATCGCAAAGCATACAAAATTGCTAGACACCAAAACTACTGTTTGTTGGCAGAATAACAAATCAAAATTATTTGACTGAATTTTGCACGCTACTTCAACACATCGTTGACCCGTGTCCTAACCAACCCGGCTCTGTACCCACTGCTAAAATATAGGATTAAGACTGCCTCTAGCTATCGGGCAATCTCACAATAAAGGCAAGGTTCTGGGATCGAACCCCATCCAAGTAACACATCTATGGATTATGTTGGCAGGACTCGGGAAAGTACAGAGTTTACAGTGCTTTTTACTTATTGGTTGGAAGAGTAAAAACCAATGATACAGCTAGAGCCTGACAGAGTTATAACATCACTTCATTGTTTTTTTATTATACAAGTACTTTTCAAATGAGTTCATCCACCACAAGAGGGCAGCAGACATGCTTTCATCCATACCTCCTTTCTGCTTCTTGAGATGATCTATTTCTTTCAGCATGTAAGAGATTAAAGAATTGAAGACAGCATTCCATGTTAAGCCTCGTCCATTGTTGCTGTTATGATCTAATTGTTGAACGATCACATTTCGATTCAGCTCTCTCTTGAATGACTCAATGTGTTTCTAGAGTGTATCCAAAATATTATTAAAAATAAAACAGATTATATATAAATTGACGTGTATGCTTTGTTTTTCTTCCTTGGTAAAGGGTAATACGCCAAAATCGCCTGTCGCGTCGTGCGTCGCCCATTGCGTCGTCTGTTTTTCAATTGATTTGCATGGGGACTGACAACTCAAAGGATTGTGGCAGGCGATGTTTGAATACTCCGAAATCTTGATGCATACATTTTTGTTCTGCCACATTTCAACACATAGTCTGTAGATCAGAGCTAGTCTTAATGGTCTTACTTTTCTTTCTGTAACTTTGTCTGAGTCAAGTTGATCACAGTGATGCTGTAGTGATAGTAGACCCTCTGACATTATGGCTGCTGGTTACCAAGCACAGCACATAAAGCATCCAGTATGCATCTGGTATTCCTGCAGAGAAATTACAGTGAGACTGAGGTTTCTTTGGTAATATCGCTAACAGACCATCCCTTATCATGCCATATTAAAACAAAGTTGAGGTTTCTTTGGTAATATTGCCAACAGACCATCCCTGATCATGCCATATTATAACAAAGTTGAGGTTTCTTTGGTAATATCGCTGACAGACCATCCCTTATCATGCCATATTAAAACAAAGTTGAGGTTTCTTTGGTAACATCGCTTACAAACCATCCCTGATCATGCCATATTATAACAAAGTTGTGGTTTCTTTGGTAATATTGCTAACAGACCATCCCTGTATATTTGGTTTGCGGTAACACCATGTGTGTATCTACTTGCCAGGTAGAGTTGTTCTTAGGGAACTGTTTTGCTTTATTCTACTACCGCGGAGTAGATAATCGGAGGTTCGGAAGACTTCTCAGTTCTGAAAAGAACTGTCCTGCTTTAAAACTATTACCAGGGCGGATGGTATAGAAATTTGACTGGACTACTACTTTAGCTTATAGGATCGTGATAACTGTACTGCCGTGGAGTCAGTTCGGAATTGGTATCTTTCTTTCTTTCTTGAAAACTAGGTAACTTCAGGAAGTTCAGACGGAGTCGTTTCTCACAATATTTTATACTATCAACAGCTCTCCATTGCTTGTTACCAAGTAAGTTTTTATGCTAACAACTATTTTGAGTAATTACCAATAGGGTCCACACTGCCTTTAACCATTGAGGAATAAATTAACTAATTCAATTCACATGACGTGTGTACATGCTCTGTCACTGAATCTGTGCACAGTCATTTATTATAGTAAAATACATTGACCACTTAAACAGCATGTTAATAATAATTAATAATAAGACATTTGTAAAGTGCCTATAATGCAAAAGCCTCTAAGCGCATTAAAGAAACAATAAAATAAACAATTAGAGAAAGATACAAATACAAAAAGGCAAATTACAAAAAAGAAGCTTTAAACAAATGAGTTTTCAACAGGGACTTAAAACATTGTAAAGAATTAGCTTGGCGAATATGCACAGGAAGACTATTCCAAAGAAACGGTGCGGCGTAAGAAAAAGATCTGTGGCCATAAAAAAATGGAAGAAGCTCTAGTAGCAGAAAGCAATGACTGTTGAGATGATCGTAAAGTCCGAGTAGGGGAATAATGATGAACAAGTTCAGGTAAATAAGCAGGAGATTGACATGTTTGAGCCTTGAAACTTAACAGAAGAATTTTGTTAACTGTTCGAAACTTAACTGGGAGCCAATGCGATTGCATTAGTACAGACAGGTGTAATATTGTGAGAATGAGGCAGACAAGAAACAAGGTGAGCAGCAGTGTTCTGCACACGTTGAATTTTAGCAAGATCTTTATCAGCGAGTCCATACAGAAGTGAATTGCAGGAATCAAGTCTAGTAGTGACGAAGGCGTGAACAAGACGAAGAGTAGTTGCTTCATCCAGGTAGCAATAATAGCCATGAGAGCTCCTTTGTTGAGGTTAAAAGGCCTAACTAAAGCATTTAGTTGGGCCTTTTAGTAAAGGATGATCTTTAAAATTAAATGGTGATCTTATTCTTACTTCTTAGTTTAAAAAAAAAAAACATGCTTCGTAAATTGTATTTGGAAAGTCAATTATTAGAATTTAAAACATTTTCAACAAAATAATAATAAAATAGTACTAATAATATTTGTTAACTTAAAAATGTTTACATTCTTTTATGGAATCCACTTTTATACTCAGTGAAACTAAATGTAAAAGCTTACTCAGTAAAAGCTAATGGAAAGCCATAGAATATAAGAAAAACATAAAAATAACCTTAATCAGGCAGTTATGATGTATAAGATTGTGAACAACCTGGTTGACGTCCCACACACATTTCTAGCTCCATGCACCGTTTCTCTGAGGGGTCATTCTTACAAATACATGATACCATTCATCAGGACAGGGGTCTACACACAGTCATTTTTTCCCAATAGCATTAGGATATGGAACAATCTCCCGGTAGACCTGATCAACTGTACAACTCTTGCTAGTTTTAAGCAGGGTGTACAGTCAGTCCAGCTCCGCTAGGTCAGCCTGAGCTGTTTTTTAGCCGCACGTTCACTGTTCACCTACCTGCACTGTATGTCTACACCCTCGCATGCACACAACTACCACAGTACGCAATACACCAGATGGTGGACTGTACTTTCACGGAAGAAGAAGAAGTGCAATTTCTCACCACCACCACGGGAAAGCCCCTCTACTAGCTCTAGCTCTAGCTGCCACACACAATAACAATGTGCCAAAAAACCAGGCGTTTTTATTTAACATCAGGACATTGGACAATTTAAAAACTAAACATTAAAACATAATCCAATAATCCTGACACTTTCAATATTAAGATACTAGAGTATTTACCAGCGCTTTATTGGAATAGATTGAGTTGACGTGCACTTTCTCTCTCCGACTCTCTCGCGGACGGCCATGTATGTTCCCATGTGTCATGTGTTTACCGCGGAGTTTTCTAAAGCAACGAAAAAGTTCCGGATGTACACAGCGCCCTCATTCGTCCAGAAAAGAATGACAGGTAAAGTTTGTTGTTGATTCAAAGTAATGGCGATAAAATTGTTCAATTACCAAACTAATGACTTTAAACAATACATTCTAATGACTATTTAACGATGTTCAAGAAAATATCTAAATAAATGTATGGGCGTTCGTATTTTTTTAGTAGAAACAATTTTTAATGTTTTTAAGTCTTGGTTCCGTACTAAAATCACCGACTAGTGTATAAGGGAACTGCTAATGCGCATGTGCACAGTGAAAAACTACACACAAGACTCGAGCGCGCTGAAAGACTTATTAAAGGGGTAACTAGTAGCCGCTCTACTGCATGTAATAGATATTGGGAAGGGGTCACGCCGCCAGTTACCTTTTAGTAAAGTGAACAAAACTGTTGTCGCGCGAATTTTCCAGTTCCAGTGTCTGTCCGGTAGTTTTGCGTGACCGGTGGTTCGTAATAAAACGTTTATTTTTCTGTATTTTATCCAAATATACATTTGTAACACATTTTCCTCTGGTTTTTGTGAACAATCCAAAGTTAAAAACTATGAGCACCGGGAGTCTTTCGACACTACTGAATAAATTTAGATATCAGGAAAGATCGAAGAAATTTCTGGTTGACGGAAAACAACATGCTGATGACACTTCCATGACTTCATCACGTTCAAACTTGTCTCCTTCAAACTCATCGACATTTGCCACATTGTCAAGTCCATCATTGAATTCACAAGGTAAGCACTATGTCTATTGATAGTCACATAGTTTTTGTGTTTTTATAATTGTATGATTTGTTTGTTTCTTCATTAATTCACTTTTTAAACACCGGTGTCTGTGACTGAAAACAACACACTCCAGCAGTCGGCAGCTCAGTCAATTTCGAGTCAATTTTCATTGAGTTGAAGTTTGTTTTCATGGTTTTTTTGTAGCTGTAGGGGGCCTTGTGTTATCCTGGATTTCTGTCTGTCTGCCGTAGTTCACGCATCCACATTAATTGTTGTGTACAACAAAACCATAAATTGTTTTGTTTTTGTGCAATCCACATAAATAAATATTTTTTAGCTTTTGTTTGTATGTTTTGTTTCATGTTTAATTTAATCAATGTTTGTTCATGTTATTTGTGAGAATTGTTTTAACATTTCTGGGGGACTTTTTGATACTGTTGTTAAGGACATGCTTCTTTGCCCTCTAGCCTTTGATTTTACATTACTTAATATATGTAACCTGTCTAGACATTTGCTAAGCACAAATTTTTGCAAGGCCTATATTATAGGCCATACACCTTCATGATCAAATTGTGCCATGGATTTAAATGAATGATTAATCATCAACATCGGGCCATATTTCATAGGGGGCTTCTTGTAATGTTTTCTGCTCACCGAAAAGTTATCATGATCACATTACCAGACAATGGACACTGGTACACAGGGACATGGTGTTTTGCCTGGTGAACTTAGTCAGGTAAGAATCTTTTTATTGTGCTAAGTTCATTTTTGTGCTATTGTTGTTGCTTTTAAAGACTCGGATGTGACCTGTATACCAGAAACTCCAACATCTCTTGCGTCCAGCCCTGTCTTCCCAAAGATGAAGGAACGCTCATCAAGACTTAACCTCTCATCATCAGACTCAGATGAGGAATGTAATAAAGACTTAGCAGAAACACCAAAGACTTCCAAAGGAGCCAAAAGCAGCAATAAACCAACAATGAGATCACTTGGTGAAAGGTAAAGAAACATAAGATATTATGACTGTTGTTATGTTTTTGTGGTTAACAAAACCAAGGCATACAGGCCTATGCTTCTTCCGTTTCTTCATGTAATAATAACTATTTCTTGATTTTTACATATTTCAGGAAATTCCGTTTAGTCTCAACTGGAAGTGAAGAATCCGATACAGAGGATAATGAAGCAAGTTCAGCATTATCATCTGAAGAAAGATCTACTAATGGCTCAGAGGATGAGGATACACCTGATTCATCCTCTGATTCTGACAGCAGGAGGCGGGTACCAACAGGTGCGTCCCCAAGCCCCCACCCCACCCCTTATCCTCAAACTTTTATAAAACTAGAGTAGTGGAACTGTTACTCACTGCCAGTACATTTGGCTTGACACCCTCATGATTTATGATTTTGGCAGCCAGATGCGGGTACCAACAGGTGCGTCCCCAAGCCCCCACCCCTTATCCTCAAACTTATATAAAACTAGAGTAGTGGAACTGTAACTCACTGCCAGTACATTTGGCTTGACACCCTCATGATTTATGATTTGGGCAGCCAGGGGCGGGTACCAACAGATGCAGCCCCAAGCCCCCCACCCCGCCCCCCTATCCTCAAACCAATAAGACACTGGAGTATTGGAACTGTAACTCAATGGTACCTGTGGCTTGACACCCTCCTGAATCCTCCAAGTTACTCCACTCTATTTCAACCCAACATCAAAATAATTGGACTCTGATGAGATTGGTATGCCTGGCAAATGTTCTTTGGGCCTGTATCTGTATCTCCACAATCGCACTCCAGGAGTGTCAACAAATATTGCTTTTAACATGGTGAGGCTCACAGAGTCAAACTACTTGAGCCATCTCTTGCTTAATCTTGGTTGCCTTTGGAGTAAGGTTTGGTACCTGTGGATTATTTCTGTAGATATTGATTTAATATTCTGATGTTGATTTGATAGGTACCAGAGTGAAGGGTGCAGGCCTACACTCCTCTCCCAACAAAGCATCCTCGAATCATTACTCTCCGATGAAATACAGTGCCTTACCAAGCTCCTCATCTGACTCGGACATCACGACCCTCGGCAGTCATCAACAAAGTCTCAAATACAACCCAGTAGGCAATGGAATCAGTGATCTGGAAACTCCGCCTCCAACGGTCAAGAGAACAAAAAAGAAGAGGAGGCGTATTTTATCCGAGGGGCAGGAGAGTGTTGATGGAGGAGGAGACAGTGAGCAAGAGAAGGATGCAGTAGAGATGAGGAGGAAGGAGGATGTTAAGAAACTAAAGGAGATGTTCCCTAAATGGAGATCTGAGGTATGATCATAACGATGGTAATGTGTGTGCAGGCTTGATACTCCATGCCCCTGGTCATCACCTTGGTGCCTCTGGTCATTGCCTCCATACCCCTGGTCATTGCCTCCATACCCTGGTCATTGCCTCCATACCCCTGGTCATTGCCTCCATACCCCTGGTCATTGCCTCTGTGGCCCCCTGATCTTTGCCTTGGTGTCCCTTGAAATGTTCCTGTAGAAATTTTAGTTTCAGTCCCAACACAGTGATTACACAAAGCAAATCAATGTGGTGGTAATAAAAAGCACATGAACTTAGATAGCTCAGTTGGTAGAGCACTATGGAGGACGAAGGTTCAATTTGCCTTTGTTCAACCCACCATTATTTTAAATAAATCCAGTCAGTTTCCCTCATGGTTAATTACCTTTATTTGAAATAAAAAGTCAGATCCCCCTATTACGTGATCCCTCTCCTGTCACTTCACAGGTTAAATCATAAACTTGGTGTAATCCCTGACAGCAACAGTCTAAATGGCTTTTGACTGGCACCATATAGGGAGACTGTCAATATTAAGGCGAGATAGCTCAGAAGAGTCTCAACACGTTAATTTGGACGTCAAAGGTTCAAGTCTTGTTTTAGTAAGTTTTCTTTGTTTAACCCCTAAATTATTGTATTAATTAAGTTGTTTGGTTGTTAATCTTGTTAACAGGAAATAGAAGAAGTGTTAACTAAGTCTGGTGGTTGTAGTGATACAGCAGCTTCTATGATGGCTAATAGAGACAGTGATAGCGGTCAGTCAGGTAAGCTAGCCAGTAAATCACTATTGTGCCATCCTCATATATCGTATCTCACATTGGAAATCCTCTTGGCCCAATAACATGGCTCTGCATATCGTTTTGTCTGAAAAAGGAATAGAACAACAATAGAATTACCCTGTAACTGTACTGCATGTGTGTGCCATCACACACTCCAACTTACATCATACTTTTAAGGATTTTCCTTAATTGTATGGAACAAAGGAATATCCTCACAGTGACTGCAACACTGAAGTAAGTGTGTGCGATCATTGTGAGAGCGATATTTCAAAAAGGACTTGGCATATCAACTCCAAACTTCATTTGTGGATTATTCGTGGGATCCCCAGAAGCCTATTGTTTCAAATGTCCAGACCAGAATGACTTGTTTTCTTTATTTCTCATTTCAACAATTTCAATATCGAAATATACTTAGTGAGTGGTTGGTCCTTTTATGTAGATACTAAAGAATCTCCAGTGAGAAAAAGAAGTCCAAGGAAAAAGCGTCGTAGAGTTGAGCATGCGTCTGATAAAGAAAATAGTCAGTGGATGTCGAAGTCTAAAATGACGGCATATTTCCCCAAGGTAAATGGGCTTTTATTTTTATTTTTATGTTTTTTAATGTGAAGACCTATTATCAAAATGACAGACAACCACTTCAAGGTGAGGGTACACTTAACTGATTTGGGCTATCAACCAAATCAACTGTCACCAGGGGGACGTTGCCACCCACTCCTAGGGCTGAAACAGGGTTACTCCCTTCACAGTCTATAAGGATGTAGGCATGGGTAGCATCCACTAGGAGCCACCTACTCCTAGGGCTGAAACATGGTTACCCTCTTCACAGTCTATAAGGATGTAGGCATGGGTAGCATCCTTTAGGAGCCACCTACTCCTAGGGCTGAAACAGGGTTACCCTTCACAGTCTATAAGGATGTAGGCATGGGTAGCATCCACTAGGAGCCACCTACTCCTAGGGCTGAAACATGGTTACCCTCTTCACAGTCTATAAGGATGTAGGCATGGGTAGCATCCTTTAGGAGCCACCTACTCCTAGGGCTGAAACAGGGTTACCCTTCACAGTCTATAAGGATGTAGGCATGGGTAGCATCCACTAGGAGCCACCTACTCCTGGGACTGAAACAGGGTTACCCCTTCACAGTCTATAAGGATGTAGGCATGGGTAGCATCCACTAGCAGACCCGGTGGTAGAGCAGAATGCAATACCTTTTTTAATGACAAGTTATTGGGACACATGTGACAGAAATGTACATTTAAATCTTGACTTTTTGATTGTCTTATTTGAAAGGTAACTAAGACGTCTACTAACCAGGATGAGTCGTTGAAGAAGAGACGACCCGATAAAGAGATCATGAGTAGTGAGGATGATAATTACTCAACGAGTAGCGACAGTGAAAATACTGAACAAAGAGGTAACTCATTAATGCTCCCACCTCACCCAACCTTAGTTCTGCAGGTCTCTGGAGTAGGGATTATCCCAATGGAGCATGAAGTTTTTGAATTATTATTGATTGTTGTTATCTTGATCGTGTTTGGTGGATCTAGAGAGAAGACTGAGATGGATGACTTGAGTCTAACATTCTGCAACTGATTAATTGATAAATTGATTGACTGATTGATTGATTGATTAATTGAACTATTATTGATTGTTGTTATCTTGATCTTGTTAGGTGGATCTAGAGAGAAGACTGAGATGGATGACTTGATTCTAACATTTTTCAACGAAGCAACTCCTGAGGAGTTATTGAGCATCAATCATTGCTCCAAGGCTAAAGTTCAGAAAATAATTTCTATAAGACCGTATGAAGACTATGATGACTTGGTAAGAATTCATCATTATTGCTTAACCCTCCTACAGTGGGATCATTTCATAATAATGGACAGCCATAACTCTAAGCATGCACAGAATGCAGAGAACAATGGATTTACCTGGATTATCTGCTGCCACCTAGTGTCCCCAAAGTCCCCCATTGCAGCAATTTAAATGAGCAATGGTGGTTTTTATGAGTTCAGATAATACCATCATCTCCACTGACAGTATTTCAGATGGAAATATTTCTCTAGAGGATGTGTTTTGGTATGAACTTAAGATTCAGTGAGCCATTTAAGACTGGATAGGGTCTTAGACGTGGGGTAACTTTGGCTCAGTTCATTACCCCCTAGTCAAAACCCTCTTCTTCCATTCAAGACCTTGTCATCGCCCTTTTATATTCCCTAAAGACTGTGTCTTTAACGATGAAACAATCTTGATTTGACCTTTGACTTTCAGGTATCTAAGATGCAGCTGACTAAAGGACTAACGATCTCCTTAGTATGGAACTGTGCCGAGTTGTTTGAGAGTCACCAGGTCATGACCTCTATCATGGATCGTTGTTGTAAGATCTCAGATAGCATTCAGACCATAGTATCTAAGCTACTACCTAATAAGGAAGGTGAAGACAGTGATGATGGGAGAGATATTGAGGGACAGATTACAAAACAACCTCTAATCCTCTCGGAGAAGTAAGTAATCTTATCTTCCAATAACCTAATCCATGTCCCTAAACCAAGGCTGGTTCCTTCTTGCTGATATAAATGCAGTAATCAATATATGCTATAGAAGACCAGACTGAGGGCTAGATTAGGCCGTGTTCGAAACAGTGACTTTGACTACAGCTACAGCTAGATCAGTGCGTCTGCCAGTGTTAAAGAATAAGCAGAAGTGAGCGATCTAGCCGTAGCTGTAGCCGAAGTCACCTTTTCAGACACGGCTACAGCTAGATCAGTGCGTCTGCCAGTGTTAAAGAATAGGCAGGAAGTGAGCGATCTAGCTGTAGCTGTAGCCGAAGTCACCGTTTCAGACACGGCTACAGCTAGATCAGTGCGTCTGCCAGTGTTGAAGAATAGGCAGAAGTGAGCGATGTAGCTGTAGCTGTAGCTGTAGCGGAAGTCACCATTTCAGACACGGCTACAGCTAGATCAGTGCGTCTGCCAGTGTTAAAGAATAGGCAGGAAGTGAGCGATCTAGCTGTAGCTGTAGCCGAAGTCACCGTTTCAGACACAACCTTTCTCTCTGAAATACAGATGTATGATGAGGTGAAGTCTTCAAGAGAATCATCACTAATCTGCCATTAATTTTAACCTTTGACCTGTGTGTGTGTGTCTTGTTCCTAGACTCGTCCTGAAGCCATACCAGGTGGTTGGACTCAACTGGCTAGCTCTGATGCACAGACAGGAAGTCAATGGCATCCTAGCTGATGAAATGGTAAAATATCATCTAAAAATATAGACCCAAAAGTGATAAGTGGGGGATTATGTTGGGGCCTAGTTTCTTTCCCCGCTTTTTTGCTCTGTGGTCACCGGTTCAAATCCCACTGCACACTAAAGCCTTGCATGTGGATTGGGTTTTTAGTCCATACCTGATTAGTAATCCCAATAGCTATTCTCATCTATTTGACAAGCTAAAAAAACCTTTGTTTTGAATTTTTGGTATCGTGCCTGGGCCTAATTTCATAGAGCTGTCTAAGCAGACAATATTGCTTAACAATGTTCTGCTAAGCAGAGATGAGCAGGTTACCAGTCAAAAATTGCACTTGTGACATGTTAATTTGGCTGGTGATCTTTTTCTGGTAAGCACAATGTTGTGCTTATGCAGCTCTATGAAACTGGGCCCTTGTTTTGTGACATGAAGCATCTGAATTCAATAACCTTTGTTTACACAGGGACTTGGTAAGACTGTACAGACGATTGCATTCTTAGCTTATTTAATGGAGCAAGGAGATGGAGGACCTCATCTTATTGTAGTTCCATCATCAACTCTAGGTAACTAATACACTCCTCATTATCAGTCATTAATCCTTAGTATTCCCTTCCAAGACACGGCCAATGAATCAAGCTGTATGGGTTCTAATGTTGGCTCTTTATCCACAATTTGTCCCTTTGTTAATGTCTATTTTTGTTAAGTCTCATTAAGTGCTGGGTGATTGTTTGTTGTTTGGACTGTTTGTAATACTTACTTATTAGCTATTGTGTGTTTTAATTGTTTAACCTTTAGCTCTTTTTAAAGATTTTTTTATTTTCTAATGTACATGATCTAGTGCAATTCAACCGTATAGGTTGTCATACTGTTCATTTCTTTGTTATGTTTTTATGAAATAAACCAATAAATATAATATAAGCTTATTTAATCAGCCCGGAAAACTGCTAGGATTAAGATCAGGGCCAATTCCAAACCTACAACTCAATGAAGATTGTTCCCAATAACAAACTTTAAAGATAACAATTTTGAGCACAAACTCATCCTCATAACTTCAATTATAAAATAAATCTTTCTTTTTTCTTGCAAATGAATCTAATTTTGATGTGAACGATTTTGTTCTTCTTTTTATCAGAGAACTGGGCTCGTGAGCTTCATACATGGTGCCCAGCCTTGGAGGTGATTTTATATTCGGGTAGTGCTGAGGAGAGGAGAGAGTTACGATATAACATCTTAGCTGAGTGTATCTCATGTAATGTCATCGTTACATCGTAAGTAGATCAGAAGCTTGATTTATCATTATGCCTTGAAGGTAGCATCATAAATTGGTTTTTGTCAACAAAATTATTAAGAAAGATATGTGAGAGTCGCATGTGAAATTATTAAGAAAGATATGTGAGAGTCGCATGTGAAATTATTAAGAAAGATATGTGAGAGTCACATGTGAAAGTTGCATACCATGTCTACTTCCTGAGAAAACTATCGCAGTATTTTCACAAGAACGTAAAATCCATCTACGTTAAGTGAGGTGACAGCGGATATCAAACCCATCTCTGGCTTCAGCATTCATGTTTGAACAACAGCCCTCAAAAATCTATAAAAAAAATCATGTATGAACCATTTCTTAGATTCAAATGTTTTGAAGTGGAAAATTATAACAAACTGTATTACTGCAAAGAGAATCCTTTAACTTGTTAGGTTAACTATAAACCTTCAAGGTTAGAGATTATTGATGTGAATGATTAGCAACCTGTGTGCTAATTTGGCTGCGGGTGCTGCATACTCCAAAGGAGCTCAGAAAATGTCAGGAATGAACATGAGGTCCTAAAGTCCATTGATACATTAATATTAATCTGGTCATCATGTTTGAATATCAGTGTTAATGTTATTTGTTTTTGTTTACAGGCACAACATGTCGCCGTGTTTGAATACTGTTGATGTTTATTGGTTGTTGTTGTTTACAGATACAACATGTGTACTAGTAATGCGGATGATCGTAGTTTGTTCAGGAAGATGGGGATACATTATGCTGTGTTTGATGAGGCACACATGCTGAAGAATATGCAATCTCAACGCTATGGTACTCTCATGAAGATCAGGGTTAGTCATCAGTTATTGGAACCAATTCTTAGTATCACTACCAAGGAATTACATCCAAAACTAATATCATTAAGCTGGAGATAAAGTTGTCATGCAATAACAAGGTTCAAACTTATAGTGAAGGTTTTTTGGGGGTTGACTTATTAATATCTTACCCCGTCTTTTACCTCTCTGGACCCAGGTTTAAATCCTTTCTCAGATCCAAGCTTGCTAAGGTGTTGTCTTTCAGTCTGTACTTGATTTCATTTGTTATTCAACATCTCTTCATCATCTGCTATACATATGTATCTTCTGGCCTTTGGGTTACAGAAGCTTTTGAGGAGTCCTTGTTTTCATTTCGTTACTTTGTTCTTTTATTGATAGGCTGAGAGGAAGCTGCTTTTGACTGGTACCCCGCTGCAGAACAACCTGAAAGAGCTGATTTCATTGTTAAGCTTCGTCATGCCTAAAATGTTTTGCGATAACGCAGCAGAACTACAGAAGATGTTCACTCTAACAGTAAGTTGAGTTACATCAGTTTGGTTACAATGTACCAGTATAATATATCGCACTTTTGTGTCGTGTGTGTGGAATGGAGCCAAAGGCAGTGTTGCATGCAGGGTGCAGACACACTCTGGTTCTATTCTAGTTTATTTTTATTATTCAAGAAGAACTTGAAAGCTTGAATGTTTATATCTAATTCTCTAAACTATGTGTTTTGTTTCTGTCTCCCATGTGCCCGCAAGAAACACCCTGATGTAGATGGAAGTTATTATTTATTATTGGATAGTTACAGGCAAAGTATACCTTATAGGGAAAGGAAAACACAATCTGAAAAGCATTACTCTCAGATTCAAATTGTGGGATATCAAAACTTTTATCTTTTTACATAACTGCATTACGTCTAAAAGAAATATTTCCCAAAATGCTTCATATTATCAAAAGCTGTTTTAAAGGCAGTGGACACTATTGGTAATTACTCCAAATAATTATTAGCATAAAACCTTACTTGGTAACGAGTAATGGGGAGAGGTTGATAGTATAAAACATTGTGAGAAACGGCTCCCTCTGAAGTGACGTAGTTGATTTCATGACCTTTAGAATTTGATGTCTCGAAATCAAGCATCTGAAAGCACACAACTTTGTGTAACCAGGGTGTTTTTTCTTTCATTGTTATCTCGCAATTTCGATGACCAATTGAGCTCAAATTTTCATAGGTTTGTTATTTTATGCATATGTTGAGATACACCAAGTGAGAAGACTTGTCTTTGACAATTACCAATAGTGTCCACTGTCTTTAATGCCTAATGTTGAGATACACCAAGTGAGAAGACTTGTCTTTGACAATTACCAATAGTGTCCACTGTCTTTAATGCCTAATGTTGAGATACACCAAGTGAGAAGACTTGTCTTTGACAATTACCAATAGTGTCCACTGTCTTTAATGCCTAATGTTGAGATACACCAAGTGAGAAGACTTGTCTTTGACAATTACCAATAGTGTCCACTGTCTTTAATGCCTAATGTTGAGATACACCAAGTGAGAAGACTTGTCTTTGACAATTACCAATAGTGTCCACTGTCTTTAATGCCTAATGTTGAGATACACCAAGTGAGAAGACTTGTCTTTGACAATTACCAATAGTGTCCACTGTCTTTAATGCCTAATGTTGAGATACACCAAGTGAGAAGACTTGTCTTTGACAATTACCAATAGTGTCCACTGTCTTTAATGCCTAATGTTGAGATACACCAAGTGAGAAGACTTGTCTTTGACAATTACCAATAGTCTCCAGTGTCTTTAATGCCTAATGTTGAGATACACCAAGTGAGAAGACTTGTCTTTGACAATTACCAATAGTGTCCATTGTCTTTAATGCCTAATGTTGAGATACACCAAGTGAGAAGACTTGTCTTTGACAATTACCAATAGTGTCCAGTGTCTTAAATGCCTAATGTTGAGATACACCAAGTGAGAAGACTTGTCTTTGACAATTACCAATAGTGTCCACTGTCTTTAATGCCTAATGTTGAGATACACCAAGTGAGAAGACTTGTCTTTGACAATTACCAATAGTGTCCATTGTCTTTAATGCCTAATGTTGAGATACACCAAGTGAGAAGACTTGTCTTTGACAATTACCAATAGTGTCCAGTGTCTTAAATGCCTAATGTTGAGATACACCAAGTGAGAAGACTTGTCTTTGACAATTACCAATAGTGTCCACTGTCTTTAATGCCTAATGTTGAGATACACCAAGTGAGAAGACTTGTCTTTGACAATTACCAATAGTGTCCATTGTCTTTAATGCCTAATGTTGAGATACACCAAGTGAGAAGACTTGTCTTTGACAATTACCAATAGTGTCCACTGTCTTTGAGCTTCTAACCAAATGTTTTTATTACAATTATTTTTAATAGTGATTACCAGATGTATACCTTCCCTTTAAACTTGTCTGCATTTCTGATTTTATTTGATTGACAGAAACAAAAGAGTGAGAATCCCTTGGAGCAGAGTTCCTTTGAGAGAGATCGGATTACTCATGCTAAGCAGATTATGCAACCATTCATGCTAAGAAGACTTAAATCACAGGTCAGTATACCAAGCCACATGTCTCAATTCACAACCATTCATGCTAAGAAGACTTTAATCACAGGTCAGTACACCAAGCCGCATGTCTCAATTCACAACCATTCATGCTAAGAAGACTTAAATCACAGGTCAGTAAACCAAGCCACATGTCTCAATTCACAACCAAGTAGTTTACTCTAACCCTCCTACTCTTAGTACAATTTCTCTGACAGAATAAAAAAAAACATGCAGTTGGATTCTGAAGTTGTATGGAGCTCAGGCCCGGACTTTCATCTTGGGGGAGGGGGGGGGGCAAATTCATTTTCATTTTGAAAAGGTCATTTCCATTGGTAAATCTGAAAGTCTAGTAGTTGGCTGTCTTTGCTAGACTTGGCTGCTGCATAATGAAACTTCTCCTGAGCTGATGGTTTTCAGCTTTACTACTGACTTCTGTTGGTAGAGTAGGTACCTCTGGCACTACAGTTTGATTATTGGTTTCTATTCATCGCACGGGTGGTCTCCACGAGGTCTTTTCCAAGCTACACCTCCCTACAGAGTGATCTTTGGGGTTTCAGAAGTTTGGCAATTTGCTGATGTGCCCAAAGGAGAATAACCTCTTGGTTTTGATGATCTGACTTGATTCCAGCTCTTTTTTTATTGTCTCACTATCCTTTATCCTTTCAAATTCTATAAGAAACTTTTGAGGGGCACCACGACCAGGGCAGCAGAGGACACTACCTTCGTGTAATTCCAGACCAGCGAGTTGGATTCAGAAGGGTTGGGGTTAACCTAAACCAGTGCCAGATATTAAGGATTTTCGTTTCTTTCTAATTTTCACAGGTGCTAAAACAACTACCAAAGAAGAGTGAAACTATACTTAAATGTCCAATGATCGCCAGTCAACAAGAGTGCTATAATAATATTAAGATGGCCTTAACACAAGATCTACGCAATCTTGGAGATGGATCTAAGATCAAGCTGACTAAGCTGTCTTGTGCCATGATGCAGTTACGTAAAGGTGCTAATCATGAGATGTTGATGAGAAATCACTATGACGACGCTAAACTACGACAGATGTCAAAACTCATGCTCAAGGTCAGTCATGTAAACCTTATTATTCCTTTTCTCTGCCGTTTATTGATTTAAGGCTGAGAGATTGGTGTTTCAATTGAAACCTTCTATTTCAAGATAAGTCAGAAGTCAATTTCATTCCCGATTAAACTTTAAAGTTGTTTATTAGTCTAAAAAAGCCATTGAAAACTACTGATGGTAGAGACCCATTGCTACCATGTATTGAAATCTGGACCATGACATCTGGACCATTAAGACCAAAATATCTCTTTTATTTGTACTAACAGGAGCCAACTCATTATGATGCTGAACCTGAGCTAATCTTTGAGGACATGTCAGTCATGACGGACTTTGAGTTACATCGACTCTGTAAGGAATACAACATCCTCAAACCATTCATACTCCCCACCGAGCTTCTTGTTGCTTCTGGTAAATTCCAAGCTCTGGATAAGATGCTTCCAGAACTCAAAGAAAATGTAAGTACTTGATTCAGATTTCAAGACAATCTCAGCCTCCACACGTCTTGTACTTCACAACTTTTACTGGACCAGAAATATTTTCCACAAGACCTAGGTCCAATTTCAATTAGCTGCTGAAGTTCAGAAAGTAGGCTAAGTACAACAAAATTATGCTTACCAGAATAAGGTTACCAGCCAAACTACCATGTCACATGTGCAATCTTTTACTGGTAGCCTGCTACGTTTTGCTTAGCACAACATTGATAAGCAAAATTGTGTGCTTGAGAATGTGTATGAAATTGGGCCCAGAAGTTGTTTTTTAATTTAGCATGAGGTACGCAGTTGAAGGATCTTTAAAGTATAATCTTTTAAAAGGCACTAGACTGGATGACTAGTTTAATTGTTTGGTTACTTGCCAAGTGCCAAAAATGTGTATAGGAACCCCAGGCTCTTGTAAACATGTGATATAGTAATAATAATAATAGGCATGACTCGAACCCACACTCTGATGACTCGGGCATTAGAACTTGAGTTCAGGGCTCTGGGGCTTTAGACCGCTCGGCCACAACATCCTACAAGACAGGTTGCATCGTCTGTACTTTGAGAAATTGACAAAAGTAACCCCTAACATTTAATAATATGAATTAATAATTAAAGTGTATTTTGTTTACAGGGAAGCAGAGTGTTGATGTTCAGTCAGTTTGTGATGGTCTTGGACATTATTGAGATTTATATGAAACATCATCAATATAAATATCTACGCCTAGATGGCCAGACTCCAGTGTGTGATAGGTAAGCTTACTCATCAATATCTGGTAGTTTCAAATAGAAATACACAAATACTCTATGACAGGGGTCTATTGTAGTGGACTGAAGCAGGGGATTGCAACTACTTATTAAATAAAATACAGCATTGTAAATAGGAATTCTCTAGAGGATTGGTACTGGTATGAACTTTAGAATCAGTGAGCTTTCAGAAGGGAATATTTCTCCGGAGGATTGGTACTGGTATGAACTTTAGAATCAGTGAGCTTTTAGATGGGAATATTTCTCTTGAGGATTGGTACTGGTATGAACTTTAGAATCAGTGAGCTTTCAGAGGGGAATATTTCTCTGGAGGATTGGTACTGGTATGAACTTTAGAATCAGTGAGCTTTCAGAAGGGAATATTTCTCCGGAGGATTGGTACTGGTATGAACTTTAGAATCAGTGAGCTTTTAGATGGGAATATTTCTCTTGAGGATTGGTACTGGTATGAACTTTAGAATCAGTGAGCTTTCAGAGGGGAATATTTCTCTGGAGGATTGGTACTGGTATGAACTTTAGAATCAGTGAGCTTTTAGATGGGAATATTTCTCTGGAGGATTGGTACTGGTATGAACTTTAAAATCAGTGAGCTTTCAGAGGGGAATATTTCTTTGGAGGATTGGTACTGGTATGAACTTTAGAATCAGTGAGCTTTTAGATGGAAATATTTCTCTGGAGGATTGGTACTGGTATGAACTTTAGAATCAGTGAGCTTTTAGATGGAAATATTTCTCCGGAGGATTGGTACTGGTATGAACTTTAGAATCAGTGAGCTTTCAGAGGGGAATATTTCTCTGGAGGATTGGTACTGGTATGAACTTTAGAATCAGTGAGCTTTCAGAGGGGAATATTTCTCTGGAGGATTGGTACTGGTATGAACTTTAGAATCAGTGAGCTTTCAGAGGGGAATATTTCTCTGGAGGATTGGTCCTGGTATGAAGTTAAGAATCAGTGAGCTTTTAGAGGGGAATATTTCTCTAGAGAATTATTCCTGGTATGAACTTTAAAATCGGTGAGCTTTTAGAGGGGAATATTTCTCTAGAGGATTGGTACTGGTATGAGTTTTAGAATCATTGAGCTTTCAGATTCAAACACGATCAGTTTTGTTTTCCACTAATAACCGATCCTGCATTTCTTGCCGTTTTCGCAGGTTGACTATGATTGATAAATACAACAATGATGAGTCCATCTTTGTGTTTCTCTTATCAACTCGTGCTGGTGGTCTTGGAATCAATCTAACAGCCGCTAATCACGTGATCCTACATGATATTGACTATAATCCCTATAATGATAAACAAGCTGAGGATAGATGCCATCGGGTCGGACAAAAGAGGTAAGTAACTATAAGAAGAATGTTCTGTTCTTAGATCTCACTACACATCAGTTAAAATCAAGAAACATAAGGTGTGCTTTCCTCTGGTAATCTGGTTCTGATCAACAGGGATGTGATTTCTCCCTTTTTCATATTTAGATCAAATTCATAAAAACATTAGAATGGAACCATGTAGAATGCCCCAGATTACAGAGTAAAGTTTTTAAAACCAAAGATAAATGTTTGTAAGCAAGCTCTGTACTCACAAGCTTTCATGCTCTCTCAAGCTCTCATGCTTTGAGCTCACAGTTTGGGTCTTATTCTAAACAGCCTATCATATATCCCTTATTAGTAAGGGTTAGCAATTGTATTCCTTGTGCATTCGACTAGTATGAGAGGTATTAATGTAATTGAGAGGAGCATCCCAGGCTACATATCCACAAGATATGCATGAACCAGGCTAGAGCCACAGGCAGACTATAAATAGACGCATATAAATCCAAAGCTGTGATGTACATGAAGCTACAATAGAATCTGACACAATTAAAACACAAAGTCCCTGTCCTTCGTTCTCATATTAGACTAGACAGAACTCAAATTTTGTAAAATCAATAGGCCATTGTGATTTGTGAAAGCTTTGACTGGACTCATTGATTGTCATTAAGTGTTGGAGTGAGTTTGTTAGCCTTTTGGCCAAGGACTTTGCAACAGGTGTCAGTGTGTTAGTTTGTAAACCCAGAATTTATTGTCACATTGTTCATATTAGCAGTTCCATTCAATTCCGTTGTATAACTCATTAAACAATGACATCACTAGGAGTAATAAATTCACTTGATATTTTATAATTTTTATTGATCTATCTTCCAAAAATGTGTTCTCAGAAATTGAACAGATGTACATGTACATGTATGTGGTATACAAAACAGTATTAAGTTTTGTGTTGTTTGTTTGTACGACTACACCATTAAAATGGCAACCAAAGCCCTGGCTATGGCTAGATTTCCAGTTTGGCCCCCTTTGGTAGCAGTTACCGCAAGATGATATTAAATATTTCTGCTAATGAGTAAACCTGTAAACAATGGTGCTTGCTATGTGAAACAGAAACACTGTGGTTAATTAACCCCTACTCTTCCACGGTAGTGTTCTGGTTTCTTTTATGTGTACGATCAATCCTAGTTCATGGGACCGAAGGCTAATGGCCCATCCAAAGGACAAACCAATTTTGTTTAAGCATCTTGCTCAAGGCTACAATTGTCATGATCGGGACTCGAACTCACACTCTGCTGGGTCCAGTGCTCTTAACTGCTCGGCCACGACACATTACTTAATTTATTTTCCCCAATGAACATCAGAAAACTTATCAACACATCGGGACAAGACTTACAAACAAATGAATAAATAAACAGATGCAAAAACAAACAAAATATAATATTATTGTCGAAGGCTTTCACCTTTATCAGAATTTGTATTTTGAATACAGTAGGTGTTTGTTCAATGAAATATCTTTCAAAAAATATTAATCCTAATTAAAATGTCTTGAAAGACACCCTCTCCTCAAAACAGTTAATTAAAATATTATACATTTCTAATATTTGTTTTCTTCGACCTTGCATTTTGATATTTGCACTGTAATTTCTCTATGTATGATTTGTTGTTATAGGGACGTGATGGTTACCAAATTGATCAGTAATAATTCCATTGAGGAAGGAATGCTACGATGTGCTAAATATAAGCTCAGGCTGGAGGAACAAATGACAACCAATGAAGACGCTGGTAAGAGGAAATTATCAATCAATATTCATGAGATGGAATGTTGAATATTCATAAGTTAGTAGTAGATAATAATGAACATTGCTTGAAATGTATATCTGGGTCCAATATCGTAGAGCTGCTTAACCACAAAGAGTAGCTAAGCACAGGAGTAGGTCTCGTTATTCAAAAACGTAGTCCCACATACCTTGCAGGAAAATACTGAATGTTGATGCGTCTTGAGCATCACTGAGTGACGGATATGAGCGCTGTACCACTTTTATTATATTATTATTATAAAAGGATGCTTACAAGAATAAGGTTACCAGCCAAAATACTTTTAAGCACATGTACCACTTATGACTGGTATCCTGTTTATCTTCAGTGACCACTTCAGTAATTTGTTGGCCAATATTACACCTTGCTGTAAACATTTCCCATAAAGGCAATATTAATGGGAACAATGTTTTACTTTGTGTCATTGCTTAATCTCTATGTATTATAAACTCACAGTTTGGGTGTACTTATAGAATAATGACAATAAATAAAATCATCACACATTTGTGTTAGCGCTTCATTCTCATGAGTTTGTAGGGTACAGTTTTGTTTCAATCATCAATTTGGTTTTGTTACCACCTCACTAAGTTCATCAGTTGGAGGTTGGTTTGGGAACTCTAGGCAAGTTAGGGAGAAAAAATTGTTATAGCAGTTCAACTTAAAAAAAAAACCTGGAAAAACCTTGTTTTAAATTGAGTAGCTGCCTGTTTAAAAGCAGTGTTGTGCTCTAATTCTTCTGAGAGATTAAAAACTTCCATTATTTTTTGTAAACCATTTCAGAAGGAGATGATAAAAGTGCAGCAGATATTGCGAGCTTACTTAAAGATGCCTTAGATCTATGATAGATGGCAACGCCCAGGCCCCACCCTGATCAGCTTCGCAATCCAAGGTCTACCTCAAAGGGCATTAGAAAGGGTAACAAAGGTACAATGTCCTGTCATCTTGCCAACATCAAATGAAGCGTAAATTGAGATTTTAACTCAATCAAGAGCTTGCCATTTTGGTTATATCTTGAGTTAAAGGTGTTTGTATGAATCATTGTTTATTTTGTGTTACCACGTCTCTTTCATTTGTTTTGTCTTACCCATAATTGTTACCCATCCAAACAAATTAAGCACCACACAGCGATAGTCATATCTGTTTACAAATTTGTCCATGTATTTAATACTTGGTGTTTTCACACCCAAATGTGCCACTTGTGGTTTTGTTGTCTGCACACTGCTGTACACAAATGTAAGAAATGGGATTAATGTTTCAAACATTTAAAACTATTATTTATGCATTTTGTTCTCAAAAGAGCTTGTGTATGAGATCCAAAAACTGGAACTTTGACACCAAATCATTTATATTATGTCTGTCTTTATGTTTACTTAGTTGATGTTATTAAAAGTATAAAGTAGTCTGTTCCCCCACCCCCCCCCCCCCCAAAACCATAATGAAATTGTTGTTTCTTGTTTTAATTTAACTGAATTATGTCTATTTAGATTCATAACAAATATACAGTATTTTTGTGAGTCTTTTATTTCGCAGTGAGCCGTTTCTATTTCAGTTGTTTCCTTTGTTTATATTGCTGAGAATTATTGAAAGAATCATTGATCTCGCGCAATTTACGCAAACAATTATCCAAAGAATACTAAATGATACCTTAAAATCAGTTCAAAATTCCAATTTATAATTAAGTGTGAGCTCATTTCCTAAACATTTATAAACCTGTGCTTGAAACAACACACAACCCAAAACACTCTGGGACCCTAATGTCACAAATAAGCCCCCCCCCCCCAACATAGAATAGATGGGTCCATTGAGCTCAACCCAGTTTTTTTACAGCCACAAACACATGCCCCTAAAACCAATTAAACACTACCAAAAGGTAAACAAGTTGTCTCAACTTAATGTTGTTATTGAGGCACATGACTAATGTACATGCTCTCCACACATGTGCCATTTATAAATAGTAGTTGTGATGGAGGGAGCGGCAGGGCTTAAGGGTGCTTGGATGGATTAGTCTATTTTTAAAAAAGTGATTCCTGACTGAACAGAGAGTATTGTCTACAAGTGTGCATGATTATGTAACAGTTTCATGCATAATAACATTCAGCATTTCATATTTAATTTAATTTAAAACATGGGAAGCTTCAGTGGATTAATAAAACAATATTGTATTTTTTAATGTAAATTGGCATTTTGTTCTTTATTTGTTGTTTGTGTTTTGATGTATATTTTTTAGTGAACTGTTTATTTTATAACAAAAATATTTACATGACAGTTGTTCACACTAGTTCTCAACATCAAAACCTTAAACTGTCCATACAAAAAATAATAGAGATCGCCACTTATCCAATATCCCATTACTCTTTGTGGGCGGGGTGGCTGTTCCCCCGCCCTACCCCAATGTTTCCAGTGAAACAAATGCAGTTTCATTTTGTAAATTAATATTTAGATGGAATTGATGAACACAATTATTGAGTCTAAGTCTAATGCCCTTATACCTTTTGTCTAAAGTAATATGTACATAAAAAAAATACATCAAATTAACATCCATAATAATAACATTTTTAAATGTTGTTAAACTTAAAAGTTTAACAACACTGAAGTGAATTTTACAAATTGACTGAATATAAATGACTTCAGTTAATTATGAGCCAACTATCTTCCATATCGTAGACCTTCTCCACACCTTCCCTGTTATACACTTTGGGGCACATCAGTTTATAAGCAATCAATGTCACAAGTAGACTAGCCAAGCCCACTGCAATAAGAAGCCCCGCTCGTAAGTAAACTGGTTGCCTTTTCAGCGCCTGGCATATCTTGGCAATCCAGCGGAAAGTGGAGTTGCGTAAAAGTGTCATTTGGCTGCATACACTCTGGAGGAAAAAGCAATGTATGTTGAAAAATGGATCAGTTGATAACTTAAGGGGTCATTACAGTAAATAAAGTTGGCATTTTTAAAACGTTTTACGCTGTTTCGAGTGAATTTAATTTATGTTTAGAGTTATTTATGAAGGTTGATTTTTTCAATGACTTGATTACCCATCGTTTAAGTGTGGATGCAATTTAACCACGGATGAAGGAATTGGTTTAACTCACTGTGGTTGTCATCGTTGCTGTCTGTATTGCCCCGTAATCCATGGTAGTATTACCGTAAGCCTGACCCTCCAATCCTACCGTCACTCCGACAGTTTGAACGGTACCATTATACCGATGGCTTCCCTCTTTCCCCGCTGGAATCGCATCCCCGCGCCCCACTGATTTTACAGTCGGATTAACTTCATAACTCGTCGATGTCTTGGGTGGTTTCTTTTTCTTCTTTGATAAAACTGAAGTCTTGGTTTGTACATGTCCTTCTTGTAGTTCTACGGTTGGTAATCTTTTAGGGGCGTGGTCACTTGTACTTTGTGTTGAAGGTTCTTGTGAAGGGTTCAGAAGGGTGCCTGCATCCTACACACAAAAATAATCATATTTTGTGAAGTATTTTCACCACATCGACATGGCGGGAACAATCTAGTATAGGTTTTTGGAGAACCAGAGGTTGCAACTCGTTTTGATCAATATGCTCTGATCATCTTCAAGAGAATGCTGAACTCTCTTGCAGTAAATATGGAAGAAAAGAAATCTTATTAAATACAACCAATAACCCTGTAAATATTTGTGGGATTACAAAGAACAACATAATTCTTGAATTGTGATACTTTAAAAAAACTAATGAAACAAACTTTTAAAAAGAGGTGGTCTCTAAAATGATGGGAATTGTTTCGCTAACGGTAAAACCAAAGTGTGACTCTATTCCTCTGCGATACAATGACGGCATCTGTTGAAATGTTTGGTTAATATAAACTCACCACCTCGTCCCCAGCAAACAAGCCATGCACGTTGACACTATCCTTCGATCCATTCGTCAACATCCAAATTGGTGCCCACAAAAACCCAAGAAGTAGAAGTAAGATACATCCTAACACTGTCCGGCCCGAAGCCATTGAATCAATCTCTCTAAACCATCATCCAAAAACTACCCAAAAATGTGAACAATTTCCTGAAGCTTAGCCATTTTTAAAAGTCCTTAAAATTACTAAACGCTGGTATAATCCGCAGTGTTCTGATTGTAATGATAATACGTAGCGATAATACGCTATTGATTCGATGAGTGAATGCCTGTTTAGTTGGTCCAACGTAAAACAACGTGAAATAAACCCAACCTTCGAAATTAATATTATGCTAATTAACAATAATAGATGTAACAGGTGCAATGGACATGTATAGTCTCCGCATCCTTACACGTCACCAATGGGTAGTATGTGGTATTAAACAAATCGCAAGAATTTGGGTATTGTGGTGGGTTTTTTCACCATTCACAATGATAGTTTATTTCTATTTGAATATGACGGTAATTTTTAATAGGCATTTTCAAATGTGAAGAAATTGCTACCATAGTCCATATTTTTTTATTGAATGCACTGTTTTGTAGAGCATTGTTGTACATTGATGCTGTTTTCAACCTGTCGCAATCAAAGAATGTGCGTTTGAACTCGTATGGAATTATAATGGATTCGTGGGGGGTTTTCGTACACTTTTTAAAATAAAATTACTTAATATTGTCCTGGCTTTGTTTTTGTGGGGGTTTCATGGGTAGTATTCTTTAGATAATAAAAACTATCCTCCGCCTATGGTTTGCTAAGAGAAAAACCAGCTCAGCAATATCCCCCTTGTAAGAAATGTTTTCATAAAGCTGGATGTTTTCCAAATGAAATCTCCGTGGGACAGAGTCTCCCGGATTATACACCGCATCTGTAGTTCAGTAAAGTGAGCGTATAGCGCCCTCTTGGTACGGTAGGTATTACAAAAGTGTGTTAGTAATTTTCAGAGACAAAATCACAATTAGAATTAGAATTATTTTTATTGTCCACGTTAAAAACATAGAAACTTGACATCCAGTGGCCAAATTACAATGACGACGAAGATGCAGAAGACGTCTAAAATATTTCATCCAACATAACCCCAAGGATACTCAACCCGTTTCATTAAACTTTTGAAACAGGAAGATCCCCAACATGGACCCAACAAGAGCCTCATCCCAGCAGTGAATATAGTTCCGGTAACCGACGTACTCGTTCCCAGAAGTCGAACCAACCAGTAGATGAAGCCTAAGGAATGAATTCATTTTAAAGTGTCCCCTCATCTTGTGGCGTTCAGGAGTCCGCGTTATACTCCGTCGCTTTAAAAAGACAACAAAGATGTAATAAAAACACTGTCCCTGTGATAATGGCCCCCACGGGTGGGTGGGGAGGGAGATCTGGAGGCGTCGGGGTTGAGTGGGGGAAGGGGGAAACTTTGATAGTTTCTTTCCCTATTTTTTATATAATCACTACAAGCGTTGGTGTTGTAGCGGTGTTTTGTTTTATTTTTTTATTATTTTTTATTAATGAGACTTCAGGCATGCATAGTTAGGTGTATGGAAGAACAAAAAATGTTATTGTCTTATCTGTATACCATGTCCGATACGGCGCAGAGAGTACCCCCACCCCATGTTTTATTTACTTTTAAAAAGACCCCCCCCCCCCCCTGAGATCATCCAAAGAGTAGTTCCTTATATTCAAAGTATTGAATGAAACACCAACGAGGGGGTAAACCATGCCCCAAATACCGACCATAGGCCTACTTGTTACGCGCAGCCTAAAATCAATTAATGAAAAGAATCAGTAACTGTGTAATCAAAATTACATTTGTATTTAATTATATACAATTGCTCATTTGTTTTGTATAACAGATCTGGAATTCATTTGGCAATAATAGACAACCCCCTGACCCCCGACACGCCGCCTCCATCCCTATTTCGTTTCTATGTTCATCACTCCGATAGTAATGCACTTATTAAAATTACTGACAATGAGGGCGCTATAGGAGCGCCTCGTTTGCTAGCTAGCTCAGTGCCTCATTACCGCCCACTATACCAGTTTATATACAATAATGCAGTTTTCGGGAAAGATTGTAATTTATTTAAGTGAGGAAGTAATTATTCAACAAGCAATGCACTCTTAATAAATAATGAACATTAAAACGGAAATATTTGTCAGACAAATAAAATTGCAAAGGTTTTTGGCAACTCCAAGCAGACCAAGAAGACATCAAAACAACACAGACTATAATATTTATATTCTTAAGATGAACTTTATGGTGAGAATTATTTAAATGTCTGTCTTTGTTTTCTCACCTCAAACTAGGTAAATAACTGCTGCTGTGGGGAATTAAATTATTTTAAACAGAACTAGATAATGTTTTTAAACTCGATTAGAATTACAAGAAAGCAAACAGAAATTATTTGATTATAGCTCTTGTTATTAACAGTAAAAAAACCTCCCCACTTTAGTCGTTGCTTCATTAAAACCATTTTATTCACTTATATTATTAATGTATAAGTCATTTAATAGTGATGTTAGGCCTTCTTCTAGAATGTATTTAATTCTTAAAAGTACGCGATATCACAAGTAATAAAAACAATCTTCAATTCTGCCTTTCTTTTGTTATGTCTTTTTAATTTCTGTTAAAATTATTTTAAAAAATATGTTATTAATTTTATTCCCATCCAGTTATATCCTTGCTGTCGTGTGCCACACTGATTATATTATAGCGCGCCACCTCTGCCCGTGCGCCGTTGCCTGGCCGGCTGGCTAGCTCCATCAATATACAGGCACGACATAGTGCTTAGTTATTACATCCCAACCCACTACTACCAATACACTGCAAAGAACGGTAAAAAAATAATCAGGTATTCACTTTACACGCATAAAGACAGAATGACCTTCAACCGAGAGGAATAGCATATAACCACTGAGAACATTTTTGGTTTGTTTTTGTTTGTCTTGTTAAAACACACTTTCCATTCTAACTAATGGATTGTCTTGTGTTAATAAAGTAAAATTGATGCTCGCTTGGTATGTCTTGCAATGTGGTTTTATGTTTACACTAAACTAAATCACTTTAATAAATAAGAAATTGTTGTCTTCCTGCTGTACTGTTTTTTTTTCTTCCTGGAGTTGTGACAAAGCGACGCCACCGGGAGAAGAGCCCGTCACAGGAGGGCAGAGATAACGCCAGTCGTTGCGACGGATTTGCCCGCGAAAATGAAAATAACTTCTTCAATTGAGCCGTGAAACGTGCGCTAGCTGCGAAGAGATTGCAAACAAAAGATCGCATGGAAATACAGCCTCGCCTGACGTCACTCTTCAATTACGGCCCGGTAATTTGAGAACTGAGGGCAGTGTGCTTACTCCCTCTGCAACCTTGAAATCATATCATCATAATTTGACTGCTTTTACGACAAGGGGGATAAAATGAAAATATTTAAATACTTCAGACATATTCTAATTAGCTTTTATCAGAAAAGTGAGTTTTTGTAGTACTGAATGGTATGGAGAGAGATATTTCGAGGATAAATGAAGCGTGCTTCAGAGGGATGTCTGAAAATCCTAATCGAAAGCAGCATGAAAAGAATGCTGGGGACAGTCCACCGCCCAGGAATGTAGTGTCCTACCGAGCCAGCATGAATTAGTTCTCAAATAAATGAAGAATAGGTAATTCCTACGCGCCCATTATCACCTGGGAAACTTGGGATAGTTTTGAAATTTGATCAAAAAATTATGGGGATGGCAAAAAACTGTCGGTTCGACTTTTTTGCGTTGTTTTTTTCCCTGCCTGGCGCATGGATTTCACACTCTAAATATTTGTAATGTCGCCTTTTGCTAGCATTTCAGCCATGCAGAATGTGCGCCATATGAATTACGTGTGAGCAAGTCTTTCCGATGGTCTGCTAAGATTCGATGTTATTCTCCAAATCACTCCTCGAAAAACACGTGTGTCCGACCGAAGAATCGCTAGCCGTTTATCTATGATACTTTGTGGACTTACACCAGCCGCGCTGCCTCTTTATAGGAGGGCAGAATACTGGGGGTAAATTGTTCCTAGTATGGCAGCCAAAGTCGCTGGAAATGTCAATTGCGATCAAGAAATTAGCTCTCGTCCGCAGGGCCAGCAAGCAGCAAACAACACAATGGATAGCACGGGCCAGGATTTTAGGCCCTCATCCCGCAACAACACCGGTGGGGAGGGGGCAAATGGACCCACAGAGAACCAAGGAACTGTTATGAATAACGCCATGACTTCGGCAGGCCAACCACCGGGAAATGGTGGAACTGATATGGGGACAAAGACAGCAAGCAATCATGGCAATGTTGGTCCTGGCATGCCTGGTTCAAACTCTGTAATGCTACAACAAGATGGTCATGGCGGACAAAGTGGATTGGGCGCAGGCCACCATCCTTCACAGACTCAAAGTTTAGATCCTTATGCTGGACCAGGAGGAACCTATCAAAGTAACAGCAGTGTGCACAACCAACTACTAGACAGTTCTGGACAGAAAATTGTCCCAAATATGTCCGGCAGTGAAGGCTACAATGGCGGATATTATGGGAATCGAAATGCTGGATACGGCATGACAAACCAACATGGCGGACACCAGACAGGAAGCGCACCGCCGAACTCTTCATTAAACATGAATATAGGCCCAAACCAGAACCAAAATATGTCAAATAATCCGTATAACCAATACGATGGTCATATGGGATCTAGACAGGGATATTCCCCCATGGTTATGGGTTCCAGGGCGGGTCCAAATGTCCCACCAATGCCGCCAAGTTACGGTTCGTCGCATCAGCAACAACCCAAACCTTACAGCGGAGACCGAATTTCAAACTCTGCCCCAACCCTTTCCCAACTTCTCCAAGGCCAAAAACACATGCCAAACTATTCTAGTAGTTATCCTAGTCCAGGTGAGAACATGGTGAAGGGTTCTGATGGTGGAGGCTCACTAGGAATGATGACAAACCAAGGCACAGGTTTTCACCAATCGCCTCAAAATTGGGGACAAAGAAGCGCAGGCATGTCGCACTCACAAGTCCATCCTCAGTCAGCAAGTGGCAGCCATGGCACTGGCTATGCTGGTCCAAACATGGTCAGAAATCAGGTACGTAAACCAACGTTCCACCCTGTAAAGTATCACCCAAAATTTTCACGTTTACAACTTTATTTTTGTCATGTATAATTTGAAAACAACTGCCTGATAATCATGATAATGTACATCTTTCTTTTTTCATGTTATTTGGATAGCAAAAACTAACAAAAGTTGTTGCTGAATCATAACATGGTACGATGTATTCCTCAAAAGTTTTGAAGTTCGGTGAGACTTGAATAGAAGTTATACTTTTTTGTAGCACTCGGTAGACTTTTTGGAACCGTGTGTGGTTGACTGTGGCCGGTCAGCGGGTGTCAAGTGCAAGTTCGCCGGCGTGTGTGCCTGCGAGTTGTTTTGAATTTGGAGGTAAATCTTGGAGCTGGATGACAGCTGTGCATTTTGTTGCACGTTCGTGCGATGATTGGTCAACATCTATGACTTGTCTAACCATTCATTAAGATGTTGGTTGAATGAATGTCAAGTTAATAATAACATTTGAGTACATACACACATACATAATCAACTCATCTGCTCATTGAATGGCATGGTATACATTTCAGTCACAGGGACCTGTTTGCCTTTGTGTTTGTTAAAACATGGAGGTAGAATTAAATCAGAACTTATGTTTGTTGATTTGTTTTCTCTTGAGTCTTGGTGCTTCTGTTAAATGCATCGATAGTTGTCATGTTCTTATTTGAGGGGGGTAATTGTTTTTATTGGATTAAACAAAGCTAATTGAAATAAACATGAATTTGAATATTTAAACTTGGTTCTATTTTTGTATTGTTGGGAGTAACAACATACTCAACTGGTAAATTTTGTTAAAGACTTTATGTTAAAAGAAAAGACTTGGGGTTGAACAAAGAATGTTTACAATTTCTACATTTTATTTAACTTAATCAAATATTGAGCATTTACTTATTGCCAAATGTTTAGCCCTTTGAACTGCAACATGGATGTTATTGCGTTAACAACATAGTGACGTCAACAATAACTTGTTTGTAGCAGCAATGCAGTTTTTGTTATGCGCTTTCTTACACAGTCTTCTCGTTCTGCAAATCGGCATAGCCTGATAATTTTTCCCAGTTTGGAAACACTTCTGAACTTCTAATGAGTCTAAAGTAAATTTCTGCAGCTTCCATCCATAATTAATATAATGATAGACAAAAATGGATGAACAAGTTTACAGCATCAAACCCGTATCATAAAAACGGTCTTAAAAGGTAAAATAATATTGTTATCCTTTCTAAGAAAAGATCAGGATGATTTTTACTTGTTCTACATTGACACAAATAAATTTGCTTTTAAACAATACTCCACTTTTCAAATCAAGTCGTAAAGATTTGTAATTAGATCTCTCGCGATGTGGTCCAACCATCGTCCTCTGAAAAGTCAGTAGAACCGAATAAACGTCAAAAAGAGTGCTCGTTTCCTTTGTCACTATAAAATGAAGCAAGAGAAATTTGTTGACATTTTAGATTTGTAAACATTAAAAAAACAAAAAAAAACAACAACAACAACAACACTTAAAAACAGACTTACCCTTCAAGAAATTGTACGACACTAGACGTTTGCTTTCATAAAACCCTAAGACAATACCTTGCCCAAATTCAGGAACAATCCGGGGGTTGTACCAAGGGATAGTGTAGTCTCAACAACATGTAAAGCTTCAACATCTTTGGGTAGGAGATTGCCATGAAGTCTGGCACATGTTCCCATGTGGTACAATAGTATTTTTCTGGCATGCACCTTAGTGACCATGGTTCAAATCCCATCAATGTAAAGCTATCGATAAGCTGTAAATAACTTACATGGCATTTCATTTTGGCTTTAGAAAAAATAACTGGGGGTGTTCCTCCCCCCAAGTAATTAAAACTTGAAGCGATTTCATAGTTTCACTCCTGGCAAGACGTTAAGTTTTAGTTCCTGAGGCATTGTGGGGAACCCTTGGTGTCTTCTGAGATAAATAAACAAATGTCTGTGGGTTAAGTTTGTTATCAAGGAAAATGTTCTAAATGTTAAAATTTTCTGCATATTGCAAGGCCTGCTCATAATGTTTGATTGTTTTGCAAATTGGTATAAAGCTGGTGAAGAAATCAGTAAATAAGACATGTTTGCTTTCTGTTGTGTGTTTTTCCTTTGTATAAATTGTATTCAAATTCTGACACTAGCCTGCACCTTCAATGTCATAGGCTGACTGTTTTCATGCCAATAAAGTACACAAACTAAAGGGAAATGTGACAAACTATTCATTGAATTTAAGAAGCCCAAACATGGCAGTTGTCTTTTTATTTAAATAATATTTGTGATGTGTTGCAAAAACGAAGAGTTTTATGCTAGTCCAAGCTTGTTGAAGCTTGGCCCTGTTATGCACTACCATGCAGTGTGTATGTATGAGGATTGAATTCACATGCACAGACTTGCAACCAAGTCTAGTGTGCTATCTTATGATTGGTCAGTTCAGTGTGAGCAGCCTGGGCATCATGGCGGCAATATATTTACAAGAGTTTGTGCAAGTTTTTAATATTCTCAAGCCCCATCTAAAAGGAACCAACTATAGTTCAGTATTGCATTTTGGGAAGTGAAAATGTAAATATGCAGCAGTTGATAAGCAGCTATCAGTCTAATGTGAGTGTTTTGATGTGATTTTACTATAAAAGCTTACGACTATTTGTTGATTCATTGCAAACTCCAATCGAGGACTCGATCCACAAGTATGGAAAAATGTCAGAAATTGAAAAAGCCACCCAGTCTCTCCTTGCGTAATCTCAAAATTAAATCACATATAAAGTACTTTGAACTTCTTTTGAATTGTAGAGTGCAGACTGCAGCAAAAAATTATAACTTCACATTCTAGATTTTACTTGAAATTAATAGCATGCAGTGATAAAAAAGTGAATAGGGTTTTGTACATTTCTGCATACCAACATATAGATATGGTCTCCATTTCGCTGCAACAACAACAAATCCTAACACAGTCAATCATGTGGTAGTTGTTAAACTTCGGCAGCAATTTGTTCATTGAGTTTTGATGGATTCCCCTATGAAAAATACATTTTGTAGGGAGCCTCTTGAAGTATATTCCATCCCCTTTGAATCATGCTTGATGAAATCCTTTGCCAATCCGTATGGCACGCTGGCGTCTGAAACCAGCAGCTGCACACACAATCAGCTCTGCAGTATTGGCGGCATAGGATCAATCTCTAGTGCATTTTTATGAAGTATGGTCGCCAGTTGCTCATAAATGTTGTAGGTTGATGGGCTTTCTGAATATTGCATTTATATACTACTATATACCATGTAGTAATATTCTACTGTTGTTCGACAGAGTTATAACTAGATCAACGCAACTAATGAAAGTATGGTCTTCATTTTACCCGTCTTCATACAAGGACAGGAGGTTTCCCTTGTGAAAGCTGACAAGTGTTGTCTCAAATAACAAGTACCGGTACTACTTTAGGTTGGGATAGTTGTGTTGTTGAATAAAACATATGGAACAAGAAGTAATGGAAAGACTTGTAACATTTTTAATGAGGGACTTGTTGAATGTACCTTATAATTAGGAAGCTAACAATACGAAGCTAACAATATGAGGTAAAACTGTAAGGTTTTTGTAAGGTTTTGTTTTTTATAACTGGGTACAGCTGAGGTTCTGTGTAATGATTAACGAGGATGATTACAGGCCTGTATGCTTTGTTTTTAAAGGGCAAGGGCACTAAGGCATTTTGGCAGGGAGTCTGGCGTTGTGCTTGACGTTAATTGTGGAAGATTGCATTGCACTAATATTAGGTCCAGTTTAATTTTGAGTTAGGCCTATAAGATCAATATTGGTTTCTGCAATGGCTAAGACCGTTAATTTTTAAATCTGTACAAATTTGATACAATGAAGTTCTATGCTCAGTCCTTATGGACCTTCTCATGTCAAATGTAAGAGTAGATTACAAATAAAGTGTAACACTTGCGGCAAAAAAGGTCAACTGAAATCAATGCAGTATTCTATAATTAGCGTCAGAGTCGGACCTCGCTGTTGTTGTTTATCACTGGGTTATCCTAATTCCTAATGAATGTTACTAATTAGTGGCTGCCCAAATCTGCCTGCATGTTGGCACCAGGCAATGTTTACATGTCAAACAACATTGTACGGTGTACGACCCCAATGACTATACAATGTTGAATGATGAATATGATGTTGAGGATATATATTTTTTGAGGGGGAAATCTATGAATGAAGGCCATGTGGTTGATTGGAATTTGTGGAATGTGAATGCCACCTGGTCTGAGTCACAACAGAGGTCAGCCACAAGGGGATTGCCCCACAACCTAACTCACTCACATGACCTGCACTTCCATACATTGGATGTTTACACTCAGGCATTAAATAATTCAGGCTTTCCCCCCATTGTCAAGCAGCCTGTGCTGGGAGATAATAGTGATGCTATTTATAGAATAGTGCCCCAGATGAATTTCCAGTGCTTGGGTTTTGAGTTGCTAACTGGCAATGTGACTGCTTGAGTAAACACAGACTGCTGCTGTATGATGGTGGCTGGGATAGCCCCTGTCATTACATTCTGCTCTGCTTATCATTATTATGCTAATGTAGGGGTTTCCCTTTGTCAGTGTTGAAATGGAATATCCCCTTGGAGTGGTTGTTGTTACTGAGAGGAGATAATTACCTGTGTGGTTGACACAAGAGGCTATCATATGTTATTCAACACTCATTATTGATTTGTCTGGCTTGTCAAGGTTCATGTACAACTCTATTGTTGTCATTTACACATGGGTTAGTCTGGGGGGATTTTTACATTCTGAATTGTGTTCAATTATTTTATTGTAGTTTGACAAGGATTCTCCAAGAGAACTGTCTTTTTTATCCATGCGGAAGGTGTTTTTGAAATCGTTCTTAGATCAAGGTCATGATAGGAAAAATTCACATCTCTTAAGTGTTAGTTACTTTATTTGTTTTCCCCCATAACTGTGCCTGATGCCCTCAAAACACCAACACTTTCCCTCACCCTTCAAGTCAAGTGTTTGAATGTATAGATAAGACTTCTGGGTGATCTAAACATTGAATAAATCCTCAAGATAACAGGAAATGCAAGCTTAACCAGAATTCTTAACTGTCATATAGCACCTGATTATAATGCATGAGTAAACAACTTCATCACTGATTATGAATGAACTAATCCAGTTGAAATCAACAAGTTGTTTACCTGGTTGTTACAACTGGTTGTATTTTTTTTTCAAGTCTGATATTAACGTAATGCAGAACCCATGATTTGTCTAGTGATACCATCTGTACATCAGACTGTATTCGCTGCAGTGTAGCGTCAAAATCCCTGACTAGTGTGGTGTGTGTACATTGTATAGAGAGTTGAGATCATGTACATGTACATTATGTAGATACCATGAACACATGAAAGCCACCAGTTAGTATTTTTTGTGCAGCACTTCCTTGTTTAGTTTGCAGTTAAACATGCACATGTACGTATGGCATTGTGCACAAAGCTGATTCCTGGCAAAAAACAAAAACCTGAAGCATTCTTTGAAATGATAAGCATCATGCTATTTCCAGATTCAGTGTGGATTTTTCGAATTCATATACTAGGAACTGTGGATGTTTTTGTATTTTAACATCATGAAGAATAGTGTTTTAGTGAGTGATGTATGAATGTTTCTTTGTTTGATGTAGGGTGTGCCAGAGGGTGTACAAAACTCGGTCTTAAAGCGCCCCTACCCAGGGGCCTACCAGCAGCCTGGCAGTCGACAGTACCCTGTTATGTCACAACCGATGTATCCAGGTAGTCACATGACAGCATCAAGAGCGACCCATAATGCACAGGGACAAGGGGGAATGGTCGGGAATATGATTGGAAACAGCGCTCAGTTTGGACAACCGGTAAGACATTCATTTTAACATTTTCAATCTTATTCTAACATTCTTATATAAATTGTAAGAATCACAAGTGGTCATTACAATGACATTAGATCTGGTTAATAATTATTTCATATGTTAATGTACTGCTGTAGTTAACGCTTACTACAGAGTAGTGCTTAAGAATGAAAAAAAAATCCAATGACTAGTCCATTTTCAATGGAAACAAATAATGGAAACTTGATGACAATTACGGGATGTATCTAAGGGTTTATTATTCTAAATAGACAGATTGAAGTAGGCCATTGCATTTAGCACAGCAACTAACCTTTGTCATTTGATTTGATTTTTGTTTTGATTCCAAAACTTGAGTAAAACTGCACTCAATTATTTGTTGTAGGTTTGCCTTTGTGGTGTGGTACATTGCCAGCCAATATAAATGTGAAAAACAAAATTGTGGATTCATAACCTTGTCCCCAAGTCTTATCTCTTTTGTTGTGCGCACACTTAAAGCATGGTGATAATGATCAACAACCTTGAGAACAAGGCAGTTATAAAGCTTTTGATGCTGTGTGTGCAGTGAGTGCAGTTGAACAATCCTGAGAATTTTGTAGGTGACACATTATGTGTGTACATGTACCACTAACAAAAATGACGAAGATTTGTGTGTGACTGTGATTTACGTCACAAAGCAAGATATCCTCCAACAAATTTGATTATGTTGATTTTGATTGGTCCACAGTCTTCAAATATTGCATAAATTGTCATTTTAGCATTTCTTGTTTCTCTGTGTAAAAGGAATGAGGCCTATTTTTATTCGTCATGCATCATTTTTATTCACATTTTAGAAGAAAAGAACCTTTTTACTTAAGCGCCAAAACTATATCAAGGCTTTCAACTAGAAGGCATTTTGAAGCTTTAAAATGTTTGCTTTTTGCAACTTTACGCTATTATTTTAAGAAAGAAACAAAATGTTTGCTCAAGATCGTACAGCTCTGTCGCTATGCCATACACACCAACCTTTGGGTAACGGGGCCCCAAAAATGCTATTTGTTCATTTTAGACAGACCTTTGTGGATAAAATGTGGTTTATGTTGCCTTAAGATTAATTGACAACATTGCACTGGGGTTACCCCTGGCAGAAGTGGCTAAGGAATATGCAAGCAATGGGTGTGCAAAGTGCCATTTTTGATGTCAGAGCCGCTGTTGTTTTGGAATGACGTCTTCACCTTCCAAATGATAAATGATGACTTTATTCGGTATTTGAAAAATAAATGAATGTAAAGTTGCTATGATTTATTAACCGCTTTGATATAAGAATAAAATCAAAGTGTTTAATTGGCTAGGCACTAAGTTGGCAAAACATGATTTAAAGGCAGTGGACACTATTGGTATTTACTCAAAATAATTGTTAGCATAAAAACGTAATGGAGAGCTGTTGATAGTATAAAACAGTAAGACACGACCCCCCTCTGAAGTAACCTAGTTTTTTAGAAAGAAGTAATTTCTCTCTAAAATATTTAAATTTAATTCGAGACCTCAAGCATCTGAAAGCACACAACTTGTACGACAAGGGTGTTTTTCTTCCGTTATTATCCTGCAACATGGACGACCTTGAGATACACCAATTGAGAAGACTGGTCTTTAACAATAACCAAAGGTGTCCACTGCCTTTAAGCAAATTGCAGGGCATGCCCCTTAAACCATGATGCCAGTGGAAACAACTTCTGCATTGTAAACCTTGTGAAGTGAATTTTAAGAAGTAGGTAGTATAAGATTAATATGGGTGTGACTATCACTTCAGTATGAACAGATGCCCTCACAATATGGTCAGCAAGGCCAGGGCATGGAGTTCAATCACCAACAGCATGCACCAACATGGCAACAACAACATCAGCAAGGCATGCCACCCTACAGCAACAGCCAACAGCAGCATTATCCCATGTGGAAAGACTCTACACCTTCACAGGCAGTGTCTTCACATCAGGTATAGCCGCAGTGCTTTACAAGAAACATGTACATCACATACGTACTAACATTGGCCTCCTAGTCCTAAATAGACTACATATATACACATCATGCTAACATGTGACTTGCTATTATATAGTCTGGTTCCGGGGTGCCAATCACTTTGCTTTCTTTCCCTTTTGACAGACTAATATCTGGTGGTACTGTTGTGGAACTTTTTGTTGACACTAATTAAATTTCAAGCTAATGGTTTGGGCTGAATACATCTCTATCATATTTAACCTAATGTACAATGTATTTCACACTGGTGAAGAATGATGATCAAATAAAATGAAAATCTTTAGGCCAGCCAAGTAACAATGGACAAAGTGACATCATGCAAGTTTGAACACACTGCATGACCTTAGTGCTTCAAGTAGAACTTTAAATGGACAATGTGGCTGACTCGCTGTACCACACTTTTATTGCATGTACTTATTTGGTAATGCATCGTTCACTGGATAAAGACTCACATAGAACAAAACCAGCACCAGGGTTTTTGCCTTCTGTATCTGTTGTTCAATCGCAACAAGATTTTTCAAAATCTTTTAAAGACATGCAAAGGAAGAGTTTAAATTTGTTTAATTGGTTGTCTCTGAGAAGATAGCATCACGCTATCCTGCCCAACTCTCAGTGAATCATACTGCACCATGAAATCTACATCTTGAAATAAAATCAGTGAGATGAATATCTTTGGATTGTGAACCGGTTTTCATGATAAGCCATGAATGACTTTAACAATAAGGGATGCTGGATGTGCATTAGTAAACAATAATAAACTAAAGGAGTAAAATAATCATTGAGTAAGAGTTTGATAACGATTTGTTTGTATGGGGAATTTTGCTTGTTGTTTCTGGATAATTATTTGCCAGTTTGCTGTGTGTTTGAAGAAGAAGTGGGATGTGTGCTTTGATGTGTGTTTGTAAATTATCATCAAGGGTCTGTGCATTATTTCAAGTGATTAATTATCACAGAAAGTGAAATTTTACCCTGAAACTTTCACACTTTTTCTGGGTGTAGTGATTAGTCACATTCAAAATGGATATGATGTGAAAATGTTTGGACATATGATTTGATCTCTGTGTAAATGGTTGATTGAAGAAAAGATATACTGAATCCATATTTTTTAAGTAATTAAGTTGAGATGTTTGGTGGCTCTCTAAATGCTAATATTGAGCAGCAAATGGTGAATATTTTGAGCAGCAAATGGTGAATATTTTGAGCAGCAAATGGTGAATATTTTGAGCAGCAAATGGTGAATATTTTGAGCAGCAAATGGTGAATATTTTGAGCAGCACCTGATGCATTTTAAACCAAGACCATCTTTCACTGAATATCCTCTGTTTCCATTATGGGATTCAAACCAAACCATTCCTACTGATCAAATACTTTCCTAGTCTTTTCAAGTTGAAATAATAAATTTTGCAGGATTTTTCGGTGTGACTAAAGTGTGAAAATTTCACTGACATTTTCACTGTCTGCAGTTTTCTATCACTTGAAATTTTACACTTCATATTGAAAAACACACTTTCCAAAACGTGGTATTTGATTTCTGTGTGTTAAATGTATTATTTGGTTAAAGTTACAACAAATGAGACTGAATTGAAAATATTGCGATCCAATAAGCAAAATGACAAACCTTGTAAGCTTTGAATAATAAGTGTATTTCAAGGAGGAAATTTATTTGTCAATATAATCAGCCGGGTATTTATTTATTACTTTTTTTTTTGGTCCACAAAAGAAAAGAAACTAGTTCAATTCCAACAAAAATGAGGCACTTATTAATTTGTCCATTCATTGTCCATGGACTTCTTTGTGCATTAAAAGCACTGACTGACACTCACAAAAAGCAAGCGGGATGATTAAAAACATTTGATGTTTGTAAAGTGAGATTGTTTATCATTGAATTTGGGCCTCATTATGTCATGACTGGATACCTTACACTTGATAATGAGAAATGTAATGTTATAAGCCACATTTATCATCCTTCACAATTCAATTATCTCTAGGGAGTTATCCCTGATAAAGTTTGTGTTGTATTTTCAGATCTACTGAGCCTTTGTGACGTTGATATACAATCCACTTTTAAACTACGTTATTAGATAATTCCATTAATATAATGATCCCTTTTGAAAGGGGAAACCCCTACGATGTCGCCTCTGTGCAGACATGCGTGAAGTCGTAAAACTGGAATTAATTGCAGGTTTTTTTTCTAAACAGAAAGTGATATTGTCCTCCTTATGTAATTCAGGAATATATTTTTGCAGTTGTGCTGCAGGTAGTAGTTTATAAATGCTTAATTTTAAATCATTCATGACTAGGCCACAATAAAATTTGGGAATAACAATATGTTGAATTTGACATTCAAAATTTTATTCCTGGTTAATCCAACATTAATTAAAAACTAGAGGTACAGCAGTGATCTTTTTGTCTTCTGCCTGTTTGAGTATCTGCTGTTTTGTGGGTAATTTTGTGGGATAATGTGAATAATGCATTATGAATATAAGCAGTTTTTGAAACCAGTTATAAGCAGTTTTTCAAACCTGTTAATACAATGGTAAACTGATCTTTCCCTAATTGAACTAACATGGTGCAGTATGGTCCATGTGGGGGTTATAGCAGTTCTTCACAATGTGGTTTGCTTCAGCTAAATGGGTGCAGCATTGGTAATGTTTGTTAGCTTAACTTTGAAACCGTCGTAACTGGTAAAAACAAATCACGTTTTTTCTTTTAATTTGAAATATTAATTTTAGTTCAGGCCTCAAATAAACCTATGTCACCTGTGGTTTTGTTGAGGTGTCCTTTGCAAAGTTACAATGCCTAGAAGTGCCTCTTACTAGAGGAAAAGTTCAAGACCTGTTAATTTAAGTGCAGGCTTTCATTCCCTCTTCCTATGGTCTCCCTTTCTGAGTTTTGCTTACTCAACTGGCCCCTACCAAATTGACATTGCTCTAATCAATATACATAGAGTTAAAATGTAATTTTGGTAGGGGGCCAAATGATGTATATTGATTTGAGCTGGAATTTGATGAAAGAGTTTTTTACGAGATTTGCATGTTTCATTACATTTTTTTTTTATCAGTAAGAAGAAACTATATAAATAAATAGTGTACATGGTTGTACCCGCAAGTTGACTATTTATTTATAGTTCTTATTTCTCCACACCATGCAAAGCTTCAAACAATACTTATTTTTATCAGTGTTTCTTTTTTTAAATTGAGTTACCTTATAATATTAGTAGCTGGTGAAAGAACCACATTGGGTTGTGTTAACATCCATGGTCGCATCATGGGAAGTCTTGGAAGTGTGCTGGCTTCTATATTTCTACATCCTTAGTTATGTCAAAGAAACACATCATTTTCCATCTTTTCCGTTACTCAGACTCTTAATTATTTTGTATTTGTACATGTCTGGAACAAATTCAAATGAATGCATATAGGCCGGTACAATATAAGGCTACCAACCTTTCCTCTTGTTTATATAAATATAAGAGCCTGATAATTGAGGCACTGTTAACTCACTGAGAGTACCTTTATTAAAAGGTGAGCTTGCATATTTGCGATGGATTGATATTTTCCCCAGAGATTATGTAAGAACTAGAGAGAGCACTGGCCATGTAACTCTGTCAACCCGCCTCGGACACAAATCTTTATGGGTCGATTGGATCTGAATGTCCAATTGGAAAAAGGTGGCTATATTAACGGCAAAGTGGTCGGTGTAATATGATGGGTCAGCACCATTGTCTTAATGAGCAAGTTGTCTGATTGAGCAACATTGTCTGATCGAGCAACATTAATGTAATGAGCAACATTGTTTGATTGAGCAACATTAATGTAATGAGCAACATTTTTTGATTGAGCAACATTAATGTAATGCGCAACATGGTCTGAATGATAAAACATGTGTCTTGTCGGGCTATGTCGCATGGGTTTGTACGCCCTCCAGTTCTTATTTAACTCTACCTTTATCATTGGTGCGCAATCTCCCCCTCCCTCCCCCCCCCACCACCACCATTCAAAGCACTTTATGCAGAATTGAGGCTTGTTGGGGAAAATAGTCTGGCATCTTTCTAATAGAATGAAAATCAGTACTGAGTAATACCATTTCCACAAGGGGAGCAAGACTAACTAATGTGGTGGTACATAGCACTGGTCTATAAAGAACAATGTGGGAAGTTGGTGTAATAAAATAGGGTTAATATTGCCATGTGATTTACATTGTTGCCGTTTGTTACTTCAGCAGCAGCAGCAGCCACCGCAGCAGCCACCGCAGCAGCCACCGTCCCAGTCTTCATCCAATTATCAGCAACCGCAGCAGACAACACCTAGCTTCAATAGAGGAGGGCAACAGGCCACGCCTAACAACAGTAAATCTGGAAATCCCCCTGATGAAGTGAGTGTTGCTAACAGACCACCCAGTCTGCCTGTAAGTCTTTCATCCAAACTAACACGCACTGTGTGCAATGGCCAACCCAGGGTGTAGCAGTCAAGGGAAAGGGGGTATTCCCCCAAACAAGGCAACTTCCCCCACTCAAATGGGGCATACTTGAAAACAGGTGCATTTCCCCAAAACAGGGACACTCCCCCAAAACAGGGACACTCCCCCAAAACAGGTATTCCCCAAACGGGGGCATTCCTCCAAGCAGAGACATTTTCCCAAACAGGTGCATACTCTATAACTGGCATTTCCCAAAAACAAGGAAAGTATGAATCTTGCCCCCCTGGGTCTGCCATTGCCTTACTTTCCATGGGCATCTCTTTGTCTTTTCCTTAATATTTAATTGTGGTGAAATTTGTTTATTTGTGTTTAGTTCCTATAGTTTGTAACTTCACCATCTTTAATATTTACAACACTTGCATGATTTGTTAATTTAATTAGGTTGTCATTTAACATTGTTTGTTTCTTTTCCACTTTTATGAGGAAAATATCTGTTTGGATCCTCACCACTAATGCAATTGTTTTTAATTGTACTTGTGGGTAAAGTACAAGAGTAAATAATGAGCGCATACATGTGGCACATCATTGTGTGTGATGTCAAGCAATACAAATAAAACCCCTTATTGTTAAGAAAAGCCCTCAAAAAGACAAGTAGTCCCAGGCTATCATATTTGTGCGGCGCCCTCTAACGGGATTGATGGTAAACATTATGGATTTGATGAGAGCCGGGTCACATTGCAGCTGAATTTGACCGTCATTGATGCCAGCGATGCAATTTGCCATGAGCTAGAGAGAGAGCGGTGATGCAGTAAAAGCCAAGAGAGAGGGAAAGTGAATAGAGTCATAGCGACTGAGGTCATTGACTCTAGGGAGATAAACACAAGCACAGACTACGTGGAGCCGTGTGTGCTCTAAGAAGTCTGCCTGGCTCATGGGCATTCACATGTCCTGTCGTGAACTTCCTCATGAATGAATGAGAGCCCCATGCATGTAAGGTGTACTGGTCTCACTATTACCCTCCAACATTCAACCTCATAAAAGGCAGTAGTTATAACCCAAGCGTTGATTATTAGCTTGACGGTACGTCGGCGTTAACATGTTCTCGTCTCAGACTTGACTAACCATGCCTTTAGGTATTTAAGTCTTATATTAAAGAAATGCACATTTTGTTATTGTCATGGTGAATTATTTGTTGATTTGTAGTGTAGGTGAGTTGCAGCAGTGATATTGGTGTAGTGTTACTGAGAAGGCCTGCCAGCGGTATGTAGCCTGTTGATGCTAGGAAGCTATCATCAAGTGCTATTGACTCTTCACTGCTTCCTACTATAGGATTGATTTCAATGTTTGGAAAGGATCCCCTATCCATGCCCTATGCTCAGACGCTCATGTACACTGTACATAAACTTGTACATGAAGTTGCCATTCAATGCTTGTAGTGAATATCATAGGAGTAGCAAGGCGCCGTCTGTGTTGTTAGTCAATATTGTGTGATTGAGACAAGGAACTACATGATGTACAATCAGCTTGAAGAGGGTCATACTTCAGAAGGCTCACTTGCTATGACAGTTTTTGTGATCAAAACTGAGGAGCATTTGTGATATACTAAACGTAGTCTAAGATCATAGTAAATGATTGGAGGTACTGTAGTTAGTTCTGTAGCTGAACAGAAAACTACATGTAGGCTACATGTACCTTAGTGCAGCCTTCTATCATTTTGAATTCTTAGAGCTTCCAGGACACAGATCTCAAGTCACCTTCATATATGAACATTGCTGCAAAAACTATATTCATAGAAACTTATACGCTTTGTTATTGAGCAAGTAGCTTCGTAAATGAGAAGCTAGGGGGGTTCGAATCCCACCTGAGTGGTCTTTGGATTGTTTCCACTCAAGTCTTAGAAACCATTATTTAGTGCTTATCAAACATCAGTAATCGAGTACAACACCAACATAATAATCTTGTTATCAATTAGGTAGCATTTCTTGTGTTGGGTTTTTATCAAGTACAATTTTGCTATTTAGAGAATGACACTAGAGCTCCCTTGATGGGAAGATCCCTTAGAAAAAAACTAAATAAATTTTTAACAAACCACAAATCCGTAAAACTCTTTACAATTTGTCTGAATCCCAAATAATGGGCTCGAGGAAAGTCAAAGCAATCTTGATTCCAAAGACGGCAACATTGGATTTGGAGTTGGTTTGTTATTGATTCTTTGAGATTACTAGTATGAATCAATTATAAACGATGCCTTATCCTACCTAATCAATTTAACTGTAACTGGGGATGAGGCTGTAAATAGATCAGGAACATAAATATCAAGCTCTAGTGGTAATGATGGGAGTCTTGGGGGCGTGTCTGACTCACAAGAAGTGATAGGTTAGTACTTAGTGTATTCAAGGTGAATACGGTGTACTGTTCATAACATCAAGGGATTTCAGCATATGTGTATTTTACTCTGATTTTGCTTTGGCCCTTGAGTAGCCTACATACAGGAACTGATGCTTTGTTCTTACATGGGCAAGACGTTTTTTTAGTAAAGAGCACGTATGTGAGAGAACTTTAGTTTGTTCTGGAGCATTTTGTGGGGCACCAAGGCTGTGGCATGGATGTCCCCATTTCCGTAGTGAAGGATCAAGCTTGACATAATGTATAGTGTGATTAACACAAGAATTTAAGCATTGGCTTGATTTTTTTTATAGCAATGTGGAGGATTGAAGGAGTGTGTAGAAGTTGATTTAAATCGGCAGGTGCTGTTGCTTTTTTATTTTACTGAAGCACGATGCTCTCTCTTGAAATTGTATGTAACACAAGGTATACAAGTCACCCAAATTGACTGAAAACCCCCAAACCAGGTTATCCAACTTGTTCACTTTCAATTCATTTGACAATGACATGTAAATTGACAGACTGAGCAGGGGTTAAATTAAAAGTCAATTGCCCAAAAAGATGCCTAGGCACTATGTTGACAACTGTTCCAACAGAAAAGATTCAGCAGACGCAACTACTTGCGAGGATGCTTTTACCGAAACTCTACCTCAGGTGAAGAGCTTTGACTGTAAAAAAGCGAATGATGGGCATTCCCACATGGGCATTCCCACATGGGCATTCCCACATGGCCATAGCGGCATACTCACACTGGGCATTCAGTTGCTCCTAGCAAGTCATTTGGCCTTTGACAGTCTTCATTCAATACCTCTTCCAAGCCAGTGGTATGACGAAACTCGTCTTAAGCTAAAATTAATTTCTGTAAATCTCTGATTGATCTTAATGTTTATTTGAGTCAAGATTTTGTGGTATTGAAAACAACTAATAGCAACAAAGTGTTTGTGTTGTAGTTGTTGTTTTTAATTGTCAGGTGGTAAAAACAAAAGATGGTTAGAAAGACTTTCATCCCGAGGCTAATTTCTTTGCTCCACAGATCCCTGCGATGAAATGTCATCTATTTACAGATTCAGGTAAAGATTCATAGTGGTATTCATACAACCTGGCCATCAGACCCTTTAAAATAAAAAGGTTGCTAGAAAGTGTAATGACGCCCACGCTGCTGCATCGCTTCTATGGGTTACCCATTCACCAATATCCTAATTAGTGTTTGCCTGAACCGCATTTATTTGGCTCAGCGCAAGTTGGCTGCACTATATGAGCAGATAATGTCATTTGCAAATTTATTCTGGTTCTTGAATGATGAATAATGGATGACAACATGAATGTGATACTGGACTACATGAATGTGATCCTGTGTTAATGTAGCCTATGAATGAACAAGTATGTCACAATTTGCTATGATTATTATTGTCAAGATGATCTAAAGGCTTGAGGGTTATGGAAATACTACAGTATCTTGTATCAGTTTAGGTACAGCAAGTTTTCATCAATACATTAGGACTCTAAACTGTCAATCGTTTGGATAATGGAGAAGCGTCTTCCAATTGAAGAGTCTGGGGACAAGACGTCTAATGCTTGTTTGCCCTTATCACTAGTCTGCTGGATGATTGCCAGTTGAAACAGCTGTAGACAGGTCCAGACTTTCCTTTGTAGTCCTATAGGCTGGCACTCTAAAGAATTATCAGAGAAGATTAGAGACTTTTGTGGAAAGAGCGATTGAATAGATAGAATAGATAGATCCCTGGAATATGATGTCATAAGATCCAAACAGCGCCCTCACTTAGGTCAGTAAAGACCTATCATTGGCTGAGAGTTGTGTGCGATGTGTACACACTTGTCTGTTTCCATCGTTTAACTTCAATGATGGCAGCCAACGCAAGGGGTCTATTTAAACTCCACAATTATGTACTGTGTTTTTACAGACTGCGCATTAGTCTTTTTGCTTATAAATTCAAATGTTGACATTCTGCGATTTTCTTTCACTGCACATGTTAAAGCAATGTATAAAGGGACCCAATGTGCCCAAGGATTTTGAATTTGCAGGACTTGCATGGAAGTTTATTCATTACAAAGTGCCTGATGCTTTCTATTCATTTTGAATATTACTTGTTATTACTGAAACAAAAACAAAAGGGGATAAAAGGCAAGATGTTGAATTTTTAAAACAAGTTATCAAAGAGTACATTCATGTGACGGTGGGGGGGGAGGGGGAGGGAGGGGGATGTGGACATCGTGATCCCATTGTGGTGAGAGCAGTTAATGTGCAGCACTTCTGTTCACTTTGTGACGATGGTTTTGTAATATTTATGGCTGCTTAAATTTTAAAAACATACTGAACTAAATATAAAACAAAATTTAATTTATTTGAATCAATATATAGAAAATGCATTTAATAAAAGACAGATTGACTGTCAATTTATATTCATAAATACAGTTTTGCGATATAGGCCCTCGCCTTCGGCTCGGGCCTTTATCGCACAACCACGACAACGGCGATTTTAAACGGTAGTTTAAGAACTCGTCGCTACCCTTTTATTCACTTGTTTCATGGCTGTGCTTAACATTGAATTAGGCGTCAACAGTCCATCTGCACCAATAGGGCTCTGTGTAAGCACAGAATTATCTGGTAAGCAGAGCCATGAAATAGCCCCAGACTTGAAGCTAAAGGCCTACTGCCTGCCTACTCAGTGTTGTTAGGCTTGGTACCATGATGAGAGAGGAACTGTACTGCAGTCATTATGATTTCATGGGTAGTTTTGTAACACACAATTTTAGTTAACAAAGAATAAATGACTCAGTGTTTAGAATTAAAGTAACAGCCCCAGTACATCTATCTGCAATTGATAACATTACAGACTTAAATTGTACTTGTTTATTCAGGCACAATCTAGTCTATTTTAAGTTAAAACACAGTGTTGGAAGAGTTTTCAAGACGATCCCTTAAGGTCACTTGGCTGACCTCCCTACATGGTGAAAAATGTATGCAGCATTGAGCTGCGCAAGCTGTGCCCTTTGAGCCCAATGTGTACTGATAAAAACCTAACTCTACCGGACTGCATACAATGGCACACTGTACAGTAATACAATGCAGGGATCGTGTCTAAAAAGGTTGTTTCAATGGGTTGTTTATTCAGGACTAGGCAATGGTAAACACTGATCAGACCAGAGAGAATAAAGTTGTGTATACCTTTTGTGGGTCTGTTGTTGTCACTCTGTGGCTGGACAATATTTAGATTAATGAGTTTGACTAATTGGTCAAGATTCTCAGAAATGAGGACGAGTTTTTGTTGTTTGGGGAAACCTTTTCTAGTTTTTGGAAAGGTTTCTGTTTGATGAAATGATAGTGTGAGAATATTAAGTATTTTTTTCTTTCTTTGAATTCTTCCAGTCTGTATTTTGTTTTCTGATGAATTTCAGGACAGTACTGCCATTCTTATTTTATTATTTTCTTGACGGAAAAATCTTTTCAAAACATGACTGCCCCCAAAACCCAGATATATTTAACAAATACACACTTAAAATTAATTTATTTAAAACAGATTTGTTAAGTGTTTCCATTTTTAGGGGGTTTGAAAATATTGGGACTTCTCAGTCAAAGACTCAACAAATTCTTTGTTTCTCAAAACTCTTTTTTGAATTGCGTTTTAAAATTTAGGGATTTTTAACTGTTTAAAAATCAGATAGCGTTTTCACAGCTTACAAAAGCGGAGTGTAGGATAAAGGTGTATTGGGAATGATACCCCTTTGTGTGTATAGTATTTATTTAAGGTTTTGGAGAACTGTTTGAACAAAAAGTTTGGTGAACATGGCACATTTTTAGTTGTGAAAAGGTAAAATTAAAGAATGCACTCATCACAAGAGAAGATATTATGGGTTGATCAAAACCAAAAGATCCACAACGTTAACTTAAAAAAACACTTTTTTTTTAGGAGTTTAAAAGTCTAACTTTTTCTTTGTTGTGTCAGAAGATTTAGTTTTATGACCCTTTTTTATTTCCCAGTGTGGTGTGACAATCTGGTATTTTTTTCACGGTTTGTTTTTCATATTGAGAAGGAATATTGCAGTCATACACTGATAGCAGTTGAGACTAGCGAGTTAACAAAGCCCAAAGTTACCCCCTTATTTCATTTGCATGTGTAGCCAAAGGTCATTTTGTGTACCCACCATTATATAAAAGCAGAACCTGCCTGTACTCTTTTATTGCTTTAGCACTTACTGTAGAATCCTTACACCCTGAATCCATATGCAGTAAAACCAAGAGAGAAAAAAGTCCACAAACAATCCATGCATAGAGATTGCACTGGAGATGTATTGCCACAACCTGCTAGCAAGGACGGAACTACTTTCAGATGCAAATGAGTGTGCGTGCTCATAAATAAGCCATTAGTCATTCAGCATGCATACACTGTACACAGGGCTAGTCAGCACAATGGCGCTGCATAATGTGCACTGAGTGCAGTTCATGCATGTAGTACAACCTCTGGAGAGAGAAACCTATAACACATGCCCACATGCACTGTGCACGCATACAGGCAGAAACCAGCCTTTTAATTGGACCTTAAGGGACGGCCTGAAAATCGTCCTCACTGTTATTATTACTGCTAGCTCTCTGCATGAATATTTTATCATTTTCTCTAATATTTCAGATGGCACAATAAACTCAGTTTGGCATGCAAAAAAACATTGGGCCATGTCTATTATTTCCTTGGGGGTATTCTTGTAGTACCTGGGTAGGAGAAGAGAATAAGCCAATGCTTGACTTGTATTCACCTGGACTCTCTCTAGGGTTGGCAACCCCTGTTATGCTAATGCAGCTCACTGATTTCCTGGATGGCTGAGCGTGACTCAAGTTGGACCTGGCCATTTTTCAGCACAGAATGTGACAGGCGCAAAGTCTGGGAACTGAGGCCCACTGTTTGGGCTTAATATGCTGGGAATTTAGAGTAGATTTGACTTTGAATGAAGAAGATGTGGGTGGGTACTGGGTAGGTGGTTGGTGTCGTTCTATCACTCAATCTAATTTTAATGGTAAATTCTAGGTGGATATTGTGCAAAAAAATGTTAAAGTAAGAAATTTAAATGAAAGTAAAAAAAACTGAAAGGGGTCCGGACAATAGAAAGTTAATTTGTCATGCTCTCGGCCAATGAAGGTGTGTGTTATTAAAACGGTTTGATTTATGTAAATAGTAATTATAAACAAATCTGAAAGCCTTCTCATTATAAATTTCATATCAGTAAATAGGCCCTAACTTAATATTTTCATAGTTAGAAATAATATTTACTTCTAAACTACTGTATGCTATTCATTAACTATTTCACAGCGCTTACAATAGTAACAAGCAATATATCATCACAGATCATTAAATGTTATACAAACAATAACAGCATAAGTGTTGGAGGAAATAGCTTTTGGCTGCCCCAAATCATAATTTCTTATTTAATTTGCCTCAACTAAAATAACCTGATGTGAAGGTGTTTAAAATGTCTGACAAAACAAAAACAGTTTCAGTCCATTTCCCTCAAAATGTGACCATCAAATGTGATGACAATTGTACAGGTTGTTTGTGTGTCTGAAGTGTTTACCAACAATTAATGTGATAACAATGAAATAAGATTCTGAGGTGTAATTTGGGGCCAGTTCAGGTTGTGTTTGAATGATTTATCAGTGTTGAACAAATATTATCTTTAATTTATTTCTAGTCGTAAGGTTTCACGACGATGAGAAGTTCAAAGAGGTTTTTGAAAAAGAAACTATTAATTTTGTTTGTAGGTGTTGCTCATGTGGTAGCTTTAAGGTTTCACAATGGCCTTCTTGCTTTGGTTGAGAACCTTGCCTCTTTTGCAGTGGAATCTTCTGGCTTTTATCTTCATCTCCTTTCAACACCCACACAACATACACTTTTACCACGTTATCTCTATCTACAAGGTTTTGTAGAGTTGTAGGTCTTACAAATATTATTAACAAGCAATTGAAAATAATGTTTAACAATGTAAATTGCAACTTAAATTGACTGTGTTAGTTCAGGTTTCATGGAATTCCCACGTCATTGATTGAAGAGATGTGTTGTTTTGTTTTGGTGAGAATTTTCAATTTTGTTTGTAGTCACGTAGTCAATTTGAAGTGGTTGTGAATCAATGAAAGGTAATTGTAGCGTTTGGTTTGGCCAAGTCCTCTTGAGACTGCTCAAGATGTCCTCATTCAAATTAAATCAAGAGGGCTTGACGTTTCTACATGTAGGCCAAAAGGTGAATGACCGACTATGCTTACCTTATCACATCAGACATTGGCTTAAGGCTAGTGGTTAGCATCATCACTAAATTGCTACATCTACAGTCTTAAGAACAATGTACAATTAGCTCCTTGCTGTATTCTTGTACAGTTTGTCTTTGTGTTTTGGATCTGTTCTTGGTGGGACAGGGGAAGTTTTTTCATACAGAGGAAAAACAAACTTAATTTAGACTGGTAGAGTTTGAAGATTTTTGTAAATAAAGAGCCATGGCTTGTTTTGTATCTGCTCTGAAATTCTAGGCTTGAATTGATGTCTGGAAATTGATTATTGTTATACTTTTTTTACATATTGATTTGTTTATAATAATATGTAATAAATGTATCACTGTTGGATAGTCAATGTATTTCAATTTATGTGAAGTATTACATTCAAGTAGCTTCTGTTTTACCTTTTGTGCTTGTTTGCTTTTGTTTGTATTATGATTATTATTAAGGGAATCAATGTGTGGTGAAGAGGTTTTCAACTAGTGGTTTAATCCCAACGAGGCCTGGTTCTGGATAATCTTACCGAGACGAAGTCGAGGTAAATTATATAGAACCAGTCCTCGGCGGGTTGAAACCACTAGTTGAAAACCGATTCAACACACTTTGATTCCCATTCATAAATACCTTTTCGGTCAAAAACATCATCATCACTTTTTGGTCAAAAAGTAAAATAAATGCAAAAATTTTAATTGTTAAATGATTTCTTTCAACACAACACCCCTCCAACTATGAAATGGTAAAGCCCTCCGCCGCCCTCCGGTAAACAACCCCTTATAAGGGAATGCTGTGCGCGTCGCGCGTATCGCGTGATGTGGCACAACTGTTTCAGTCGTTGCTCTCGACCAATAGGAATGAAGAAACTGTCTTATAAGAACAGGTGCAAGGTTGCGTGTCACGCCCATGAATTAACACTTTTTATCGGTCATAAACAAAGGTTTATACACACCCACGTGACGCGCTCTCCACCAATAGGAATAGCGAAACTGTTTGAGGTATTTATGAATAGCTATTAATTAATTGAGTAGTCTATAATTTATCAACATATTTCAAGCACACTTAGTTTTTTTTCCCCCATGAAACATTGAGGTTTCATTGGGAAGCCCATGTAGATTTATTTACTGTATTCCTACATATAAATTTCAAAGAGATTTTCAAAAAATAAGCTATTAACTTTGAGTTTGTTACTCAAATTTAAGTGAAAAGGTGCTGCTCATGTGGTAGAATTAATCAAATAGAAACTTTCTTGATGCACAAAAACACAAAATCTGAAACTGAATCTGATGTACAACATGCCTGATTTGAAAAGAAAACAGCAAGTTGTAAGCATCTATTTAGTGTATGGATGTATAATGCCAGAAAACAGCAAGTTGTAAGCATCTATTTAGTGTATGGATGTATAATGCCAGAAAACAGCAAGTTGTAAGCATCTATTTAGTGTATGGATATATAATGCCAGAAAACAGCAAGTGGTAAGCATCTATTTAGTGTATGAATGTATATAGCCAGAAAACAGCAAGTTGTAAGCATCTTTTTAGTGTATGGATACTATGTAGCCAGAAGACAGCAAGTTGTAAGCATCTATTTAGTGTATGGATGTATATAGCCAGCATGGGTTGTAGCTTATAACACTCTAATTCGCTACATCCTCGCCACTCTGCTTGCCAGATGCAGTCCTTTACCACACCTGTCCAAATCAAAACTCTTGCTTATTGGAAAATAAGATTTTTTTCTGATATCATGAAACCTGCTAAGCGTAGAAAAGTATTGCTCAGCAGGAATCTGTCACCAGCCAAAATGTCACTGAGAGCAGCTTATTGGTATTGGTACCCTGAGAATGTTCTGCATAAGAGCTATTTGGGCATTAAGACAGGGGTCTATCATAAAAAGAAATTAGCTGAGCACAAATAAGCAGGATACTAGTCACAAATGATACATTTAATGCTGCTGGTAACCTTATTTTAGTTTAGACAATTGTTTTGTGCTTAATTACTCTTTGTGCTGAAAAGCAAAGCTGCTCTTCTATGAAATTTGCGCTGTGGAGCCCAGTAATCTCTGCTTGTTGGGTTAGCACATAGTTTCTGCAGTGGCTGATATCGGCAATGAGGAATAAATCGGTGAAGAATGCATACATTAATCAGGAGCAACTTCCATTATCCAGTGTGTCTTTGCACTTGTTCCACTGAAATTTGGTTGGAAAAAACAATTCAGTGGCAAGTCCTTTTTTCATTTTAGATGTATACTAGTGTTTTTATCTCAGTTAAATTCAGGGAAGGAAAATCCTTAAACAAGATAAAGAAATCTGAGTTTCATCTTTGATCAAGTTGTAGGAGCTTTTCGTTTAGATGCTCAGTTTTGATAAAAACGTATCCTTTCAATTATCAAACACTAAGCTTCATGCTTCACTCTTGTCATGTAACGGCAAGGCTTATATAGTAAAGGGCACATCTTTGAAGGGCAATAAAACAATGATCATGGGGCATGGGGCAATTTTCCTCATTGCCTTTATGTAGTATCAGACCTCAGATTCTCTGAAATATAAAAAGAAAACATCAAATGTTATCGCCTAAATTATGACTGAGAAAGTAGAATTAGCTGTTGCAAACTGCTACGTTATTACTGTGACATATATTAATGGACAACTAAATCATAACTGTCATATCACTGGAGATGAGTGAAAGTCTATAAGGAAGGGTTAGTACTGCGTACTGTAAACAAGAAAATCAGCTACATAAGATGGATACATCGTTCTTGTAGAGGGGTATGGTAGTTCTTAATTCAGAAAGGGTCTCTAAGTTAGAGAAGGTTGAACCTGTGAACATTGCATCCCTGAAGTGTTGAGCCTGTAGGAATTGCTAATGATTTGTGAGTTAGCTTTCCCGTTAGCTAAAATAACTAAATTTAAGCCACTGAGTATACAACAAAATATTCACTAACTAGTTGGAATCGACAGCCAATTCTTACATCTATATTATTTTAAATCCTGCACAATACTTAAATCTTAATTACTTCCATTACTGTTATTAAAACATCACATTAACTTGTTGGACTCATCATAATAAAAAAAAATATCATTGATTACTAAATGAAAAATATTTGCACATCATGTTTATCAAAATCAGTAACTGATCATTCAATGTTTGTGAATCATCATAACCATTATACATGTACTTTCTAATCAGTCATAATTCAGTGATTAATTTGGTGATTGAAATTACTAATGACTACTAAGAGTTAATATCTGTCAGTGTAGTACCAGTGTGTATCTAATGATCAAGGTCTTGGCCCAAGCAGCGTCTTAAAGCCTCCTATTCATTTCTCTATTCATGAAGTGCTATCCCTTGGGGCATCAAGCGTCATTGTAAAACCCCCAATCTGACAACTTGTCAACATACCGTAGGGGGGAGGAAGAAACCCAGCACTTTCCCAGAAACACACATTGGTTGTCCGAAAAGAGCACTAGGGGTAGGAGACTACGGTGGGTGGGTGCAGGCTGACTAGGCATGAGAAGATAGGCCTTACAGCGGACGTAGCAAATACGTGAGCAATTTATAGCTTCATCAAGCCATGTGAGTCACCCTTCCACACAGGAACATACCAATTTTGCCGCATTGGTTTTTTCTTAGTTTTGTGTTAGGGTTGTGAGTGGTTGTTCATGTGAACCTCTAGGCCTTGCCTTGATTCATTCCACCCAAGCAGCCGTATTCAATCTATCTGGACTCTCCAATTCCCATTTGCTGTGATAGCAACGTGCTAAGTCACCAGATTTCCTTCATTTCCTCCCTTATTATCTCCTCCTTTTTCCCGTTGCAGGATCTCTCTGGTTCTTTAGATGACTTGCCAACTGGAGCAGATTTCTCTCAGAATAATGTTGCAACCAGCTCTCAGAGCGTTGATACCTACTCTCAGTCCTCACAATCTCCTCACATGCATCCCTCTGTGTCTGCGCTTAGACCATCTCCATCGCCAGTTGGCTCACCGGCAAGTCACATGTCACGTTCATCACTGTCTCCAGCAAGTGTACCAGGTACAAACCAAGACTCCAAATATCACCCCCGCCCCCCTTCAAAAAATATATCATCAATTAAAATGTCTTTGTCTGGTCTATAAAATCAATCATCATATAATATGACATGATCAGATTACACAACTTGTCTACACAATATTTTTTAGATTTTGTTTTCAACCCTGGTTAAATTTTCAATCTATTTCTTGATATTTTCTTGAAGTGTAAACAACTTGTTAAGATGGACAGTGACAATTGGCGTTTGGTTAATGTCGATTAGAGTTGAGTCAACATCAATTAATAGTCGTGTAGAGAATCTTACACTTCCTGCTCTATACATAAACATTGCTGGCGTTTGTTTTTATCTCACACCAACTCTTGATGTCAAGTATTTAAGATTGTTTATTTATGTTTTTTCTGATGTAAAACCCACTTAATTTGTTCACATTAGGAGGATCGCTAACTCCCCAACCCACTTCCATGCCGCCACCTTCCAGCCAATCAGAGTCCAGCTCTCATAATCAGATGACTCATTCACCAATGGGACAGCAGGATAGAGGTCAGACACTTCATTGATTGGATATTGTTTGGATATTATTTGCTTCATTCAAGAATGGAGTTTTGCCATTCACTGTGCGATCTGTAATGTCACGAGGAACACAATCCATAATCAATTACGCTAGTTGTCGAACCTTTACAGTGTGTGTTTCCCTTCTTATTTATATTACATTGTATCTTTTACAAATCAGGAATGACAAATTGGCCTGGTCATAAAACATATGACTTATCAGCAAATCAAAGTTTGAATCCACACTGGGTTGTTTCAAATTTATCCACTTGATACAACTTGATGTTTATGGCTCTCATGGGGAATGGAAACTAGTGGAAGTTTATTTCTAACAAACGGATCGTTTGACAAATGTATCTTTAGATTGTTCCTAACAGGCACTTGATTCTTCGTTTTAATGAGCACATAAATGGTGGAAAACAAATGGTACTTGACTCTGTGAGATTTGATCTAGTGCTATAATGGCAATGGTACTTTACTCTGTAAGATTTGATCTACCGCTATAATGGCAAGTCAGAGTTCACAGTTGTTATGTTCAATTTCTTGAATCTTTTTCTGAAAATCTTTCAACAAGATCTTTCTGGAAATAACAACTCGATAAACTTTCAGGGCTAGATTTTTTGCAGCCAAATTTGCTCACACCACATCTTGGAATAGATGAGATAAGATTGATTTGTTTCAGGCAGGAGCAGATCTCAATCACAACAAAGGGAAGCCGACTGGTCTTTGATTCATTTTGTTGATTTGTTGGTTTTTATTGTAACTATGGCTTTAAAGGGAAGGTACATGTTTGGTAATTACTCAAAATAAATATTAACTTCAAACTGACTTGGTAATGAGCATGGGAGAGCTGTTGATAGTATAAAACATTGTGAGAAACAGCTCCCTCTGAAGTAGCATAGATTTTGAGAAAGAGGTAATTTCTCATTAATTCTTATAAAAGACTTCTAGCCAAAAGTCTTTTACTCCTATCTGAAAGCACACAAATAGGTCAAAAAGGGTGTTTTTCCTCTCATCATTTTCTCGCAACTTCGATGACCAATTTAGCTCAAATTTTCACAGGCTTGTTATTTTGTGCTTATGTTGGGATACACCAAGTGAAAAGACTGGTCTTTTACAATTACCAAATGTGTACCTTCCCTTAAATGATATGAAAGCCTGGCATTGCAATGCTAAAGTAATTTTTTTTTACTTTTACCAAAATCTTTTGTAGTACCATAATTTTCGGACCATAAGCTGAGGCTTATGAACTGATTTTGAACATGCTCTGTGATTTCTATTTTGGGTGGCTTAAACATCGACATGTAAAGGAAGCTTTGGCAATTTGGACAACAAACAAATAACAAAGTGCTCTGTTTGATGTTTGTTCTCAGAGATATATTCACAAAGCACCACATTTATCTTGCTGATGTTCTGCTCCTGTAGGTTTTAATCAACCAATGATGCCTGGTGCAGCCCAGATGGGAACAGCAGCACAGATGGCATCAGCAGCCCAAATGGGAACAGCAGCCCAAATGGGAAGCAACCAGATGCCCCCTCCATATGGTTCCCAACCAGGTACACCTAAGATGCACCATGGGCAGCCACAACCCACCCACCCACAGAACACACCAGGAGGACCTCAGATGTATCCTGGTATGGTTGGCAATTACCCTGGAGGAGGAGGGAGTGGGTTTGGGCCCAACATGGCCCCTCAATTCAACCAGCAAGGTAACGTTACACAAGTCATATTTACTAACTCTAAATCTATCAATCTTATTTTAGTTATATCACTCGGAAAAATAGTTGTTCATGTTCTTGCAAAAAACCACCAAATGCAAACAGTTGCTTATTGATTTCAATGATGGAGATGAACAAAAAGTATTCAGATATTGTTTTTGTTAACAATGAAGCAATCAATGTCAACACTCCAGCAGATTTGTGTTGTTGAAATTTATTGTGTAATTTAGCAATAAAAACAATATCTGTGTGATGGCGTCCAATCTGAATGTCAGGCTTTGAACTTCATTCTGGAAGAGGCAAGGCAATATTAATTTGGTGGAGGGAAAATACTAATTGAATGTAATTTTCATGGGAACATTTTTAGGAAGTCAAAGGCAATGACAAGTAGCAAAGAAAAAGTGTTTTTCCTTGCCTTAGTGAAGTTCAAGACCTGTAAGTCCTCCTCTCCAAAGGGTTGAGTTTCAAACAAAATGAATCAAATGTTTCAGGAAACGCACTTGTGAGCTCAAGATGTGTAGTTTTGACTGACAAGGTGCTGGAAAGCTCTGCTTTACGTCCACCAATCCCCACTTTGACTTCAAACGTCAACTTCCAGTAGGGTCGGCAGTAATTTGATGCTAACTTGTTCTGATGCAAGTATTTTCTTTGGATTTTCCTCATCAGGGAACTTCCCAAGGCAAGCTGGTATGCAGGGTTTTGGTGGTGGACCTCATAGTAACTTCCCGTCCCATTCCGCGGGTAATGGTGGCAGTGGAATGTACATGGATGGTAGAATGCGCAGTACAAGTAGTAGTAGCAGCGTGTCTAGCATGGAAGGATTTGGCAACTCACAATACCCAGGATACAACTCAGGAAGCATGCCTAACACTTGCGGGCCTGGAATCAGTCCCTCACAAGGTACTCCAGGAGTAAACTCAACTGGTATGAAAAGTCCAGGCTTAGGAGGGCATGGTTATGGTTATAACCAACCCCATAGAACAGAGATGCCTGTAATGGTCCAGGGAAGCAGTAATACAAGTAGTAGCAGCAGCGGGATGGGCAGTCCAGGAATGATCACAGGTGCTTCTGGAATCCCTGGTGCAACCAGTGAAACAAGTTTGACTGGTGGAACTACATCACCAGGTATGCCCAACCCGACACCCGGGCTTCTAGGACCTGGTAATAAAGGAGCTCAAGCTGCTGCAGAAGCAGCCGTTATCGCTGCTGCCAACATGGCATCAGCTAAATCATCTTATCATAGAACACTTGGTACTCAACCACAACATGCACGGCAACAGCAGCAACAACCTCAACCACAACAACAACCTCCTTATCCACCACCCTACCAACAACAACAACAACAACAGCAGCAGCAGCAGTGGCCTCATGGGCCACCAAATCAGGGAAATCCAAACACAGCTGGTCCTGTACCCTACTCTTCATCCAGTCCTATGCCAGCTTCCATGCCAAACTCTATGGGTAGTCCCATGCCTCCTAGCTCTATCATGAATTCCATGCCTAACTCCATACCTAACTCTGGGTATGGTTCAATGCCTGGTTCCATACCAATCTCCATGTCCAGTGCTAATGTTCCAGGCTCCATGCCACCATTTCCACACGGAAACAATTCACAAAGGAATAACTCCTTCATGTCAACGGATCCATCTGGACAAGTTACGACCACAATGGCTAATAGTTTACCTGGTGAGTCCACTTCTACCACAACCACAACTGTCTTGAGTACATTTATATTGATTTTGAAATCCTTGAACTTCACAGAGGCAATGAAGATTTGGTTCTTCTTGTCTTGAGGCTTCTTAAAACACTCCCTGTCTTGCCTCTCCTTTAAAAAAAGTTTTATTTGCCACAATGTTCCTAGTTGTGTCTAATATAGAAGGTAATTGTTCATTTAGAGTAGTGCAAGAGTTGCAATGGTTTTTAATGTTTGCATCTACCCAGGTATGATGGGAACTACAGTAACTCCAAGTATAACAGCCCCAGTATGTATGCCTTCAGTAACAACCAGTGGTGGAGGGGGCATGCCTAATATGCTGGACACTCCTAAAAACAGTCCAGCAATGTCCAAGGATGACAACAGAGCAGATACTCCACAGTCACAGAAAACTGTCAAGGTAAAGTCCATTTACTATCCAAACCAACTGCAGATGAACAGCCAATTACATTTACAAATTGTACTGCACCATTTATTTAAATCCATATGACAAAACAACCTTTGGCCCATGGAAATTTATTCTTGAGAATTGTTTGTTACCCAAAACAGGGATGTTTGAATCAGCCCAAATTCTTTACAGCTTTGGCAGGGATTAAGATTGAATTTGTATTGTCTGGAATGCATCATGTGCCCTTACAATGACCTTTGTGAAAGTTCAATTCAAAACTAAACGTTTTGTAAAGTTGGCTTTATACTAATGTATGCCTTGACTGTGGGTATAGTTTCTATAATGTTTGTCTGCAATTTCTATAATCAAAGTAGTAATAAAACGACTAAGATGGCATAGCATGTGTTTCCTACGGGCCCTTGCTAAGGTTATGGTTGTCATTTATATTCAATAATTAAAGTTGCACAGACACATTGTTTACTGCTTTCAACTTGAACATTGAGGCAGTACCAATTGTCTGTGCTACATCCAAAGAAGGGAAATTAGCGCTTATACCAATATCCAATGGTGTGAGCGTCAGTCACCTTCTTACATGTTAGATTGATTCAAGCCATGTCTATGTAGACAAGTTGAGAACAAGTGTTTGGATGATGGAGTGGAATGGTTGAGTCATGAAATTATTAAGTAATGCTGATGTTATTGTTTGAATGAAGCAGTCTGAGACGGCATCTCGTCCTTCATCACCTCCTCTTGGACTCCTAGGAGCATCTCCGCTAGGATCACCAGGAGCCATCAGTAAATCATCTCAAGAAGAAAGCGCTCCAAGTCCTTCTCCAAGTCTCATCAATAAACTCCCTGCTAGTCCTGCAAATAAACCTCCTAAAAGGGTGAGTCTTAAAACAATGGTCAAGTGACTGGGCATTGGTGTTTGTATTTGCTTTTATAAGCGGTGATGGTTTATGCACTGGTGTCTAGCTGTTCATCGATTGTACATGGTTATTACTGTCACATCACTATCTGCACATTGTATGGGCATACAATGCTACCAATACTCTCTTATTAGTAGAGTATTGGATATACTCTGTGCTAGAGTAACTAGTGTCATGCAATTACTACAATGGTTATATAAATACTGCTGTAGTCATAGAGGCACTGCACATTGTATTGCAGTCTAAGGAACTCTGCTGAATATAAAGTGTGCTTCAATTGTACCCCAAGTAGTCCATAATCGCCCTATCCAATTATACCTCATACCCTGTCCTACACCTGTGTACTAAACCGTACAATACCCATATTTCTCCCACCTACTGTGTACCTTATCCTACACCCAAATCCAATCTGATACCCAGATCCGCCCAGATTTGCATCTCCAGTCTTCCCATCCTACACCCAAACCTTTTCTTAACCTGTGTCCACTCAGATCAACCCCTACTCCAATCCCACGTGATCCCAAAGTATACCCAATCGTGAACCCATTCCATACAAATCAAATCTCCTCTCCCAGTACACACAAGATATTCAACTGCTAAAAGTGGCCAGGCGCCTTGACAAATACTCTTTAGTTTGAACACAAGTTGGAATAGGGCTGCAGACCTAAGTAGTGAAATTCTCCAATTCATGTACCTGTTTTCATGGAAAGTCAAGTTGCATATTTAGTTTGACATTTGGCACGTCATGTCTACACACTTGCCCCCCCCCCCTTTCAGCACATGTGACCATCGTCAATGAAACTAGGCAAGATTGCCGCCTGTAGGATTAGCGTAGTGTCACATGATCTGCGCTATTAATATAACCATTTACTGTTGGGATAACTTAATCAATACAATGGAAGGGTTGTTGCATATTTTGCATGCTGCTATGTTAACACTGGGTGCACAGAGTTTTTCAATCTGTATTCATGATTGTTGGTTCCAACAACAAATCGATTGCATTGGACTCTTTTTGCACTTCTTTCTCTGGATTCTTGGAGTTGATATTGAGTCCCTCGATGGCATGCAAGATATTTGGGCAACAAATTGTATCAAGTACATTTTAAAATTTCACAGAATGTTAACATTTTGTTGCTTTTTTTGTTCTATTAACTCAAGTGCATAAATGGTTTTGTTCAGACATTTTGCAAATCTTGTTTTTATTATTTAAGTTGTATATTTTGATGTTTATTTTGTATTTCATGGAATAATCCTGTTTCAGAATCAACAACTTTTAAACAAAATGAATCGTTGATTTTGTTTGTTGTGTTACACGAAAGGAAAAGATGCTAACACTCATTTGGAAACTAATTTAAAATCCAAAGTTGATGAATCTTGGGTCCATTGCATGTACACTCGACCCTTGCTGAAGCTAATCTTTGAGTTCTAGAAATCAAAATGAAGTATTATGATCGTTGGTGTTAATTACATTCAGGGTGTCTCAAACAAAGATAAAAGTTTTGGCTGTCCAAGCACTTTTTTTTCAGTTCCAAAGTGGTATGCCTGTAACATGTAGACATATCATACTCCAAAACTGTTCCCTATTTTTTTGTCCAAGATCAAATTTCATTCATGATTTTCAAAAACAAACTTCACACAGAATGGTTGACCAAAGAAGAGTCCCAAATCATTATGAAAGGAAGTTATTAATTGAAGTGACGGAGGTCCTATGGGGTCTACTCACGACATGACTTTACTATGACCTGATACTTTGATTGGGGGCACCCTCTATGATTCTAGTCAAGCGAAATGATTAGCAGGATAATGCACAACAATTGTAATTCACTTCACATGATTCAAATTGTAATGTCAATCCAACATGGTCCTTAAAAAAACACTAATAAGTATCACTGGGGGGGGGGGGGGCAATAATTAAGTAATTTTGAGTAAAGATTTTGAGATCCTTTGTGAAGAACATGTTAAAATTTATCAAAAGAAATTTGACCGTCATTTTGTTTCACAAATGTTGTCAACAGAGGGCAGTATTTACTCCCACTGTGAATAGTTGTTATGGGTTGAGAACTGAAGCAATAATGTGTTTCTCTGGATAACAATCATCAGAGCATAGATTGATTTGGATGATAAGAATGATATACATGATTTGAAACACTTTAAAGTGGGTTATGACTGTTGTGACAATGTGTGTTTTGCACATGGTGGTATGGCTTGCATGGCACTATGGGAGGGGCTCTTGCACTGACTCTATCTCTCTTTTCTTCTTCAGTCCACTTCCACCAAGCCTTCGGTGCATGAACAGGTACGACCATGCACTCATTTTATATGACTATGTAGCTCACGTATGGATCAACACAGGTTTTTCTTAATGTGTGTCTTTCCTGCATTGTGTGATTTTTCAACGTTATGTTCTAGTCACATTTGTGTTGATTGTAATTTGTCAAGGGGGGGGGTGTAACCTGTATGCCAACTGAGTAATAGTGGGTGAAGTTAACTGAATTCAAGTGTTGAGTTTGATCTTGGCTCGTTCTGTTAATTCTATGGCAAAGATTTCAAAATGTAAACTTGTAATGATACCACACTGAAATTCAAGCATTTCCATTCTGTACAATTACCAGATACTCAAATATCGGACTCTGAACTTGAAAGTTTGGCCAGTAATCATAAATAATGGGTGTTCAATACCTCATATAGTACCCAACCTCACTGCTACTTAGGGACCCATTTTTCAGCTGATTTCCCTGGTTTTTTTTGCTGTAACATTGAAAAACACAAACCAAAGTCTAGCAGACGCATACCAGATGATGTTTGCCAATTTGAAGTTATGGTATTTTGTAGTTTCATCCAAACTGATTGCTGTACTCTCCCCTTGTAGACAGTGTAGTGATAGTTCATAAGAGTGGGAAATATTGATATCTTTCATAATAACTGCCTCATGATTTGTTTTGAAGTGATTTAGAATGGATCATCATTGATCCATTGGCAATTGTGATTAATTACTAATGCATGTCATGCCAAATAACCAAGATGAGTTTCTACTAACAAACACCACACATGATTCTGTTAGTTGCATTTTTGTGTTTGCCTGCTCATGTTTGATTGTAATGCTGTGACTTAAATAACAATGTCAGTGATTGACATGAGTAATGATTGTTGTCATGGCAATGCTGCCTCCTTCTTCCTTCAGCTGATGAAGCTATATGACTTATGTGACCATCCGGAGCGAAAGCCTTTCTTAGATGCTGTGTTTAGATTGATGGAGGATCGTGGCCAGCCTATACGCACCATGCCACAGATTAGTACACATACCTTGGATTTATTCAAGCTGTATCATTCAGTCAAGGAGCGTGGAGGTGTAGTCAAGGTAATTTAAATACAATTAGATGCATACTCCAATATGCCACACCATTCGCTTATTTGTGAAGGATTCATACTCCAATATGCCACACCATACGCTTAACTGTAAAGGAACCCATGTCATACTTTCCTGTCCTTGTATTTTTATGTGTAACCAATCAGTGCCACAGATTACCCCTGCAAAATTGACCAAGGTTTAGAACCTTATCTTTTCCAAGAGTGGCCCAAATACCATTGCAATTAAGCTCAGCTTGTAGCTTCTCCAATTAACCTCTCTCATTGAAGCACTTTGGCCAATATACCTGGTTGGTTTGCCTGGGTTAGTATGACCAGTTTATCTTTCAAACCATTATCTGTTTGCTTGTAGGTTTCTAAGAACAAACAATGGAAGCAGATTGCTATCCATCTGACCGTTGGCAGCTCTAACAGCGCAGCTTTTACTCTTAAGAAGAACTACATCCGTTACCTTCTACCGTTTGAGTGCTTCCATGACCGTGGGGGCGTTGACCCTCAGGTCATTATGGCTGAGATAGACACTAGTAAGAAGAAGAGTAGTAGTAGTAGTAGCAGCAGTAACACAACCAGCGATGCTACCCATCACCACCAAGCACCTAACCCCATGATGGATAACATGGCAGGTAAAGGTATTGTACACAATCAATCCTCTTTCTCTCTCATTGTCTTCTTGTGACTTCAGCAGGGTTCGACATTAACGCTGGTCCGCTGGCCAAATGCCAGTAGAAATCGCGTTGGACCAGCTGAAACCCTTTGCCAACTGGTCCGGCTGACCAGTCAAAAATATCGGCAGCGGTACTACAGAACTATGACTATTTTAAAAATATTTTTAGGCTCGAATAAAACGTAAAAACATTCACTTAAGGTTTGGATAAATCGTAAAAAAAAATCACTCGAAGTGCCGCTGAACGCTGGCAAACTTCCGACGATCACGCATACACATGTGCACACAGCGCAAAATCCCATCATGCACCGTAAAGGCTCGTAGTCTTCGTATTAGTTCACGTGTGGCAAAAAGTGTAAGAAACATTGAACGCTAGAGGGCGTTTCAGAATATTCGATAGCGTGGGAATAGACGCCCTCTATTGGTGAAAGTACGCGATAGCTTACAAAACTAGCTTCAATCGCCTTGACAAAAGACCACAAAGCAAAACACATTCTGTCAGCAGCATGGTCGTCGACAACGGAGCAGATTTCGGTGTGGGAATTAGAGTCTAGCGTGTTTACGAAAAACCAGCGAGACGGTGAGGCCTCATTCAACAAAAATTACCAAGTTACAATACTCTGGATGAGCCAAAAGGAGTATTTAATTGTGTTTAGTAAGGTTCTTTCGTCCTGATTTTGCTTAATTTTTTTTGTTATTTGGGGCTTGTTTTTTGCGGGCGATTGATGGGTGATCTAGTTTTGCTCCATGGTTTTATGGTCAAATATAATGCGCGGTTGTTTGGGTTATTTTGCGGGTTGATTTCAAGAAAGACTTGGGTTCTAGAATGCAATACCTCCATGGTTAAACAAAGGCACAGTTGTTTTTGCTACTTTTAAATGAAAGTTTTGTTCACAAAACAGACGCCGGTATAATTTAAAAAAAAAATACCGTAAAACTCATATGCTTCATGGATGTTGCAACTATTTTCATGTCTACCTTTTGGGGGGTTTAATTTTCTGGACGAAAGTGGGAAGATTTTTGGAACTTCGGTACGATGTATTATGTTTATGAATACTTATTAAAAATACAAATAGGCAATGTTTATACATGATAAAATAACTTGAGCGATTGCACGTAACCCTCCCCACCGTAGATTTGAAGGCAATACATAAAAAGTTAATTTGATATTTTTAACAGAAAAAAATCATAAAAAAAGTTCTTCTTACTGGGGAATACTTGGATGTCGAGTGCTGACAATAAACCGTGGACTAAAAAAACTACCTAAATAAAAATCATATTAAATTTTCCCATTTGCTCTGACAAATAATTTGACCCGTTTTTAAATTAACTTTAATAATATTATTGTTTACATATTTTAAAAGAAAAAATACTCTCAAATTAGTGAGCCCCCTTACGAACACAAAAACTTGGTACACATAAATTAAGTATGGCTTCCAGTGCAGTTAAGTTGACGTTGCAATTCATGTTGAATTTTGAAATAGCGACGATTGGAAATCGAGTAGTTGGTATACAACAGTATACTTTTAGTTTAAAAAAAAATATACAAAAATTGACGGACCAGTCAAAAACGTGGCGGACCAGTGAAAAATCAAGCCAACTGGTCCTGCTGGCCAGTTGAAAAAAAAGTTAAGGGCAACCCCTGTTCAGCCTGGTTGGCAACATCAAGATGGCTCAAATGATATATATGTTACTTGTCCTCAAACTCAAGTGTTCTTAATATGTCTCCTATGTGACTAGTCTAGCAATCTACTGCATTGGACTCAAGTTCTGATGTCTGATGTCTGAGTTAGACTGTGGGTTCGATTCTCGGTCATCACACTTATGTCCTTTCGCAAGAAACCTTTATCATAATTGCTTCTCTTAGCGCTAATTTAAGCAGCTTGGAGTTATATGCTCCCAGGGAGTTGAGAAAGTTTGTGGAATGGTCTAAGAACGCCCGATGAACAGGGATTAAAATGTTTAATGCGTCTCTAGCTAGCTAATGGGACAATTGCAGTACAAGAACCATGTAGTATTATCATTATTATAAGTTCACACTGAATGTAATAGGTTTAGTGTTAACATCAAGTTTGAATGTGTACTTGTGATTGTTTCAGCAGGTCCCAATCCACAAGACTATCCTGGTGGACCTAGGGATATGTATCAACAGCGCCCCCACCCAGGAGGTAAACCCATGAATCAGATGCACCCCTACTCTCAAGCCATGCATAACAACATGGGTAGAGGAATGTCACCAATGCCCAACAATATGATGCCCATGCCTAACCATACTGCTAGTAGCAATAGTGTGACTGTAAGAGATCCCTTCTCTGATGCTGATTTCCAATCATCTGGTAATGCTCAAGGACCACGACCAGTTCAAGGTCCATTCCCTCCTGGTATGCCACAAAACTCAATGGATGGTGCATATGGACCTGGTATGACTCAATATCGTAACAACTCAATGGGAGGTGGAGGAGATGGCTTTAATGCTATGGGTAACATGCCACCCTCATCGGGCCATCCTCCTGGTGAACCTTTCCCTAGTGGGATGAGGAACAATGCCATTCCTGGTACTGATCCATTTACATCAACTCGACGTGATGCAATAGGAATACCTGATGGATTCAATAGAAGGACTAACCTACCTGGTAGTGAGCCATTCCCTGTTAATAATCGAGCTGCTGGCTTACCAATGAATCAAGGAGGTTCTGCTGCTGTGGCTGCTGCTGCTGCTGCTGCTGGCCAGTTTCCATATGGAGGGCCTTATGATAGAGAAAGGTAAGCAATGTTCAGTCTTATCACTAATATCAACTTCAACATCTTGATAGGTTTCCATTTGATTATTAAGGTATAGCAAAATCAGCAAGATATAGAAGTTCAAAGATAACTGTTTCGCTTCAACTTGCCATTGGTTAATCACTGGCTATTGAGCGAAACAGTTATTGGATACGACCGCCAAAATGCACCCAAGGTCATGGAGTTATCTCTTGTCTGGTGTTTCTAATCATCAGAGTGTTGATTTAAGTCCCGGTCTCGATGCTTGTTCCTTGAGCAAGACCTTAACCATAAATGCTTCGTCCTACAGATGGGATGTGAAGCCATTGTCTGGTGTGTTTGTGTAATACATGTATAAGAACTTGGTACACTAATATCATTGTAGAGTGTTTGCCCTGGTGTTTCTGGCTCAGTAGGCTGCAGATTGCACCACATCACTTTGAAAACCCTTACACTGTGCTGTTAAAAATGTATCAAATGTAGAAACTTGCCATAAACATTAAGCGCTTATTATGATTACTTGTGAGTTTGCTTTTGTCACAGCCTACAGCACTATCCTAATAACCAACATGTCTGTACAATAGACTTGTTGGGCACACTAGTGCTAAAAGTAACTTGCGTATGTTTCTTCACAATTTACAAATATAAGTTGTTTACTCTGAAGGAAAGTTGCATACATTACTTAACTTCTAGACATTCCTGTGATGTGTTTTTTAATGTGAAGTTTGTGCACTCACATTAAATTGTGGTTTTGTTTTGATATTTAGATTTGACCAGCAGAGATCGAGAGTATCGGCCAGCCCTGGTCAGCCGAGTCAACAAGGCACCCCTGGTATCATCCCACCATATCCTAATAATTCCATGGACCAAAACATGTATTCCTCTCGGTTCAGTCAGCAACATGCAGGGTCTAGACCAGCTACTCCTAATGACTCCTTTGGCCCGACTCCTTTACCTAATCAGCAGAAACCACCAACTCTTGGCACTGGATTACCAAATGATCAACTGAGACAACAGTTCCCTCAGAAGAGACCTGTAAGTACATCATTGGTTGTTTCACCTTACTGATTCACAACCTTAACCCTCTTATTATTGATCAATACACTCTCCTGCCCAACTGGCACTTACCACAAAATTTCACAGAGACTGTGGAGTACACGGTATTCACTTCAGCATCAGTAAATAGCTGTATGCCAAGGCTGGACATATATGGAGGAGGCAATTGTGGTGAAACAACTCAAGGTTTCGATCACTATGCTCTGATCGTTTTCATCATAATGCACAGTTAAGAATCATTTATAGTAGTGTTATCAAGTTGCTTACTCTATCGTCAAGAAACTGAATTAGCCATTGGCATCAATGGAATTCTGAAGTTGAAATGTAATTGCAGAAGCTAAACTGTGATTATATTTGCTCTTAAGGGACACTGAATGACAGCAGACTTGCAGGTAAATCCCTTGTTCTCAGAAATGTTGTCACAGTCAGAATTGGACCTGGTTTGTCTGCTGCCACCTTGTGTTCCAAAGTCTCTTTTTGTTAATAAGAACTGGTGTTACTGAGTTTGTACATGGTTGTGACAGTCATTTATTTTCCATGATAGGGTGAGATGTATGGTCCAGGGCCACCCGCTAAACGACCAGATATCATAACTCCAACTCCACCAATGGCTAGACCTGATGAACCAGCATTCAGGGGGATGCCACCCTTTGGTCAACAGGGTCCATATCCACAGAATGCTTACCCAGGAGGTGATAGACCCATGGGAAATCAAGGAGCGTATCCCCCTGGCTATAGGGAAGGTAGACCTCCACATCAAGGGCCTACACCTGTGCCACAGCCAAGTAAGACAGATTTCTTCTATATAGACTTTGTGCATGTCATATACCTTTTTGCAAATACCCGTTGTGCAAGCCCTAACTGTTGAATGAGGTGCATGCTGGTCTAGCATGCGATTAACGATCAAACTTGATCACAAAGCTAGATCAGCATGCACCTCATTCCACACCCAATGCGTGCATACTGAGTATTTGCGATGAGGTCTATGTCGTTTAAGTAGGGCGCCCTCACTTAGAGGTCAACAAGAGGTTGTTTATTGGCCAATCCTGTGTGCCGGTTTTCTAAAACAGCTCTCAGTATTGGTCATTAATTAATCAGATACATTCTACAGAAAAACATCTGTCTGACCATCTGGGATACCCTAGTTTGTGTCCCTGTTGTAAAATGAAGCTTACACATTGGGTAGTTTTGTTGTAAACAAACTACGTGCAGACTAGCAACGATAGAGCTGTGTATGGTTTTAACACACGCAACCAGCAATGATTATTGCAATGTCATCAGGGGAATAACTGTTTTCCTTAGCATGCACAGAAACATTAAGTCTTTAGTCAAGGCTTTGTAACTTTTTTTGTTTGCTATCACAAACAGAGGGCACTTTCTTTCATGCTACTACATTCTTCTAAATGTTTCAGAGTGCAATCGTAACGAGATAACAAAGACTACGAACACGTAAATTGAAAATGATGTGAGTGCGTGTGTGTCACAAGTATTGTGAGTAGTGTATGTGGTCTTCGGTTTGCGGCACTTTTTGGATGATTTTTTTTACGGTTAAACCTATTTTAAACGTATTTTCTTGCGTGGTTTGTTTGATCTTGCGTTTTGGGCTGGGAGCGTTTCGAGTAAAAGACATTCTAACCCTGTTTTAGCTAATGGTAAGGGATTTTTTTCTATTTATTGGGCACTCAATTAATTAAAAATTGTAAAAACTAATAATTTCTGAGCATTCTAGAACCACTCTTTAATGGTGGTCAGGGTTGAGGAATGCTTTGTTTTTCTTGGATTGAAGATTGGTTTTGAATGTAGCTTTTGTATGTTGTTTTTGTAGGTGCCAAGCATGAACTACCTGGTAGTGGAGGTGGATTTATGGCAGAACCTTTTGGGATGAGAGATAGAGCCCTCTCAGGAGGAGGACCCTCTCCTTCTTGGGGAACCATGCAGCAACGTCAACCAGCTCCACCTTATACCAACTCTTCCCTTGGACCTCATACCTTTGTAAGTCAAGCTGGTCCTCCAAGGACTCTTCAACAAGCCTTGATGGCAGCTCATCGAGATCGACATCCTCCTAGTAAGATGATGAAATCATCTCCTCCTCAGATCCATACTACCTCACCACAGAAGAAAGAGATTGTGTTTCCACCTGACTCTGTAGAGGCTTCTCAGCCGGCTCTAACCAAACCAAAGAAGAAAACCAGTCGAGATATCGGTGAGTAGTATCATGTAACATGGTAGACCTATTCACTTCATGTAGTATGATTAGACACTAGTACTGTAAACCAGCTGGGGTTGCCCGCTGGGGTTGTTGCCCGCTGGGGTTGCCCGCTGGGGTCGTTGCCCGCTGGGGTTGCTGCCCGCTGGGGTTGTTGCCCGCTGGGGTTGCTGCCCGCTGGGGTTGCTGCCCGCTGGGGTTGCTGCCCGCTGGGGTTGTTGCTTGCTGGGGTTGTTGCTTGCTGGGGTTGTTGCTTGCTGGGTTTGTTGCTTGCTGGGGTTGTTGCTTGCTGGGGTTGTTGCTTGCTGGGTTTGTTGCTTGCTGGGGTTGTTGCTTGCTGGGGTTGTTGCTTGCTGGGGTTGTTGCTTGCTGGGGTTGTTGCTTGCTGGGGTTGTTGCTTGCTGGGGTTGCTGCCCGCTGGGGTTGTTGCCCGCTTGGGTTGCATTGTGATTCAATAAATAAAGATGTCAACACTCACTGTACTTATTGTGTCTCAATAATCTTTCTTACTGATCCTCATTGATAAGCCAAGCTGATTAGCACCCCACCCCCTACCCTGTCCCAATATCAAGATCTTATAAATCTTGATGGATAATGTATTTGATGGCAGCCTGCCCAATTTGTGCTGGTGATTATCGATTGTAATGCATGGTCTGATGCGTGTTAAACTTGAATCTTGTGATTGGGTTAGCTCGTGATTTATGGTTTCAACACTGCAATGTAAACCCTGCTTGCAGATTGATACCAAACTTACATTCTGGTTGTGCTTTGTCTTTATAAACCAGGCACTGTGGAGGCGTGGAAACTGATGATGGCTCTCAAGTCGGGTCTCTTAGCTGAAAGCACTTGGGCTCTTGAAGTGCTCAATATCCTACTCTATGACAACAATACCATCGTCTACTTTGACCTAAGTCAGTTGAAAGGCCTTCTGGAGATCCTGGTGGACCATTTCCGGGCAAGTCTTATCCGAGTCTTTGGAACCTTGATGGATATGGAAGTAAATGCAAGAACTCGTAGGAAAGATTTTTCTAATGAAAGTAGAGACTCACTGAAAGACTCTGATTGTGTGTGCAGGAAACATTTAGACGGTAGTCAGAACGTTATGAAAACAGAACTAGAGTTGATCCAAGAAGCATTGGGATTGTTTGACATTGAGAAACTGAAAGGAACGGATAAAGAGAAACCCATTCGGATAGAACCAGGTATGGATGGATTCTATTCTAGTGTGAAGGAATGGGATTGTCATGAAGGCTTTAAGAGTAATCATCAACATTGGCAGCTAGGTGGGGGAGATATGACCAAACATGTTGTACATGTGTTTGAGAGTGACGGAATCCTAGCGGACATCATGAAACGACAAGCTAAGAGAAGAAAGGTCGAGAGAGAAAAGCTTGTCAAAAAGGCCACCAAAGCCAAGAAGATTAAAGAAGAGAAAGAATTGAAAATAAAGAAAGAAGAAGATGATGGGAGTCAGGATGGCTTGGAGGAATGTGAACAGGAAGAGGAAATAAGAATCAAAGAAGAAGTTGATTCAGAGGAAGAATCTGAGGATGAATCTGAAGAAGAAGAAGAAGAAGAAAGTGGAGATGAGCAGAATAAGGAGAAGCAAGTAGACTTGGATCATATGTGGCTGGATGCATGCAGTGAAGAACTCCGAGCTGCTAAAGAAAAGAAAAGTGTAATCTCCCTGTTTGAAACGCGACCCTCCCTTCCCTCTCCTATGTCACTTCTTGAAGATGAAGGGACATGTAATGACCACACAGCTCTTGTTACATCAACGGATGCACAGCATTCATTAGCTCAACGCTGTATCACTATATCTAACATCATCCGTAGTCTGTCTTTTATTCCTGGGAATGATGTCGAGTTATCAAAGCATGCTGGTGTACTGGTTGTGCTTGGTAGAATACTCCTATTGCATCATAAACATGCAGAGAGGAAGCAACTCCCCCAAACGTATGATAGAGAAGACCATGATGATCTAGACACTGAATGTCCTATTACAGATAAGGACACATGGTGGTGGCATTGTTTAAATTGCTTACGTGAGAATGCCCTGGTAACCTTGACTAATGTCTCTGGACAGTTGGATTTATCACTGTATGCTGAGAGTGTTAGCTTACCTATCTTAGATGGGTTGCTACATTGGGCAGTGTGTCTATCAGCCTGTGCAATGGATCCATTCCCTACACTGCCTGCAACATCTCCTCTCACACCCAAACGCATTGCCATTGAAGCCCTATCCAAACTCAGCATTCAAGAAAGCAATGTGGATATGATTCTAGCCACTCCGCCATTCCAGCGTTTAGAGAAGCTTTTTTCCACCTTGACGCAGTACCTGAGCGATCGCAAAGAGCCAGTTATGAGGGAGTTTGCAATAGTACTTCTATCCAGCATTTCCCAGGGTGAAAATGTAGCGAGTCGCGCCATTGCAACCCAGAACTCAACCATCTCTTTCCTACTTTGTTACCTGGAGGATTCTGAATATGCCAAGTCGTTGGAGAATGGCAGTAATGCTAAGCAGCTGAGCCAGAACCCAGACATTCAATCAGTTAGTCCTGATATGATGCGACGGACAGCGATCCTCTTAGCATCACTAGCTAAAGTTCCTGATAACCGACCCCTATTCCTTCAACATCAACATAGACTGCTAAACCTATCCATGTCTCATATGGTGACAGATCCTGTTAAATGTCTCATCGCTGATGCCTTGTATGAGATCTCTAGGTCATGAGCTATGACCTTTGACCTCAGAGTCCTCGTCTTTAAGACTTGTGTGTTCATCACTATCTTACCATGGATTAACACATTGATAGAGACCGAACATCTGGTATGATCATTTTAAGCCATTGAGTTGGATTCAACACATTCTCCTTGTGAAACATCTCATATATCATTTTCATTCCCCCCATAGTAAATACTTCCTCAATGTTGGGTGTGAACCATTTCATCCTAGACTAAGCCATGTGCCTGTGAGCTTCATAAGATTGCGATTCAATCCAAGGATAATCACTTTACATCAGTTGATTCAATACAAAATCAGCTTCTGCAAGTTGTGTTCATTGTAATTTAAGGGGATATTTGTATGCATTGTGATGCTATTTTGTGTTCACAGGTCCTTACATCTCAATATGTCCAGCGCTTTGAGTGGGGGGGGGGGTGTCTTTATATGTAGTTTATGATTGTTCTTGCATGACTTCCCTTAACGTTCTGCTGCTGGAGTCAACTTTAGTACTTAATCTTGTATGAACTCTTCATAATTGGTCATTTGTCTTTAAGATAAATCTAGATTTCCATTGCGGTGTTGTTTACAACTTGACCTTTTAATTAGTGCTAATTTACCTCATGAAGACGTGTCACTACCTACATGTTTAATAGCAAACATGTACACTTGCACCCACACTCCGCACATTATCAAGTGAATTTTGTTGTTGTGTAAACATTGGATATTACAATTATATTTTTCCAGATTGGGCCATGTTTCTGTGGTGTTTTTTTAAAAGAAATAAGATCATGATGCTAATTTTGTGTAATATAAATGCAGGAATACAGCCTTCTGCTTACCTCCTTGTCCACAAATTACTTGATTCATTTATTGTTAGATGTGCTACTGTCTTCACAATTATCCTAAGCTTTCCACATTTTGATTGTAGCTGATTCATACAATTTTTAAGTTATTGTTCAGTTGATGTTGGTTTGTAGTTTGTCAATTTATCGCAATTTGTTGTCATGTTATTAGTTGTATGTGAAAACAGGTTGCATTTTGTACTTGAGAAATCACAGCAGCTCGCTATCGTGATGCTCTGGATACCAGACCACTGACTAAAATTTAATCTATGTTACCATGGTGATTGTTATATAATTGATGAGAACTTGAATTTGTAAAGAAATTAGTTTCACTGCAGCGATCTCACAACGTTCCTATGTGACAGCTTGAGGGCGCTGTTATGTTCACTGTTGTTGCAAATGCCTTTACTGACAGAAAACAAATCCAATAATGTATTTATGTGTTTTTTGACTTATTATTTGATTGATATGATTAGGATCAGATGGAGATCAGTTACCATGGTAACATCAACAAGATGCCTTTACTGGTAAAACATCTCATAATAATTGAATATGACAAGATGAAATAGTTTTCTATATAAACACTTATTTATTTTACAACTTGTAATAATGATGTTGGAACTGGTTCTAGCACGGCATATGAAAGATGTAGAAACCCAATTAATAAGCATACAGTAAACAAGGTTGTTTCTTAAGATTGCATTTGATTCTGGAAGACAACATTGAGTGCGATGACTTTGTGTTGAAGCTGATTCAAGATCCCTATCAATGGTTTACATTAAATCAGTACTTTTAATTGCTCTTGTTGTTCAACTGGGCGAAACAGGTGTATTTGCTGAACATCAACCATTTGACTTGGATATTGTTTGCTTGTATGAGGTGAACATTGCAGTAGCGTCACTCTTTGGAGATATTTGGTGATTCAATGTAAATTAATTTGATGGCTTGAACCTCAAGCCTTATAAATGTAGTGTAATGTTTCTTGAGATGTCCTTTAAAGTATTACAGTCTTATTTTTTGCTGTAGTTATAATTGAAAGTTAAATATTGTATTGTTCTTTCACTCAGTTGTGTTGGGCAAACCCTTGGAGGAATATGTGGACTTGAGTTATGTGGACTAATTGGTGCTCAGTTGTTATCGAGTAATGACTTGTAAGACAATATATTATTTATGATTTGCACTCGTAGTCTTATTGCTGATTTGCAATAACTGACTGATATGCCTATTATAGAATATAAAACTTCCTTTATAAATTAGTACACAGATTGTGAGGCACTTTATTCAAAATAATGAGAAGAATTTTTGAAGTGTCTGGGGCAGACAGAGTGAGCCGATTGTGAATGCATTTCTGGCACAAATGTTTTTATGTACAGCTAATTGGCATAAGTGGGGGTTAACCAACCAAATTAATTCCCATGTGTAGTTTTGTAAAAAAGAAAACTTGAAAAAAATATTAAAAAACTATTAAAAAACAAATAAAAACAAAACAAAAGAAAAATGACTATCAAAATATGAAGTGTATCAGTGTCATTGGTGACATAATTAATTTATGGTCGCACATATTTATGCTTAAGGACATTTTCACAGTTTTTGTATATCTTATCTTGTATTAAATTCCATACTGATAATTGCTTGGGTCCCTGCAATGACAATGTTGTGTGTGACCACATTATTACATCATATTTAAGACAATACTGGTCATTTTTGCTTATTTTTTTCTTTCTTTTTGGACACGTCTTAAGCATGCAATGTTGTCTTCTTTCTTGACGACTCGATATAATTATCATGTGCAAGAATCTTTATTTGTCCAGCTTTTTTGTATGGTTGTAAGTCAAATCAAAAGTGTTTTTGACTGAATATTACTTGTATATGTTCACTGTACAGTCCAATTTAGAAAGTTTAGGTGTAGCTTTATTAAGAGACATCAAACTTGGTTTAAAGAGAAACGTGAGATAAGTGACAAGGTAAATTGTCTAAGCTAGGCAAGAGGTTTCTCTTAATATTGTAGTCTTTTCTAGAGCATTAGGCTTAACCATTGTAAAATGTCCTTAAAATGGTTTATATACAAGTGTCTATGAAATAAAGTGTAAATACAGAACGTGGATCTTCACAATATGATGTCATGAAACCAGAGATTTCATTAATGGTGTAATATTTTATGTACAAGTTTAACCCCTTTCTGGTTTTTAATACACCAAATCCCGTAAAGGCCCATTTCTAAAATCTCTCCCAAGTACAAGTTTAACCCCTTGCGGTATTTTTAACCAAAAATCCTGGCTCAAAAAGGCCCATTCTTAAAAACTGGCAAAAAAAAAAAAAGTGGTGCAAAATGCTCAAAACTACTAGTTTAACCCCCTTGAAGTATTTTTAACCAAGAATTTTGGGTCAAATAGGCCTATTTTTAAAATTTGACCAAAATATAAAATGGTCTGAAATTGCTCAAATGTAGTATTTTAACCAAGAATTTGTGCTCAAAAAGGCCCTTTTTTAAAATTTAGCAAAAAAATATTATGGTCCGAAATCGCTCAAAAGTGCAGTATTTTTAACCCCAAATCCTGGCTCAAAAAGGCCCATTTAAAAAAATTTGCCAACAAAATATAACGGTCCAAAAAGGCCAATTCTTAAACATTTGCCCAAAAAATATAACGGTCCAATCTGCTCAAAAGTATAACCCCTTGCAGTATTTTCAACCCCAAATCCTGGCTCAAAAAAGGCCCATTTTTAAAAATTTGCTAAAAAATATAATGGTCCGAAATCGCTCTAAAGTACAAGTCTAACCCCTTGCAGTATTTCTAACCAAAAATCCTGGCTCAAAAAGGCCCTTTTTTTTTTTTTTTGCCAAAAAATTATATTAGTCCAAAATTGCTCAAATGTACAAGTTTAACCCCTTGCAGTATTTTTCACCAAGAATTATGGCCCAAAAAGGCCCATTTTTAAAAAATTGGCCAAAAAACATATTTGTCCGAAATTGCTCAAAATGTACAAGTTTAACCCCTTGCAGTATTTTTAACCAAAAATTCTGGCTCAAAAAGGCCCATTTTAAAAAATTTGCCAAAAAAACATAATGGTCTAAAAATCGCTCAAAATATACGAGTTTAACCCCTTGCAGTATTTTTAACCCAAAATCCTGGCCCAACAAGGCCCATTTATAAAAAGTGGCAAAAAAATATAATGTTCCAAAAATGCTCAAAAGTACAAGTTTAACCCCTTGCAGTATTTTTAACTAAGAGTTATGGCTCAAAAGGGCCCATTTTTAAAAATTGGCAAAAAAATACCACAGTAGCATTTTTAACCCCAAATCCTGGCTCAAAAAGGCCCATTCTTTAAAATTGGCCAAAAAATACAACAGTCCTAAATTGCTCAAAAGTACAAGTTTAACCCCTTGCAGCATTTTTAACCCCAAATCCTGGCTCAAACAGGCCCATTCTTTAAAATAGGCCAAAAAATAAAACGGTCCGAAATTGCTCAAAAGTACAAGTTTAACCCCTTGCAGTATTTTAACTCAAAATCCTGGCCCAACAAGGCCCATTTATAAAAAGTGGCAAAAACATATTATGTTCCAAAAATGCTCAAAAGTACAAGTTTAACCCCTTGCAGTATTTTTAACAAAAAAATCCTGCTCAAAAAGGCCCATTCTTAAAAATTGGTCAAAAAATCTAATGGTCCAACATCGCACAAAAATACAAGTTTAACCCCTTGCAGTATTTTTAACCAAAAATCCTGTCCCAAAAAGGCAAATTTTTAAAATTTGGCCAAACAATATAATGGTCCGAAATGGCTCAAAAATTTGTCCAAAACACTTAATATTATAAAATGAGGTGAAATGGAGTGCGAAGAGCAGAACATTCTTGGTTTGAGTCGCTTATCTTTGCGATATTGTTATTTTGTGATATATTGATGCCTTCAAATGGAGCTTGAAATTTATTTTTATTTCAAACCCCTTGCCCAAAGCACATGTAACTTGGCGACTGTCCTTTACATACATGTACAATTTACTTTCTCTGATTTAATTTTGAGGCAAATCAGAGAGAACAACGTTCCGAGGTTGAAAAAAGGCAAGATTTAAAGGCAGTGTACATTATTGGTAATTACTCAAAATAATTATCATCATAAAACCTGACTTGATTATGAGTAATGGGGAGAGGTTGATGGTATAAAACATTGTGAGAAACAGCTCCCTCTGAAGTGACGTAGTTTTTGAGAAAGAAGTAATTTTCCACGAATTTGATTTCGAGACCTCAAGTTTAGAATTTGAGGTCTCGAAATCAAGCATCAGAAAGCACACAACATCGTGACCAAGGGTTTTTGTTTTCTTTCATTATCTCGCAAATTTGACAACCGATTGAGCTCAAATTTTCACAGGTTTGTTATTTTATGAATATGTTGAGATACACCAACTGTGAAGACTAGTCTTTGACAATTACCAATAGTGTCCACTGTCTTTAATGGCAGTGGACACTATTGATAATTACTCAAAATAGTTATTATTAGCATAAAACCTTTCTTGGTAACGAGTAATGGGGAGAGGTTGATGGTATAAAACATTGTGAGAAACGGCTCCCTCTGAAGTGGCATAGTTTTCGAGAAAGAAGTAATTTTCCACGAATTTAATTTCGAGACCTCAGGTTTAGAACTTGAGGTCTCGAAATCAACCATCTAACTGCACACAACTTCGTGTGTTTATTTTCTATCATTATTTCGCAAGTTCGATGACCGATTGAGCTAAAATTTTCACTGGTTTGTTATTTTATGCATATGTTGAGATACACCAACTGTGAAGGCTAGTCTTTGACAATTACCAATAGTGTTGCTTTCCAAATCCCCTGATATTTCATAGAGAGATGAAATTAAGTGCAAGGAGCAGAAAGTTTTTGGTTGGAATGTCTTATCTTTGAATCTTTTCAAGATAGTCATTATTTTTCTGCCTTAAAATGGACCTTAAAATTTATTAAAAGTTAACAGGTGTAACGTTGGTGCTATTTGACTGCCAAAATGAGGAGCCATGCAGGACAGTAGCTGCATGTGACATTGGTGCTAATACACTCAATACTCATAGCCATATTACTCAATACAATTTTTATCAATATCCACAACGCAAGTCTATGCTAGATTTTGGCTATCAGACTTCAATCATTTTCCAATTCTGAAGCTGCTGGGTTTTGCTTTAAATATTTAAGAATTTGTAAAAATTCTAAGAAGAGTAGGTCGGCCAATGGAAGAACTTTGGGACTCCAAATACTGGGGTCCTGGGTTTGATCAAGCCCCACTCCTTAACTTTTCTATTGCTTGTGTCCATTCTTAAGATTTTAATTAACCGCAGATGTAAGTTTCGTTAAGGCAGTGGCACTACTGGTAATTGTCAAAGACTAGCCTTCACAGTTGGTGTGTCTCAAAATATGCATAAAATAACAAACCTGTGAAAATTTTAGCTCAATCAGTCATCAAAGTTGCGAGATAATAATGAAAGAAAAAAAACACCCTTGTCAGACGAAGTTGTGTGCGTTCAAATGGTTGATTTCGAGACCTCTGAGGTCTTAAAATCAAATTTGTGGAAAATTACTTCTTTCTCAAAAACTATGGCACTTCAGAGGGGCCGTTTCTCACAATGTTTTATACCATCAACCTCTCCCCATTACTCACCACCAGGAAAGGTTTCATGCTAATAATTATTTTAAATAATTACCAAAAGTGTCCACTGCCTTTAAGAAGAATTGGTGGTCCACTAGAAGGACTCACTGACGACAGAAGATATGGTCCTGGGTTCAAGTCCCACTCTGTTCCTCTTCTTTTTCATAGCCTGTGTCCATTCTAAGGGTTTTAATTAACGTCAGACACAATTTTCTTAAGAGGAGTTTGTAGTCCAGTGGAAGGACTCAACAACTCCAGACGCTATGGTCCCGGGTTCAATTCCCACTGTGTTTTATTTTTATTTTTCATTACCCGTGTCCATTCTAAGGGTTTTAATTAACGTCAGATGCAAGTTTCTTAAGAGGAGTTCGTGGTCCAGCGGAAGGACTCAGTGACCTCAGACGCTATGGTCCTGGGTTCAATTCCCACTGTTTTTATTTTAATTTTTCATTACCCGTGTCCATTCTAAGCATTTTAATTAACGTCAGATGCAAGTTTCTTAAGAGGAGTTCGTGGTCCAGTGGAAGGACTCAGTGACTTCAGACGCTATGGTCCTGGGTTCAATTCCCAATGTGTTTTATTATATTTTTCATTACCTGTGTCCATTCTAAGGGTTTTAATTAACGTCAGATACAAGTTTCTTAAGAGGAGTTGGTGGTCCAGTGGAAGGACTCAGTGACTCCAGACGCTATGGTCCTGGGTTCAATTCCCAATGTGTTTTATTATATTTTTCATTACCTGTGTCCATTCTAAGGGTTTTAATTAACGTCAGATGCAAGTTTCTTAAGAGGAGTTGGTGGTCCAGTGGAAGGACTCAGTGACTCCAGACGCTATGGTCCTGGGTTCAATTCCCCTGTGTGTAACTCTGGCCTTTTTATAAAAATGAATTAAATTCAAAATATTAAATTTTAGCAAAAGGAGCTTTTTCTTATTCTTATTCTAGTTTCCTAAGCACGGACCTCAGGTTCGGCGTACATGCACTGGGTTTGAACCTGGGTCAGTGGCTTCCTAACGCACGGTCTACCTTGTTGAGCAATCGGGTCCCCCCGTTAAAATGTGTTCGTTTCTAATAATATAAAGAATAAATTTGTACTTAGAAATTTTCCAAACTTGGCTCAGTGCATTATGTATACAGCAGGCACAGGAGTCTAATGACTAGGTATTGGGACAGGACAAGGTAAGGCCTATGGGGAAAGTTTGTACTTTTGTAAATTTCACTCATTCAGCTCAATAGTAAGTAATGGGATAAGATGACTGGACATTGGATGAGGTTTTGGTAGTGTCTTCTAAGGGGAAAGTTTGTACTTGGTAAATTTCACTCATTCAGCTCAATAGTAAGTAATGGGATGAAGTGACTGGATATTGGATGGGGTTTGGTAGTGTCTTCTAAGGGGAAGTTTGTACTTAGTAAATCTCTGATTGGACACAAGGCATATGGAAAAAGAAAAGTGGTTTATTTATGGTCCTGTAAGTGGTGAAGCAATATTTCAAAATAACACAAGTTACAAAGGTGAATAATTTCATTAAAAAGATAAATGACCCTAAAATGTTAACTGCCAAAAGAAAACAATTCCAGGCAATTAAATTTTGTTGAAGTATTCTGTGTTTATAAATAAACTTGTTTGCATCGATGGCAGATGTGCGCCTAAAGTACAAAATGCACTTGTATTACTATAAATATGTCCCATCTTGCCATTGATAGTTCAATTTTTTGTTGTGTGTATGGATACAAGACTAATTTTTCATTTTGGCAGAAACAAAAGTTAGCCTTTTGGTTATATATTGTTTAATGCCTATCAAAAATAACTTTATTTGAAGTTTAAAGGACATAACTTAAACTTATTTTAATTCAAGCTTTGAATCCATTTCAGAAATAACAATAACCACAGAAAAACTAAGCACTAAGATTTCACCATTAAACAAAAATAGATTTTTTTAGGGTAAACCCTGGTTTGTGTTCTTAATAAAAGACTTATTTTCCACATTAAAGACAAGACTTTATTTCAGTTAGACTTCAAAGAACTTTGTTCATTTCGAAAACCTATAAAGACAAATATACAAAAACCCTAAAACAGTACATGAACTTTATAAGTTCATTAAGAGTCCAAGATCCAATTTCTTAGGACATTGGAGCAGGAAGTTTTGCTTGCAAACTCTATGCCAAGCAAAAAACAAGCAGGATACCAGTTATAGATTAGTGTGACATTGGCTGGTAATCGTATTCAATTCAATTCAATTCAATTCAATTTTTTTATTTTTTTTTATTTCAATTTTTATTCAATTGGTAAGCATCAAGTGTTGTGCTTAGATATGTTTTGTGCTTAAGCTCTATGAAATTGGATCTTATAATTATTATGAATACATAAGCTACGGTGGGATATTGTGGTGATGAATTATTTGCATTTCCATTGTATCTTGCCTGAAGTTACATCCAGTGTAGCTGCTCCTGAAGCTACTAGTTCTAATGCTCGTGGATATGCCGTATGTTCAGCTGTTTTGATACGTTCTTGAAGAGTGTCGATGGTGTCTCCTGGTAAGACTGGAACTGCTTCTTGAACCAAGATAGCGCCTGCATCAACCTCCTCCTGTAGGAAAACAAATGCAAAATATTATCAATCAACCTACATTGGGAAATACTCAACAAATTTGTTTTAATTTTTAAGAAACTTGCAATTTTTGAAAAAAGATTTTTATTTTGAGAAACTTCCAAATGCTTGATTTGTATTGGGGGCGATTTTGAATACAACTTGCACTTTTGAATGATTTCAGATTTTTTGTTCTTTGGCCGTTCAAAAAAAGAGGGCCTTTTGGATTGTTGGTAGAAAAATCTGCAAGGGGTTTAACTTGATCATTTGTGGAATATTTAACTTTTGGCCCAAATTTTTGAGTAACTTTTGACCATTTTTTTATGGTAACAAATTTAAAAGGGCTAGGATTAAAGTGATTGATAAAAATTGTACGTTTTGATTTGGTCTGTTCATTTACCTGTTGAGGCCAAGATTTCTTTTTGATTTGGTCTGTTTATTTACCTGTTGAGGCCAAGATTTCTTTTTGATTTGGTCTGTTCATTTGCCTGTTGAGGCCAAGATTTCTTTTTGATTTGGTCTGTTTATTTACCTGTTGAGGCCATGATTACTTTTTGATTTGGTCTGTTCATTTACCTGTTGAGGCCAAGATTTCTTTTTGATTTGGTCTGTTTATTTACCTGTTGAGGCCAAGATTTCTTTTTGATTTGATCTGTTTATTTGCCTGTTGAGGCCAAGATTTCTTTTTGATTTGGTCTGTTCATTTACCTGTTGAGGCCAAGATTTCTTTTTGATTTGGTCTGTTCATTTACCTGTTGAGGCCAAGATTTCTTTTTGATTTGGTCTGTTCATTTACCTGTTGAGGCCAAGATTTCTTTTTGATTTGGTCTGTTTATTTACCTGTTGAGGCCATGATTACTTTTTGATTTGGTCTGTTCATTTACCTGTTGAGGCCAAGATTTCTTTTTGATTTGGTCTGTTTATTTGCCTGTTGAGGCCAAGATTTCTTTTTGATTTGGTCTGTTCATTTGCCAATTGAGGCCAAGATTACTTTTTGATTTGGTCTGTTCATTAAGCTTGGGCGGTTCCAGAAATTTGGGGCTCGGTTCCGGTTCCGAAAAAAAGCTCGGTTCTGAGACATACCCGGTTCCAATTCAATATAAAACGTAAGCCGCCCGTCCCGAGCTCACACACACACAATTGAGCCGATCTATTTTAACTGAAAATAACCAAGTTTATCAGAAGTCGGTCCCCAGCTCACACACACACAATTGGAGCCGATCTATTTTTAACGAATACCCACCCCAAGTCAATCAGACATCGTGCCACCGAGCACCTATTCTCCCTGCATTTAAACAAGTCTTTGATTTAGCCGGCAGTACATCCGTAGTACAGTACATCCGTAGTGCAGTACATCCGTAGTGCAGTACATCCGTAGTGCATGCAGTGTGTCGTCTCTGTACATACAAGTGTACATGCCTGTACATGCATACAGTACTTTGTGTTTTGTGCATGGGGCAAGCTTTTATGAATATGGATATATCGACAGCCAATCACAACGTGATGTCTATACATGTACATGTATATGCACGACATGTACATGCATACATGTGGTGGTTGTAGAAGATGCCTATGTGTGTGCACTGTGTATGCAGCCACATGTGATAGTTGATACTCATGTCGGCTTGAAGCCTTTGCACACTGTATCTGCGGTCACCGCTTTCAACATCAAGCCTCAATTTCTAGAGCCGGTTCGTGGCAGGATCGGCTCCACAGAGCCTTTTATAATTGAGACTCGGTCTTTTAAAATCGGAACCGACAAAAGCGGGTACCCAGTTCCACAGAAGAGTGGAACCGCCCGTCCGGTTTTCAATTTGGAACCGGGTAGAACCGGGTAACCGAAGGAGCCGCCCAAGCTTACTGTTCATTTGCCTGTTGAGGCCAAGATTACTTTTTGATTTGGTCTGTTCATTTACCTGTTGAGGCCAAGATTTTTGGTAAAAGAAAAGTGCGAGGGGTTAAACTTGAGCGATTTTTGACCATTTATTTTTGCTTGTGTGGACTCCATGTGAGACATTTGTTACTTACACAGCTAGCACAGAAATTCAGTGATGGCTGTGCAAGCGGAAAATGGTGATCGGTGGTAAAAAAAGGAGAGCCATGAAATTGGGTCCTGCATGTCGTAAGAGACAGTTATTTGACTTACCACAACATAATGAACAGTACACCCAGAGAGTCTGACTCCAGCCTCTAGAACCATTTGATGAGCATGCATTCCTTTAAATGATGGAAGTAATGATGGATGTATGTTGATCAAACCGCCGTGCCAAAGTCGGACAAATTCTCCACTCAATATCCTCATGAATCCAGCTAGACAGATAAACTCTACTCCTGAAGCAACCAATGCTGCATGAACAGACATGTCAAAGTCTACACGAGACTTGAAGTCTTTGTGGTTAATCACCTGTGTCACATAAATCACAAACATTCTTCAAGATTTACATAAAAACTTTTTTTTTTCTCCCTCAAACTTCACATTGAATGACGTGTACATCCATTCAATTTGTTTTTATGTCAAGATGTTTTTTGCTACCGATATCAACTTCAGAGCCCGCTCAATTTAAGCAGTCTGACAACTGATGGGAACAACCTCTTGGACTTTGAATAAAAATCCTCCCCTGTTAAAGGCAGTGGACACTATTGGTAATTACTCAAAATAATTTTTAACATAAAACCTCACTTGGTAACGAGTAATGGGGAGAGGTTTATAGTATAAAACATTGTGGGAAATGGCTCCCTCTGAAGTGATGTAATTTTTGAGAAAGAAGTAATTTTCAACGAATTTGATTTCGAGACCTCAAGTTTAGAATTTGAGGTCTCGAAATCAAGCATCTGAAAGTACACAACTTCGTGTGACAAGGGTATTTTTTATTTCATTCATATCTCGCAACTTCGACGACCAATTGAGCTCAAATTTTCACAGGTTTGTTATATTATCCATATGTTTAGATACACCAAGTGAGATGACTGGTCTTTGACAAATACCAATAGTGTCCACTGTCTTTAAATGGGGCATCCCAGCTTAGGAGTTTTACTATGAAATCCTATGGTCCCAGGAAAAAACAGGGCAATTCCTACGTGATTAAAAAACCTATATTTGGTCGCTACGTCCCCAAAGACCGAAGGTAGTCAGTCATCTTACCTTGGTTGGTATCCCGGCTTCTCTAGCTCTCTCTAATCCTAACACACCATCTTTATTAGATACAACCAAAACAATCTCAGGTGGTCAGTCATCTTACCTTGGTTGGTATCCCGGCTTCTCTAGCCCTCTCTAATCCTAACACACCATCTTTATTAGATACAACCAAAACAATCTCAGGTAGTCAGTCAGCTTACCTTGGTTGGTATCCCGGCTTCTCTAGCTCTCTCTAATCCTAACACACCATCTTTATTAGATACAACCAAAACAATCTCAGCTCTGCTGTTTATTGCTGGATCTTTAGTATGGTCAATCAGCGCTTGCAGGTTGGTGCCTATAGAGGGCACAAAACAGAAATTCATCAACGAAAAGATTACTAATATCGCATTATCAGAGCATGTAAGTATGTGTTACCCAGCTTTCTGCTAAGTGTAGGATGAAATCACTATCACTTAATCACTATACAAGCCAGGCACCCTATGGAGAAAAGAAACTTTCAGTTTTAGATGTGAGAGGAAAACCACAGAGAATTATTCCAGGGAAAACCCACACAAATCTAAAAAACCCAATAAACATAGTGCCCCAAGAGTAGCCCCAATGTAGTGTGGTCGATGTGATGTCCCTAGGACACGGACTGTCCCGATGGGATGTAGGTCCCTCCGATTTTGATAGAACTTCCTGAATTACTCATTCTAAATAGTTTCATTTATTTATATAAAGATAACAAGCTTTGTCAAAGCAGTAAAGTAAATTTAATCAAAAAGCTGAAATTCACATATTAACTTTGACTGCAATAAGAGAAAAAGAGAAGGCTTATGCAGTGCACAGGTCGCAGGGTGTCACAATGTAAAACTCTTCGGCATACACCTTATCGCAAATACTTGGTACGCACACGTGAAATGAGGTGCATGCTGGTCTAGCTAGCGATCAAATGCTGGTCTAGCTAGCGATCAAGTTTGATCGCTAGCTAGACCAGCATGCACCTCATTCTATAGCTCGTGCTTGCGCAATGTGTGTTTGCGAAAAAGGTCTATTGGGACACAATGCAAATATAGTATTCACTCTACATGTAAGTAGAGTGATGAACAAAGGAATAATATTCACAATGGAGTTTTTGTCCAATGAATAACCATCAGTGAAACATTGAAGGAAGAATGAAACTGACCTGTTCCTGATATTAGGACAGCAACTTTCATCTTCTCTGTAGCGATGCTTTGATCAGATGAATCTTCCTTGACAGGACAACAATTGATGAGGGAAGACGATAAATTGTGGATGGTTACCGCTGGAGAACCTGATGGAAAGAAATTCAATCGGTTTTGGTATGAAAAAACAACATATGAAATTACAAGGGGTTAATAATAGCATGGCGTATACTTGGGAGGCATTTACCCCCTTGAAATGTTCCAGTAAAAACTTTGGTCCCTTATCAACAGCCTTGCCCTTGGTGGTGTTCTAGTTTTAGTCCCTTATCAACAGCCTTGCCCTTGGTGGTGTTCTAGTTTATTCCCTTACCAACAGCCTTGCCCTTGGTGGTGTTCTAGTTTTAGTCTCTTACCAATAGCCTTGTCCTTGGTGGTGTTCTAGTTTTAGTCCCTTATCAACAGCCTTGCCCTTGGTGGTGTTCTAGTTTTAGTCCCTTACCAACAGCCTTGCCCTTGGTGGTGTTCTAGTTTTAGTCTCTTACCAACAGCCTTGCCCTTGGTGGTGTTCTAGTTTTAGTCCCTTATCAACAGCCTTGCCCTTGGTGGTGTTCTAGTTTTAGTCCCTTACCAACAGCCTTGCCCTTGGTGGTGTTCTAGTTTTAGTCTCTTACCAATAGCCTTGTCCTTGGTGGTGTTCTAGTTTTAGTCCCTTATCAACAGCCTTGCCCTTGGTGGTGTTCTAGTTTTAGTCCCTTACCAACAGCCTTGCCCTTGGTGGTGTTCTAGTTTTAGTCCCTTACCAACAGCCTTGCCCTTGGTGGTGTTCTAGTTTTAGTCCCTTACCAACAGCCTTGCCCTTGGTGGTGTTCTAGTTTTAGTCCCTTACCAACAGCCTTGCCCTTGGTGGTGTTCTAGTTTTAGTCCCTTATCAACAGCCTTGCCGTTGGTAGTGTTCTAGTTTTAGTCCCTTATCAACAGCCTTGCCCTTGGTGGTGTTCTAGTTTTAGTCCCTTACCAACAGCCTTGCCCTTGGTGGTGTTCTAGTTTTAGTCTCTTACCAATAGCCTTGTCCTTGGTGGTGTTCTAGTTTTAGTCCCTTATCAACAGCCTTGCCCTTGGTGGTGTTCTAGTTTTAGTCCCTTACCAACAGCCTTGCCCTTGGTGGTGTTCTAGTTTTAGTCCCTTACCAACAGCCTTGCCCTTGGTGGTGTTCTAGTTTTAGTCCCTTACCAACAGCCTTGCCCTTGGTGGTGTTCTAGTTTTAGTCCCTTACCAACAGCCTTGCCCTTGGTGGTGTTCTAGTTTTAGTCCCTTACCAACAGCCTTGCCCTTGGTGGTGTTCTAGTTTTAGTCCCTTACCAACAGCCTTGCCCTTGGTGGTGTTCTAGTTTTAGTCCCTTATCAACAGCCTTGCCCTTGGTGGTGTTCTAGTTTTAGTCCCTTATCAACAGCCTTGCCCTTGGTGGTGTTCTAGTTTTAGTCCCTTACCAACAGCCTTGCCCTTGGTGGTGTTCTAGTTTTAGTCCCTTACCAACAGCCTTGCCCTTGGTGGTGTTCTAGTTTTAGTCCCTTACCAACAGCCTTGCCCTTGGTGGTGTTCTAGTTTTAGTCCCTTACCAACAGCCTTGCCCTTGGTGGTGTTCTAGTTTTAGTCCCTTACCAACAGCCTTGCCCTAGGTGTTGTTCTAGTTTTAGTCCCTTACCAACAGCCTTGCCGTTGGTGGTGTTCTAGTTTTAGTCCCTTATCAACAGCCTTGCCCTTGGTGGTGTTCTAGTTTTAGTCCCTTACCAACAGCCTTGCCCTTGGTGGTGTTCTAGTTTTAGTCCCTTACCAATAGCCTTGTCCTTGGTGGTGTTCTAGTTTTAGTCCCTTATCAACAGCCTTGCCCTTGGTGGTGTTCTAGTTTTAGTCCCTTACCAACAGCCTTGCCCTTGGTGGTGTTCTAGTTTTAGTCCCTTACCAACAGCCTTGCCCTTGGTGGTGTTCTAGTTTTAGTCCCTTACCAACAGCCTTGCCCTTGGTGGTGTTCTAGTTTTAGTCCCTTACCAACAGCCTTGCCCTTGGTGGTGTTCTAGTTTTAGTCCCTTATCAACAGCCTTGCCCTTGGTGGTGTTCTAGTTTTAGTCCCTTATCAACAGCCTTGCCCTTGGTGGTGTTCTAGTTTTAGTCCCTTATCAACAGCCTTGCCCTTGGTGGTGTTCTAGTTTTAGTCCCTTACCAACAGCCTTGCCCTTGGTGGTGTTCTAGTTTTAGTCCCTTACCAACAGCCTTGCCCTTGGTGGTGTTCTAGTTTTAGTCCCTTACCAACAGCCTTGCCCTTGGTGGTGTTCTAGTTTTAGTCCCTTATCAACAGCCTTGCCCTTGGTGGTGTTCTAGTTTTAGTCCCTTACCAACAGCCTTGCCCTTGGTGGTGTTCTAGTTTTAGTCCCTTATCAACAGCCTTGCCCTTGGTGGTGTTCTAGTTTTAGTCCCTTACCAACAGCCTTGCCCTTGGTGGTGTTCTAGTTCAACAAACCAATGCTTGTCATGACAAGACACTTAACTTTAGGTTGGCAGCCCAAACAAGTGTAGCCCTCACCTTGAAGTAGCAATCCAGGCCCAGCGATGCTGGACGATCTTCATTTTCAAGCAAATTTGAGCAACTGAGGTCAAAATACTGAACTGTTCCTCTTTTTTGAAATGATTTTGGAGCATTTTCTTGCGCCATTTTGAGCGACAGTTTGTGCAAAAATATGTTTGGCCTGTGTTTTCTGACTATTTGAAGCCAACTTTGTAAAATAGATTATTTATAGTTTTACCTTGTGCCAAGTCAACAACGCTGCCAATACGCCACACAGTCTCCCCACCATTCCTCACTGCCTCTATCACCGTATCTACGTCCCCTTCCGATACCACCAGAACTCCGCCTATCCCACAGTTAAAGGTCCTTGCCATCTCACCCTCACCAATCGCTCCAGTAGATGCAATCCACCCAAAGACTGATGGTACAGTCCAATTGCTGGCATCTAATTGGACAGCCAGGGATTTAGGGAGAACTCGAGGGATGTTTTCTAAGAGACCTCCTCCTGTGATGTGAGCAAAGGCCTTGACTTTACCCGTCTGGATTGCTGGCAAGACTGTCTTAGAGTAGATCTTAGTTGGTGAGAGGAGGGCTTCACCTGAAAGGGAATTAAGGAAGATGAGTAGATGAGAAGAATGTATTGATCAAGTTGCATCAAATGACTTGAACACAGAAGCTGTAATACATTGATCTATTGTCGCTGATCCAGATTGCATTCTAACAGACCCTGCCATTCCCTGATTAGAAATCCAACAAAAACCTCCCAAACTGTTGGACTCTAATTATGGTGGTATGCCTGATCCCATTTAACGAATGACCTATTTACTAGTGCAGTCCTTAGTCTGACAAAACCAAACAAACAAACAAACAGATGGATTTTAAAGGATTGGGAATTGTTACGGATGATATTCAGCACATGGTCATTTCATTTTGTTGGAAAATTGAATGTCAACATGAAATCACTTGAAGACAATCAACAAGTTTATTTGTCCAGCAACAAATAACAGGTTACCAACATGACCTGGTTACTGGTAACCCAGGTTTAGGATGTTCATGAATCAATCTTACCTAATGTTTGGTTCTCTTGAAAGGGGCAAGGAGATGCAAACCCAAGGCCACTCTTTTCCACGACACGTCTCACCAAGCTAAATCCGTTGCTATGGATACCTGATGATGCAATGCCTATGATAACATCACCTGCTGTGATATCTGAAGTACGAGGGAGTAATTGTTGACGCTCTACGGCACCGACGGCAAACCCAGCTAGGTCATAATCCCCTGCTTGGTACATACCAGGCATCTCTGCAGTCTCTCCTCCTATCAAAAAAACACAACAACAAAAACACAAACATTCAATGCTCAGTCTCCTTGTGGTTTATTACTTGATATATTTAAAATATTATGAAGTCATGTCTTTTGTAAATAAGTTTACCTAGTAATGCACATCCGGCCATTTTGCAGCCTTCGGCCACCCCACTCACAACATCCCTAGCCACGCCTACATCCAGCTTGCCACACGCAAAGTAGTCCAGGAAGAAGAGGGCCTCAGCACCGTGTGCAAGGATATCATTCACACACATAGCCACTAAATCTATGCCCACTGTCTTATGAAGACCGCATGACTGTGCAATCTGAAATATATCAATCAAAATATAAATAAAAAGGTTTCAATGGCCAAGTTCAGGAGGTGTGTTCTTGGCATGAGTGCGCTGTTCTCACGCCTGAACAATGAGAACACGATCAAAGTACAATGCACTCAAAACAAGATCACACACCTCCTTGCAGCAGGGATCAGTTGAGAACAACACTGTGCAAAATGGCGCTACATCATCATTGTCATTGTGTGAGTGGAAGATACACGAACAGCAATCCTACATTTTCCTGAGCATCCAAGAACACACCGCCCGAACTCAATCAACATGTAGATACATGTTCACCCAAACACTCCAACCCACACACGGCTGTTTAAACGCCTAGGTCAGGTTGAGGGGACTTGTTTTAGTTGTTCTATTATTTCCTTTTCTAAAGAATTCCCATGAGTGAACCCAGTTGAACAAAGAATAATGCGGTGGGGACCGTTGTTCAATTATGTACACTAAATTCTACTCTTCAGCACTCATAAAGATTTGCCCCATTGTCATGATTTAAACAAACCTTTAACTTAGTGCCAACTCCATCGGTACCAGAGACGAGGATTGGGTCTTTAAAACCAGCTGCCTTGAGATCAAACAAGCCACCGAAGCCTCCAAGTGAAGCATGGCAACCAGGTCGTGATGTACTAACGGCTAATGGTTTTATTGCTTCCACTAACGCAGTACCAGCATTGATGTCTACACCACAGTCAGCATACGTCAAACCACATAACTTAGAAGACCTTAGAAGAAAATCAATACAACAAATTTATTAGGATTTTATTACGAACCAAACAACGTTGCAGTACCCGCTGCCAAAACATAGGATTCGAACTGCCTCTAGCTACTGGGCAATCTCGTTAGTCTAGTTGATAAGACACTGCTCTAGAATTGCAAGGGTTGTGGGTTCGAATCCCACCCTAGTAATATGCCTGTGATATTTTTTCACAGGACTCAGGAAAGTACCGAGTATACAGTGCTAACACGGTGTATGGGTAAAAAAAAATTAACAAACAACATTGTTTGCATCTCTGCAGAGACATAGTTTCTTATTCTCTTTGTTCCTGTAGTTAAGAACCTCCGATAGACTTTGTATTCTTTGTTGAGCACCCCAGTCACTAGAATTCCCACTTAGTTAAGAACCTCCGATAGACTTTGTATTCTTTGTTGAGCACCCCAGTCACTAGAATTCCACTTTTGTGTTCACTTTTCTGTTTTGTTCTCGGTCTCCATAAGGTAGTGGATATAAAATCTTAAGCACCAATAACGGGATGAATTGGTAACGATATAAAATCTTAAGCACCAATAACGGGATGAATTGGTAACGATATAAAATCTTAAGCACCAACAACGGGATGAATTGGTAACTATATAAAATCTTAAGCACCAATAACGGGATGAATTGGTAACGATATAAAATCTTAAGCACCAATAACGGGATGAATTGGTAACGATATAAAATCTTAAGCACCAATAACGGGATGAATTGGTAATGATGAAGACATGTTTAGTTTCCAATATGGAAGGAAAAACCCTGATGGGGAAAAATCCACTCAATCAGGTAGGGACTGAAAACCCAATCCACAAAGACCGTTGGGATTCGAACCACGGTCCACAGAAAATACTCAGCCAAACTGTATTTCCACCTCTAATTGTTCTGGTCATTCAATTAGACATAAAAATACAAAATTATTGGCATGTTAACAACTGGTTGATTAATATTCAAAAGCAGAAAACAAGTTGGTTTGAGTTTGTTTCGCGTAATAATGGACTCAGGTATGTACTTCCAAAAAATGCTTTTGTTTCACAAATACAAATAGTTGGTGGAGGAAAAACAAACAGAATAAAATTTTGCTAGAAACTTAACCATAATTGCTTGGTTCTTCAGATGGGACACTAAGCTGTACTCTGGCTGTAAAATGAGAATATTGAAAATGAAAATATTGAGCGGATTATTTACTTGTTTTTCTGGAGGAACTCACACCCCTTGAGAGCTATGTCCTTCCGATGGAATCCCCCCTCAAACTGAATGGACTCTGCTCCTTTCTGTGCTTGACTAGCAGCCAATCGAAGATCTGTTGCCATGGCTACATTAGTTAAGACACGCCCACCAGAGGTCACGACCTTGTTATCTCTGATAGCTGTTCCAGCATGAAACACCATCTGACCTAGCTCATCAACCTTGTCCAAACCTTTAAAACAAAAATATATATAATGAATGTGAAAATATGTATCAATCACATATTGCCTATTTTGTTTGTAATATTTCCAGCGAGTTGACAAACAAATTAAACACCTTCAACTGCACAGGTTCTGTGTGGTGGCACATAACATACATGGGTGTATTGTGCAAGCTGGCATTGTTTATCTATCATTCATAAATACCCCAGACAGTTTCTCTACTCCTATTGGTGGACAGCGCATCACGTGGGGGTGTTTAAATGGTTGATAATGACCAGCTGGAGCTATAACCGGCTGGCTTCCGCGTGTCGGCATGTGCATACGCCAATATTATCACACAGAACGCAATTCATAGCAGCTATTAGTACCAGCGCGTAATCTATTTCTAACGTGTGCATGTACACACAACAAGCGTGCACGCATACACACAAATTTGCCAAGGTGGAAAACTCAAGAGTTCTTTTCAGAACCAACCCAACTCAATTAGAGAGTATTATTACATGGTGTTACCCCAAACCTTACTACATAAGTTCTACTTTGTAACAAGCATCCATGTATAAGAAGGATACACTAACAGCTTAGAAGTATATAAATAGCATTGATAATCAGATCACAATTTGAAAGAACTGCGCAAAAAAAAACGCTTTGCTAAGCAAAACAAACTTACGCTTACCATAATAAGGTTACTAGTCAAATTACCGTGTCACATGTACCATATGCGACTGGTATCCTGCTCATTTCTACTTAGCAGAGCATTGCTTGGCAACATTTTGTTCTTAAAAAGCCTTATGAAATTGGGCCCTGGTGCTCTCAGACTGCTGGAAACAGACTATTTTACCTTTTATTTCAACTCCCTTCTTGTAGGAGCCTGGGTACCCTCCACTAGCCTTGACCACAGCTACAGCACTCATGTTGTCATGGAAACTAGGCAGTGCATTGGGTAGGTTACCATGGACACATGCTTTACATGTCAGATACAAATCACTCTTGAGCAGTGGTAGAACCACCTGGACTTCTGGGTCTCCAAAACGACAGTTGAACTCTAAGACGCGAGGTCCATTAGACGTTAGCATTAGGCCGGCATATAAAACCCCTGTAGTCAGAAAGTACATCTTTTTACATAACTGAAAACATTGAACACTCAGCAATAGGAACAAAACCTTATGTCGTAGCCTTGTGCAATTGCATTACAGGGTCCCCTAAATCGCAGAGGCACCCAAACAACTTGTCTACATCGGCAACATATAACACTCCATCTCAGAAGACAACAAATCTGCGTCTTTCACGTCATTTTAAAAAATTGACATAAAAAGTACATATTGCCCTCTCTCCTCCAAATGGCAGTGAAATGGCGCTCTCTTTAAAAGGTTTGCATGGTAGAAATACAATAAATAGATTGTTGTGACCGCCACATTTGATGGCATTATCACGTGTGGGTTTTGTTTGTGCGTTTTTGAAAACTAGAGGATAAGAATTAATTCACTTATTTACCCAGTGATATAAAATGGTTACCTTTGTATGGTCTGCCCTCTGCCTTTAAGCCTACTACTGCCTTGTGTAGTATCGCATCATGGATACATTTCAGCAGATCACCGGACACCTTCACACAAAATAAATGACTAGATAAATATACAAAGGAAGCTTGTGTCAATACCAAAATTCACCATCACGCTATATCACCAGAAAGTATACTGTGGTATTTGATATCATCATCTAAGTAATTATAATTTGGCTAATGATCTGTACTTGCAGCTAAGAAGCAAAATTTCAAAGGACGCGGCTACTACATGGTACAGCTAGCTACATTGACCCATACATGACCACAAAGCACAGCCATAAATCAAAAGTGTTGAATTTTCAAAATGAAAGGAAAACATATTGGCTAAGAGGAAAAAACCTGTGGAATAGAAGAGAACCAATGCTGACTTTTACTCACATTACGGACCTAACCAGGAATCGAACCAGGGCCACAGTTGTGAGAGGTGAGGGCTTTACACACTAGTCACCTATGCCTTGGGTTGGACAGTATTGAATATTACATGGTGTTTAAATTGTTCACATTTGTCAAACATAATTCTGGCGAGAAATATCTGTTTGTTTAAGCAGTGCTGAGAGTTTGTCTCAGAGTCAAAGATGCATGCATCCATCTCAAACCTTAGACCTATCTCAAACGTTCTTATTCTTGCAGGGCAAGGCGGTTTTCATAAGTAAAGGGCACCTGAATGAGGGAAATTAAACTATTTACTGGCATATTTCAAGGAGCACGCCAGGGGGCAACTACATCTTTAAAGCATCAGGGCTTAATTTCACGGCCAAGCTCGCAGTGAAGTTCCGCGCTAGCTGCTGGTAGAATACACACTTGACAGAGCGCTGTTAGTGTAGAACTTTGTGGTCAGGAGTAGATTAAATTAGGCCCAAAGAACTACGATTCAACTTAAGATGAGTTATCAATATTGTAACGTGACATCACACTTTGCTTAGCAATTAAGATTGGTACATAACTTAAGATCAATCTTAGCTCTTTATCAAACCAAGCCTAGAAAGCCATGATTTCCTTAAATCAATTGTTACCTGTGGACAGGGGCAATATGCCCCCATGCCTCCTGTGTTAGGACCAGTGTCCCCCTCCCCTACTCTCTTATGATCCTGAGCAGGGGGCATTGGTGCAAAATGCGTCCCATCACAAAATGCCAAGACCTGAAATGACAAACAAACATCTCAGACTCTGAGTAAACTACAAAACACAAAGCAAGGTTTAGAATACTTCAGTTAGCATTTCATTAGAGTAGAACCACACTACATTCCATCAATACACAAAGCGTTCATATTCTACAATATCTGAATATACCAGAGCAAAATGTTGAGTGTGAAGAAATTTTTAAAAACTTTAAGCATGAATTTTCTTAAACACACACACTTCACCAACAGATGACGATTAAGTGTGCGCTATGTTTACATTTTAAACAAAATAGATACATCGACAAATGTTATTGCCGATAATTAATTACCTATAAATCTATAATCAATACACATCCCAAAACAACACATACATCAACAAATCATATTGTTGATAATCAATTACCTATAAATCTATAATCAATACACCTCAATGTAGTTTTTCAAAAATAAAGAAATCCAATTGGCTTTGGAGATATACTTACAGAGACTTCTTGGCCTTTTAGAAGCTCCTCAACCACAACCCTCTCTCCAGCTTCTCCAAACAATTTATCCTGCAATCAAAAATAAACATTGTCTTAACCAAAACCATCACCAAGTGTTTTCTAGACACCTTGATAAAATACATCAAAATACAACACAGTAGATTCAAACTTTGCTTAACAGTAGAAATGAAAAACCTGCTAATTGAAAATACAACACAGTTGAAATGAAAACAGTGCTAAATGAGTCAACTTGAACCAGTCAGTTTTCCCACTAGATAATATTAAAGAAAGATACACCACTAGTAAAAGGATAAGCTGACTAGCCCAACTGTCTAGGACTCCCCCGAGTGTTATCCTCAACACATTCTTCTGAACACTAGTGATAGTAAGACACTTAATCACGACTGCTTTGTAAAGTTGGGGAGGTAGTGCTTTTTGTTCTATCAGCCGATGGCTGATACCAATCCTACATATGTATGGACTGTAAAGGGGGTAACCCTGTCTCAGCCCCAGGAGTAGGTGGCAATGGCCCCTGGAAAAATGGTTGATTTGTAGCCCACACCTTGAAGTGGCTTTCAGGCCTCGTGTGTCTGGCAACTTGCATAAATAAAAAACAAAAAACAAAACTTATCCATGATGGATTGGAGAATCTAAAGATTGTCTTTGTCCGTTACCTGAATGATGTCCCTGACTGCTTGACACGCTTCTTCCCTGGTACTCGCTACAATCACACCTTTACCTGCTGCTAATCCACTGGCTTTCACTACTAACGCTTGGTACTCTGCACTAGAAAGACAATCACAAACAGAATCATACAATGATAGCATTAACAAAAGGTTGACAGACAAAACTAGAAATCTCTTAACCCTCCTACCATGTGACCATTAAATATTATCCATTATGATTTTGAATGATAGATAAACTATGCCAGCCTGTCATGTGATTATCATGTGGTGAATGCGCTAATAAAGTATTCAGTTTTAAGACTTAGACTTATCATGTGATGCTCTCTAAACCAGTAAAATGGCAGAATCTTTGTGAGGGGTTATACAACTCACTACTTTGAAAATATTGTATATTTAAACAAATATCTTTGGAAAAACATCTTCAACTAAGCCTTCTGCAGAAGACAATCAGAGCATACTGATCGAACCGTCAAGTTGAAACCAACGGTTCTTTTCAGAACCACCCCAACTCATTAGAGATAGTCATTACATGGTGTTACCGCAAACCTTTCCATATCGTATTTCCACCATGTAAAGTTTCAAATCCTACTTATCTTCAACTAAGAAACAAGGTGAAGTTTCATGAATCCCAAACAACCCGACAGATGAATCAAACTTGGTGTACCTCATAATATGATGACAAGCAGACTCTGCATCAGAGAAAGCTTTCCATCTTGCTGTAGGAATCCCATGTCTGTCCATGAACCCCTTTGCGTATTCTTTACTGGATTCTATCTGTGCTGCTGCCCTCGTTGGTCCAAAGCAGTCAATACCAGCTGCTGTGAGTGTATCTGTGATTCCTGCAGCCAGTGGAGCCTCCGGTCCAACCACAACCAGGTTAATATGATTGCTTTGACACCATGATATGAGCTGAGAGGAGTCCTTGACTGATACATCATCTAGTTTAGAAATGATTCAATCAATCAATCCATCAATCAATAATACAATACTCCTCGGTTCTTATATAGCCCTTTATCAAACCCCCAAGGAGCGTATCAAAGCGCACAGTCTTCTTCCTGCAAGGTATGTGGAGCTATGATTTGAAGTATGAGACCTATTCCTTTAAAGCATTGTGTAATTGTTTACAAGGTGCTGTGGCGCAATTTGCAATCAATCAAATCAATCAAATCAATCAATCAATCAATTTAAACTCACTTGTGTTCAAAACCTTGGGGACTGCTTGAGTGCCAGCATTGCCAGGGGCAACAAAGACTTGAGTTACTGTGTCTGACTGCGCCAACTTCCATGCCAAGGTATGTTCCCTGCCTCCATTGCCAAGAACAAGGACTTTTTCTCCCATTTCAGCTTCATGAAACAAAGAAATATATTAGGTTAGACTAATACCACAAAATGCTGAGCCAGTTTAAACCTATGACAGAATAAGTCTTACTTTAAAGTTCTCTCCTTCTAAAAGCCTTGTGCTGTCTTGCAGAGGGTGAGTTGCGATTAAACACATTTCTGTACCCTGCCATCACTTTTTCATGCATTATGAAATAAATTAGTATCTGGACTTCATTGTCACTTTGCGCTATATAAAAACTGTTCATTATTATTATTATAATTAGTATACTCATATTGATAAAACTAAGTGGAAAAGTGGGGGCAGCTGGCAGGATACACACATTTTTCCTGCAAGTTCAAAATATACAAATCGTGATACAGGGATATTTCCTGCAAGTTCAAAATATACAATTTATCGTGAAACAGGGATATTTAAGATAGAAGATGCAGAATTCAAAACTTGGGCCGATTTTCTATTTTGGAAATCGTCCTCCAGAGTCCAATGAGGACATGATCATAAATAATGTATAGGCCTCTGGTCATATATTACAATGTATAATTAAAGTGCAAATTTGACTATCTTTCCCTTTTTAAAATCAACCTCCCAATATAGGTCATGCTTGTAAAATGAGATTAGATGGAATTTGGAAATTATCGAATGACAAAATGGCGCAATATGGAAACTTTTCCGAATGTTACTGTGACTGTGTCAATGACATTGACAATGTGTGTTCTGTGTTTCAAGTAAATTAATCATGAATGTGTGACACTGAACAAAAAAGTGGTCTGGTGGTGGCCATGCCAGTTTCAATTTGTATAAATCAATATTTTATTTATACAAAAGTTATAGGGTCAATTCAAATTAAATATTATAAACAAGAATGATGTAATCCATGATGTAGACTGTGTACATGATACTGTACAAAACTACAATAAACAAGGAGTGTGGTGCAATACCGTCTGTGTTTTAATGATGTGTATGTAGGGTGGTACCTGTTTTACCATTGATTTTACCAACGCATAACTACCATCGATTGTGTATACACCAACCATGGAGGTCAAATAGACTACTTCTAACTTCTACCTCTCCAGCTTCGGGTACCGGTCAACTTGGTCCCAAGCCAACTTGGTCCCAATCAACTCGGTCCCAAGTCAACTCGGTCCCAAGTCAACTCGGTCCCAAGTCAACTCGGTCCCAAGTCAACTCGGTCCTAAGACAACTCGGTCCCAAGGCAGGGAAACTTGCACGGGCGGGAGGGAGGGCGGGGAGGGACCGCAACCCAAGTTATAATTGAACAATATTATATTTGTTATTTATTTTCGACCAAACACTATTTTCCTTAATAGTTTTCGTTTTTTAATTAGTATATTTTGGTTTTTATTTAATTTTTAAATGTAAGAGGATTCAATAAGCCGATTCACTATTACAACTGCACATGTCCGTTACTGCTGACAACGCAATTTGTTTATCTCCTGTGACCTTTTGACAATACCCGGGTTTATGGTCAAAAGGTCACGGAAGATAAACAAATTGCGTTGTCAGCAGTAACGGACATGCGCAGCTGCAATAGCGAATAGGCTTATATTGTTAATGTTTGTCAATTAATGAATTATTGAGAGCCAAACAGACTGGTTGAAAGCAAAGAGACATTTTGAAGATTTTTTTTTAGTTGAAATTTATTGGCCTACACAATCGGTAATTTTCAAAAGTGAATGTTGAATATAGAAACAAATGGGTCGCATATGAAGGCATCGAATATTAATATATCGTAGGAGGTCCTGTTTTCGAGGTGTCCCTAAAATCGTGGCAAATCTTTTACCTCTCTGCGCGCGATGTAAACAGTCCCTAGATAAAAATTGTGTGGTTTTATTTGCCAAGCAAAGAGTCTCCTCTTCTTTGACCAAAACTTAGAAACACGTAAGGCTCCACTGGTCATTTGCACTTGTAAATGCAAAAAGTTTGGTATTTTAGGCATTTCTACAAGGTACAAAAATATGTCATAATGTTGAGGCCATATAAAAATATTTGCCCACCGAAAAAGTTTCATCAAACGCTATTTCAATTCACAATTCATGATAATCAAAATCATGTGACTAAATGTTTTGCAGAGCATTCTTGAAAAAAATTACCGAGGCTTAAAGAACCCATGTGCCTTTATATCATTTTCTAATATTTTTGGAGATTTTTATTTTGTAACCCTCGTATCAATACTCTTATTTGTATTAAAATTAAAACATCAGCTTGTTGATTCAATTATCACTGTTTATTTATACGCTTTATTATAAATATTTAGAAAAAAAATAAATAGAAATCAGATTTTGAAGCCAGTAATTATTCACACTTTTTATATTTTTTATATATTTTTTATTTTTTGCAAGTTACCATGGTAATTTTAAAAATTTAATAACAAAATATTTTGAATAAAATGAAGGCAACTGCTGGCTATACAGTCATACACAGAGTCTCAAAGAACACTTGTAGTCACTGCAGATGTTTCTTCCATGTATGGCTTCACCGGGAAACCATACTTTCTCGTTTGCTGTGAAAACAGGAAAAACTCAAAACAAATGGGGCCAGTTGAAGTCATCCAAGATCGGTGTGTGGTGTGAACATTTCAATGTCCATCAAGTTTTAAAACATGTTTGCATACTTCGTATTAACAAATGAAGATAATTAGGGCATCGGTTGATATATGGCATCATTACTTTTTCCCAATTCAAAGAAAAAGGCATAATAGCGTGAAAACTGGTAAGCAGAGGATACCCCGAACATTGGTGCACACTTATCCCATTTTATGTACAAAGTTAGTTGCGATAACGTAACCCTCCTCCCGACCAGGTCGGCCTCCGGCCTGGGCGGCCGTCGGGAGGAGGCCGGCCTCCGGCCTGCGCGGCCGTCGGGAGGAGGGTTACGTTATCGCAACTAGTACAAAGTCAAAGGACAGTAGTTTTTTTTCCAATTCAATTATTTCCCGTCAACCATACGGACCGCATTGACTTGGGACCGAGTTGACTTGGGACCGAGTTGACTTGGGACCGAGTTGACTTGGGACCGAGTTGACTTGGGACCGAGTTGACTGGGACCGAGTTGACTTGAGACCGAGTTGACTTGAGGCCGAGTTGACTCATAAGCCAAACCTCTCCATGCACCAACCAACGATTCGTAATAAAATAAAAAGACGGACGAGCGACTCCTATTCCATTTTTAAAATATATATTTGTTAAATAACGACATTCTAAAACTACCTTGATTTCCCTGCACTCCACTATATCTCAGTGTTTGTCTCTGTTTCTTGTTGTATCGCTGAACACCATTAAATGGAATTTATTGATATTTTTCAATCGAACTTGCTGGGATTTCGCGGCAAAGCAAAGCACATGCAAAGCCGCACGCCGCAAGTAAGCTGTCTTTTCCCCCGAACTCATGACGGCGCTATTTCGCAGTGAACTCGCCTCATTCCGCGTGGCGGATGCGTCGGCCATACGCGCTGATATATCTAGCCGTAGCTGTAGCCAAAGTCGCCAATTCGGACACAGCCTAACTCTATGCATTTTGAACACGTTCGATTATGAGCTCAACCTCGTCCCAGAGGTTTACTTTATTTTCAACCACGTTCGTGTTTGCAGTAAACCACGTATTGCTCGACATACCCTGGGGAACGAGGCTGCATGGCAGAGTGACGATCGAGTTTCCATTTTTTACGCCCCTCACAAAATACTTGATTATCAACATATTGCGTACATGGCTATTATGGCGTGTCAAACGTTGCATTATTCGATAATGTACAATATATGTGCGATGTTTCTCATATATATGGGATAATTGTCACATATGTGCGATATTCATTTGATGTATGCAATAAATGTAATATATATGCAATAAATGTAATATATATGCAATAAATGTAATATATGTGCAATAAATGTAATATATATGCAATAAATTGTAATATATGTGCGATAAATTGTAATATATGTGCGATAAATTGTAATATATGTGCGATAAATTGTAATATATGTGCGATAAATTGTAATATATGTGCGATAAATTGTAATATATGTGCGATAAATTGTAATATATGTGCGATAAATTGTAATATATGTGCGATAAATTGTAATATATGTGCAATAATTTGCAATATATGTGCGATAATTTGCAATATATGTGCGATAATTTGCAATATATATGCGATAATTTTTAATATATGTTTGATAATTTTGTAGTATATTATATGCGATCATTTGTATGCGATGTTTTGTGATGGTATACATATGCGATAATTTAATATACATGTGCGATGTTCGTTCTTATATATGTGCGAAAACGGAATTGTGGGATATAGTATGGCTTCCTGTCCACTTGATCCCCGTATCCGTAATGTTTTAGATCGGGCCAGACTATACTCTTGACGGTATAGTATGGTTCCTATGGTTCAATGAGATTGGCGTAGGGTTTATAGTGATGGTCAGGGTACGAGACTCGAGCAGCGTATTTCCGAAATAGCCAGCCAGCCGCGTATTCGGATAATAGAACACATACAGTACAGGGAGGTGACAAAATGTTGCATTTTGCTCAAATCTGAAGGTGAAGATCTGTTTTACTCGAACGAATTCTGCAATATTAGCATAATTTAGATATGTTAATTGATAATATGTCAATTTCATAGCGTCACATGATTAAAAAAATAATTTATAAAAAGTGAAAAACATTAACAAAACGTCAAAAAATGACCCGCAAACAAAAAGGCAAAAATTTGTATTTTGTATTTTTTGCATTTTTTAATATGTCAAAAAATCATCACTGTGAAATACAAAACCATAACTTGAAAAGAATTTATACCCTTCGTTAAAACAAAACATTTAATTTGTAATCCAGAACTTTCAAGACTAATATAGTGGGCGTATCAAATTTTGGAGCTGGGTAAATTTGGTTCACTATCTAGTGGTTAATTAACCACAGTTATTCTGACGCCATTGTCAATGTACATTCCGCCCAATTACATAGACGGTGGACTTAAACACAATTTGAAAAGAATTTGAACCCTTCGTTAAGACGAAAAGTTGCTTTCTTGTTCCAGAATCTTGAAGGAAGATAGACTAAACGTATCAAATTTTGAGCTGGCTAAATTGGTCAACTATTATTGATTCTGCAATAAAAAGAAAATGTTTGTCTTATCAATTACTAAATAATTTTTTTTATTGTTCGTAAGCATATACTCTTATGTTTGAAAGAAAAACACTTCTATTTCCAGGTGACTTTAAATTGTAGAACAGTTAAAGTTAGTAAATTACCGAGCTATATCTGAAACACTCATGATTGATTATTTTTAATTGTTGTCAATAAAATTTAAAACTTCTTGTGCTATAAAAATTCAACTGTGTCTTGTTTGCAAAATCATTTTTCAAATTTTTGGAATATTAAGCACCACATTTATAGTTATGGTTTTGTATTTCACAGTGATGTTTTTTGACATATTAAAAAATGCAAAAAACACAAAATACAAATTTTTGCCTTTTTGTTTGCGGGTCATTTTTTGACGTTTTATTAATGTTTTTCACTTTTTATAAATTATTTTTTTAATCATGTGAAGCTATGAAATTGACATATTATCAATTAATATATCTAAATTATGCTAATATTGCAGAATTCGTTCGAGTAAAACAGATCTTCACCTTCAGATTTGAGCAAAATGCAACATTTTGTCACCTCCCTGTACTGTATGTGTTCTATTATCCGAATACGCGGCTGGCTGGCTATTTCGGAAATACGCTGCTCGAGTCTCATACCCTGACCATCACTATAAACCCTACGCCAATCTCATTGAACCATAGGAACCATACTATACCGTCCAGAGTATAGTCTGGCCCGATCTAAAACATTACGGATACGGGGATCAAGTGGACAGGAAGCCATACTATATCCCACAATTCCGTTTTCGCACATATATAAGAACGAACATCGCACATGTATATTAAATTATCGCATATGTATACCGTCACAAAACATCGCATACAAATGATCGCATATAATATACTACAAAATTATCAAACATATATTAAAAATTATCGCATATATATTGCAAATTATCGCACATATATTGCAAATTATTGCACATATATTACAATTTATCGCACATATATTACAATTTATCGCACATATATTACAATTTATCGCACATATATTACAATTTATCGCACATATATTACAATTTATCGCACATATATTACAATTTATTGCATATATATTACATTTATTGCATATATATTACATTTATTGCATATATATTACATTTATTGCATACATCAAATGAATATCGCACAAATGTGACAATTATCGCATATATATGAGAAACATCGCACATATATTGTACATTATCGAATAATGCAACGTTTGACACGCCATAGGCTATCTCCCACAAAGTATCTTCATAAAATACAACCATGTGGTGGACTGTGAAACTTGTCTCTTCTAAAAACAAACTCATTCTTATCAAAAATGGCAGTCTAATCCTAAATAAAAATGGCTCTCACATTTTCATCGTGGCCATAGTGGCTGTCAGTGCATATTTGGATGGAACTGGAAGAAAAATTAAGGTAAATATTAAAATAAATGAATATCAAAACTCATTAAAAAGTTCTTACACGAGTTACAAAATACTTTGTTGGGAGAAAAAAGACGCATGCTGAAAAAGGAACTATTATTTTGATGGTTTTAGATGGTGATGTTGGACTTTTATATTGGTTGCTGAAACGCAAATTGTTGACCTTCATACAAAGGGAAATTAAGCACACACAATGGAGTGTAATATAAACGAGCCGAGCAGCATTGTAAAAACCACCATACCTGAACACGGCTTGATTTTGTTTGAATACTGCCCGGCTCACTATGTGCATTCACGGTAAACCCCAAGGATAAATAATCGACCTGAGATAAAGCGGTGACCGGATGCAGACTTTTTGTAACCAAACTTCATTTTTTGTCTGGTCTCTGCATGCAGTAGTTGTACACTTTTTTACTCACTTGAGTCACTATATACGTAGATTGATCTCTGACTGTACTCATGGACACATTTTTATGACCTCGCCACCATTTCTTGCCAGTTTTTTCACACCTGATGAGTACTTAATCGATTGGGCTATAGGGTAAAAAAGTGTGGTTTTCAAATCATCAGTGAAATTGGAGTTAATTCGGGCGGCTATTGTTGCGACGTGCGGAAAATGATCCCTCTCATGATGAGTTTGTTTTTGATGCTTATTTAGTTATTTGATTACATACACTTGCTGTATACTAATTGCAGAAAAACATGTGCGTTTTTTCTACCAGAGTCACGTGGAGATTACGCAAAACTTACGTATTGAGCCATCATCACTAACATAATTTATTCTAAACAAAATCTTTGTTGGTGGTGTCCCAATAAAAATAATTGTCTTTATCAAAAATTGTAATTTTACAGGTCAGTTTTGACGATGGGTCGAGCCTACAGCTTTCCCTGGATGATTTCAGCCCAGAAGACACCAGTTTGAAGGCAGATTTGAAGGCATCAAACTTTGCCGAGCAGTTTGCTAAGAAGTTTTCAGGCCAATTAAAGCCAGCTGCTTCTAAAACTAGTAAGTTGTCTTCTAACGATTATTATTTCACCTGGTTTGTTTGTTTGTTTATTTGTTTGTTTAATTGTTTGTTTGTGTGTTTGTTTGTTTGTTTGTGTTTTTTTTGTTTTGGGGGTGTTTGTTTGTGTGTTCGTTTGTTTGTTTGTATGTTTGTTTGTTTGTTTGTTTGTTTTTGGTTGTTTTTGTGGGGGTTTTTTTTTTGGGGGGGGGGGTGTTTGTTTGTTTATTTGTTTGTTGTTTTTTTGCTTAAAAACTGAGTTTAAATTTGACATTTATAATTTTATTAACCAGCCAAAAAACTTTTTTTTTTAAATCTCTAAAAACCTGATATTAAGCATGTTGTTTAAAAACAAGGTGAATATAATCCTTGAGAAGTTATAAATTCATCCTGGTAAGAAAGCCGCTCCTATGCATTTAAAAACTAGCCTAGTTATAAATGAAAGTAAAAGAGAAAGCACAGTAAGAGCCCCCACTCCATGTCTTAAAGGCGGTGGACACTATTGGTAATTACTCAAAATAATTATTACCATAAAACCTTTCTTGGTTACGAGTAATGGGGAGAGGTTGATAGTATAAAACATTGTGAGAAACGGCTTCCTCTGAAGTAACGTAGTTTTCGAGAAAAAAGTAATTTTCCACAAATTTGATTTCGCGACCTCAGATTTAAAGTTTGAGGTCTCGAAATCAAGCATCTGAAAGCACACAACCTCGTGTGACAAGGGTGGTTTTTTTTCCATTATTATCTCGCAACTCCGATGAGGGATTTAACTCAAATTTTCACAGGTTTGTTATTTTATGCATATGTTGAGACACACCTAGTGAGAACCTGGTCTTTGTCCATTACCTATAGTGTCCACAGTCTTTAACAACAAATTTATTATGCCACTCATGCAAATGCAAGCCTAAATCTGACAGTTTTTTAATTTTGTTTTGTATTTTAGAATTCAAGAAGAAACATCTTGCAGCAGCACTTTTTGGCGGATTACTTGCTGTTGCTGCAGCTCCAATTGCACTCGCTGCTGTAGGATTTACAGCGGGTGGAGTAGCAGCAGGATCCATTGCAGCAGGCATGATGTCTTCTGCAGCAATTGCAAATGGTGGCGCTATTGCAGCAGGAAGTACAGTGGCTGTTCTGCAGTCAGTTGGAGCTGCAGGGTTAGGAGCTGCAGGTACTGCTGCAGTTGGTGGTGCTGGTGCAGCAGTTGGGGCTGCTGTTTCTGCTGTAGTAGATGCAGTTAGGGTCAAGAAGTCCTCTAAGGAATGACGTGACACAGACACAGATTGTAATTCATTAATAATCTTAAGACCTTTATATAATTGAGTTGAATGGAAATAGATTTTTTAAAAAGTTGTCTCACATCTTTCTGAAAACTCATTTACAGTTAAAGAAAGACTTCTTGCACTACCCTTTGAGAAAGATACTGCTTGGGCTGAAACATGTTTACAAATTTTGAAAAATAATCTGCCACGAAGCATTATTTTTTGTTAGTCATTCAGATAGGATATAAAAACAAAACAATCAATTTTTGGTTCTTGGCTCTTCCTGCACCATTAAAAAACTGTATGGAAATAAGACTACCAGAACAGACCTGCTTGATGAACAGTTACATTTGGTTTAGTTCATTTTTAAGCTGCAAAGTATTACTTCATTTGCAAAAATTGACTGAAAAGTGCTTTATAGCAAACAGTATTAAAAACTTGTGTCTATTTCACTTAGTAATATAATATAGCAGAGTGGCAAAAAAATCCTTAAGTGTGCTAAATAATTTGTTTAAGGTGAAATCAGTCCTTATAATAATATGCATACATTTTACGTAGATAAGTGTGATGAATGCCATGTTGGCAATTATAATAGTAATAATAATAATAGTAATAATAACAATAAAAGCGATCAAAAAAGTATCAGCTCTTCAGTCAACGAACAAGCTAGGAAACTTTTGTAATCTTTTTTTTTTTTTTTTACGCCTCAAACAAAAAATTAAAATGTTTTATAATAAATAAATCACAATGCATTTCTAGTTTTTTGGGAAAATAAAAGAAGCATATGCCGAAAACGTTACGTCTTGAATTCTGTTGAATTAATTATCAATATTATTAATAATAAGAAAGTGCATGGCCTAACTAGTCAGACGTTTCTTTTACACAAGTTTCAGCTATTATTTAATAAGGCATTAAAATGATGTGTAACGTCTTTTCAGACGCCCGGAATCAAACATAAATGAAAGATACAGAAATTTAAAGTCGACAAACAATATTGCGTGTGCACCGTCGTGTTGAAACCATGGAGCATTGTCACGTGACGTGAACCGGGGAATTCCCTACAAAGATTATTTTCGGTAAATGCGCATCTGTCGAGCGCAATCTGTGTTAGTTGACGTTTTTTGAAATTTACGCACGGTAATTTTATTATTAATGCAAACACGAATACAAATCGCGCGCGCCCGCGCAAAATTAAAACAATTGGCATTTTCGAAGATTGCGCCAACAGCTGGCGAGCGCAGCCATAAATAAGTTCATGCATTTAACGTAAACGTTTTCGCAATTTAGCGTGGGATGACACGTACGCTTAATTACAGCAGGCAAATGTCATATTATAAAACATAAGCTACCTGAGTTGTGATCATCATGTGGTGGGTAGAGAAACTTGAATCTGCAAACAAGCTCATACTTTTTCAAAATAACCGTCCAGTCCGAAATGAACATGATGTTTTAATTTTCATCGTGGCTGTCAGTGCAGTGCAAGAGGATGAAACTGGAAGAATTATAACGGTAGGTAAATAAATGAACTTCGAAACATTTATATATTAAACAAAAAATGATGGTCTTTGACTACTGGGCCTTTGTGCCTGTTCCGGGTTTCCCTTTTGCACCACAATGTAATCGTCAGAACATCCGGCATGGGGTGCCTCAAGGCTCTATCCTTGGGCCACTGCTTTTTCTGATTTACATCAATGATCTTCACAACTCTTCTTCGCTTCTGAACTTCACTCTTTTCGCCGACGATACAACCATCTTTTACTCTAGCCAGGACGTTACTTCCTTGATAGACACTCTCAACTCTGAACTCTGCTCTATTTCTTCGTGGTTTAAAGCAAACAAACTTTCTTTAAATCACAACAAAACTAACTTTATTCTCTTTACCAAGTCAGCTCGTCCACTAGAGATTTTCTTGCCTCAATTGGTTATTGACAATATTCCCATCAACAGGGTATCTTCTGCAAAATTTCTGGGCGTTACCATTGATCAAAGCTTTTCCTGGACTGAACACATTTCTTCTATTTCTAAAACCGTTTCCCAAAACACAGGCGTTCTATCTAAACTCCGCTTCTTTCTTCCAGCTACCTCTATGCGCTTACTGTACAACTCTCTTATTCTACCGTATTTGAATTATTGTAACATTGTCTGGGCGCATACCACTACCAGCAATAGTAAATTGAACGTCCTTGTCTGTTATCCAAAAAAGGGCCATTCGCATATGCACTTTTTCTCATTTCCGGGACCACTCTGCACCCCTTTTCGCGCGTCTATGCACCCTTACTATTACTGACATCAATAAACTTCAAACTGGCATTTTTATGTTCAAATATACTAATAATCTCCTTCCTCGATCATTTTCCACTTTCTTCACATCGGTTCATGAAGTCCATGACTACTCAACCAGATCCAGCAATTTAAGATCAATGCTGTTCGTGGGTCGATTTAAGATCTTTTACAAAAGATTCCTCCTCTCCCACTATGTGACATAGCTTTTCTCTCCACTTATTTATTTTCTTTTGTCGTCTTCAGTTAGCCTGGTTTAACACTCTTTGTGTTTTTGTCGTCAGCATTTTGTGTTGTCAGTGTGTAATTGTCTTGCCCTTGTTTCTTCTTCGATGTTTATTTGTTTGTTTGTTTGTTTGTTTGTTTGTTTGTTTGTTTTCTTGTCTGTATAAAGGCTGTTGTCTATAAGCCACGGCTTAACTAACAGCCTCATGCTCTCGCTCCTGTATTGTACATAGTTAATTCCTAGTTATTAATTTATTATTTGCTTTTAGTTTATATTGTTTTTCTGTATAATTTAATACACTTTAGATTTGTTAAATTTCTATGTACTGTCTAATTCTCTCAATTGTTTTGTTTTCTCAACAAGAGTACGAAATAAACGTGTATTGAAATTTTGATGTTTGTGCAATAAAAGGTTTTATTAATTAAATTAAATTAAACTAATAAACCAACAGTTTTAAGACTCCAGGCTACACTCAATTCGTTCCAAATCAAAAATTAGTAAATGTTCAAAGTTGTCCTGCTAATCATCTTACAGGTCAGTTTTGAAAATGGGTCGAGCCGACAGCTATCCCTGGATGATTTCAGTCGAAGAGACACCAGTTTGAAGGCAGATTTGAATGCATCAAACTTTGCCAAGCAGTTTGCTAAGGAGTTTTCGGGTCAGTTACCAGAAGAACCTGGGGACAAGTTACCAGAAAAACCTAAAAGCGGTAAGCTTTTAATATCCTGTTAATAATTGGACAAATTTCATTGTCACAACCAATGAAAGTTATGCCATATTCTACATGAAACCCATTTTTTTCTCAAATGTACTGAGCAAACTGTTCAAGTAATGAGTATATACCTGATAATTGTTTGTCTGAAGCCTATTTTTAGTGCAACCTAGTTTTAAAACCTGAATCATAAATACCTCAGACAGTTTCGCTATTCCTATTGGTGGAGAGCGTGTCACGTGTACGACCCTGCCGGTTTTAAACAGCCGTTAAAGAACTCTTTGCTACCCTTTTATTCCCTTATTATGCTTAGACCAGGTACTGAGATTTTAAACCTGCTTAGTTTTTTTTGTAAATTCTTCACACCATAGTAAAACTGTCCTCGTATACAACATGAAACCCCTTTGTTTAATAACAAAAATAAACATTGCACATTCCAGGGCCTTTTTGGTAGGCATGATAGTATCATTTATGTAAATTTGTTAATTTCATCTTAAATTCAAAACTTAGTTATAAAAGTAACGGCTAAATATGTTTTAAAGATGTGCCCCTTTCTTCATATCAAACTTTGCTAAAAATGGAACAGCAGTGGTGAATGAAGATAATAATTATAAGATTTGATGTTTTATTGAGGGATTTTTGTGACGCTTGGTGGCAGCAGACTTACCAGGTAAATCTATTGTTCTCTGTAATGTGAGCCTTCTCAGAAATGCGTAAACAATGAAAATTTACCTGGTAGGTCTGCTCTGCTGCCACCTAGTGCTCCAGAGTATCCCCCATCCCTGAGTTGTATACAAATAGACCGATCCATTACGCCCCGCCTCCTTACCAGTTGACCAATCACAGCCGCGAAACCCGATCACCATTAGTGCAAAGATCACCAAACGGTTCAAATGGTGATCAGATTTCGCGATTGTGATTGGTCAATGATAATTGGACCTGGCTTAATGGATCGGTGTATTGTACCTGCACTCGCATAGTCCTGGCTCTGTGGCTGTTTTGTGTGATGCCTATACATGGTTGTAGTGGTTGTATTATTTTTATATTTTAGGCTATGGTGCACGACATGTTGTAGCAGGGTGTGTTGCCGGAGTAGGTGCTGTTGTTGCAGCTCCATTTGTACTCACTGCTGTAGGATTTACAGCAGGTGGAATAGCAGCAGGATCCTACGCAGCAGGCATGATGTCTTCTGCAGCAATTGCAAATGGTGGCGCTATTGCAGCAGGAAGTGGAGTGGCTGTTCTGCAGTCAGTTGGAGCTGCAGGGTTAGGAGCTGCAGGTACTGCTGCAGTTGGTGGTGCTGGTGCAGCAGTTGGGGCTGCTGTTTCTGGTGTAGCAGGTTTCTTTCAGAATTACTTTCGAGGTAGGGTCATAGATTGGTTAATATTGTCTGTCGAATCCATTCACATTAAAGCCCGGTTCATACTTCATGTGATTGAGTACGCAATACAAATTTTGACGTCACAAATTCGCAGCGAATAATTCCCAACAGTTGAACTGTGTTCAACTCCTGCAAAACATTCGCTGGAAAACAGCCATGTGACGTCAAAATTTGTATTGTTTTCACATTTGCAGGAAGACATCCACATGAAAACATAATGATTAAAAATATTAATGGCAGTGGACACTGTTGGTAATTACTAAAAATATTTTTTAGCATAAAACATACTTGGTAACAAGCAATGGTGAGCTGTTGATAGTATAAAACATTGTGAGAAACGGCTCCCTCTGAAGTATCGTAGTTTTTGAGAAAGAAGTAATTTTCCGCAAATTTGACTTCAAAACCTCAGATTTAGGTTTTGAAGTCTCAGAATCAAGCATCTGGAAGCACACAACTTCGTGTGACAAGGGTGTTTTTTCTTTCATTATTAATTATTATCGCGCAACATCAACGACCAATTGAGCTCAAAATTTCACAGGTTTGTTATTTTATGCATAGTTGAGAAAACACCAAGTGAGAAGAATGGTCTTCGCCAATTACTAACCTGTATACTGCAGTTGAAACTAATTAACAGTGAGTTTTTAATATTTCTCCATAATTTCTCTCACAGATCCATTTCTTATTCTTTTCTTCTAGGACGTGGAGACTCTACAACCGAGAACAAGACCTCCAATACAACACAGGAGGATGATGAATGATGATTATGATAATAATGATGATGGGGAAGATGGGGATGGGTGGGTATTGGGGGAGGGGGGAGAGGGTATGGGGGGATATGGTTATGATTGGGATGATGATAATTATTAGATAAAGATTGGATTGGGGGGTGGGGGCGCTGATTGAGATGATCATGATGATAATAATTGGCACCTGTAAATGGGTTGATCTTATAGTTATAAAATTACCCTAACCCTAACCCACAGATTGTATCTAAAAGTACCTAGATCAGTTGTTATTTATGTGCACGACAACAAAATTAAGGACATTAGACTAAGTATCCCTCAATTGCATTAAAGACAACTGTTGGCAATAACCTTTGTCCGAACGAAAAACCTATCCAGTCAAAAGATTCAACGAGTTCTACATATAATCTTTCAGAGGTTTATTTTACAATAAGGTCTCACATCAAAATCAATTGAAATGTGAGGTAGTGATGTATAACAACCAAAACAGTCACCTTTTGGTTGGCAGCTCTTCCTTCCTGCCCTGCATGTTAATATAGCCACAGTACAATGAGGCTAAATAAAGATCTTTAATTCAATAGCAATTAGGCCTATTTCAAAACCACCGACTTTATGAACAGTATTTGGTTTCTTTGTTTAAGTTGTGCAAATGCGAGGTCCTACACGAGAAGTGACTTTAATTAAACGGTATGTGTTTCATGTAATGATATTAGATGACAGAGTTCCAATTGAGTACTGCTTATTGTACACTATCATGATTGTATCTTGACAAGGTCCACACGGTATGATGAAAAATTAGCATAATTTTTCTGTCTGTGATTTAATGCAAGTGTAATACTAATAGAGAAAATTATCATTATATCTGCAGTCAGCAAACAAGCTTGCATGAGTAATAGGTATAATTTGACCCTCATTCTTATTATTTTGTTATTTGCTGTTAATGAAAATAATAAAATAAGCCACTTTTCTGTTAATAGTCGTATATAGTGTTACAATTTTTGTTGAGAAAAATAAAAGAAACATGAAAAAGGTTATTTGAAGTCAAGTTATTATAAATAATAACATGTCTCCTTACCTTTAGTCACTTTGTGTCTTAGTATGGCGTGAAGTGTTAATCTTTCCGACACCTGAAAGAAAATTAGAAACACTTAAAAAGTTTTTCTGATAGTACCCTAACACTTCATGAGAGCCCTACTGAATGCTAGCAGACGACACTATTCTCAACGTTATTAATTAAAACTATTTTTTGCCCTCTAGAGGGCTCTGTACACAATTACAAAACCGTCTGGGTGTGTGTGTACTACAGACATATAGGTCGTTTCTCCCCTGGGTGCACCCCGGTGTGTGGCGTGTTTTTTTTCCCAGGACCAACGTGTGCAGATAATTACCCACGTTCGTCATGGAAAAAAAACCGCCACACACCGGGGTTGACCCAGGGAAGCTAAACGAACGCAGTACCCTAAAGAACCTTGTCAGCAACTTCTGCGATTTTGGGGGTTTCCCCATATACAGCGAACGTTTTTGTAATAAAGTGACTCATTTATTTGGTCGTTATTCAAGATGCTAAAACGAGTATGCAAACACGGTATCTCTGTGGCTCATAAACATCAGAAATGGTGTTTTATCATGGGTCAAAGAGACACCAGTTTAAAGTCGATAAACCTTGCCAAGCAGTTTGCTAAGGAGTTTTCGGGTCAGTTACCGGAAGAACCTGGGGCTCAGTTACCGAAAGAACGTAAAAGAGGTAAGCTTTTATCCTGTTATTGTATCATTGGACATATTTCATTGTCATAACCAATGAATGTTATTGTTATGCGAGAATCTGCATGAAACCTGTTTTTTTCTCAAATGTACTGAGGATCATACTGTTTCAAGTACGGTATATCCCTGGAATGTTTTTGTCCGAACTGAAGTGAAGTTCACGTGAACTGTGATAGTTGCGATAACATAACCCTCCCCCGACGGCTTTGAAAGCAGAACGAAACTCATAGAGTAGTAGTACTAGTACTACACCCTGTACACTGATCATTATTATTATATGAATTCTTTTAAATTTCATCATCAATTCAAAAGCTATTAAATTAGTAATGTAATGCCCCTTTCTTCATATCAAATTTGCTAAAAATCAAACTGCGCACTTTCCATGATTGAACATAAGATTTTTTTATTGTTTTTTTCAATTTGTACCCAACTCAGGGAGTGGGAGTGGCAGCAGAGCAGCTCTACCAGGTAAATTTTTATCGTTTACGCATAGATTAACCTGGTAAGTCTGCTGCCACCTCGCGTCCCAAAAGCCCGGCAGCCCAGCTATATTGACGGGCTGCTGGGCTTTTGGTACGCGAGGTGACAGCAGACTAAATCTATGTGTAAACAATGAAAATTTACCTGGTAGGTCTGCTCTGCTGCCACTCCCACTCCCTGAGTTGTGTACAACTTGTGCCTGCACTGTACGGTAAGTCCAGGCTCTGTGGCTGGTTTAACATGTGATGCCTATAATTCTGCATGGTTGTCATGGTTGTATTATTTTTATATTTTAGGCTATGGTGTGCGACATGTTGTAGCAGGGTGTTTGGTCGGAGTAGGTGCTGTTGTTGCAGCTCCATGTGTACTCACTGCTGTAGGATTTACAGCAGGTGGAATAGCAGCAGGATCCTACGCAGCAGGCATGATGTCTTCTGCAGCAATTGCAAATGGTGGCGCTATTGCAGCAGGAAGTGGAGTGGCTGTTCTGCAGTCAGTTGGAGCTGCAGGGTTAGGAGCTGCAGGTACTGTTGCAGTTGGTGGTGCTGGTGCAGCAGCTGGGGCTGGTGCTTCTGGTGTAGTAGGTCTCTTTCAGAATTACTTTCGAGGTAGGGTCATAGATTGGTTAATATTGTCTGTCGAATCCATCCACATTAAAGCCCAGTTCATACATCATGTGAATGAGCATGCGACACGAATTATGATGTCACAAATCCGCAACAAATAATTCCCAACATTTGAACTATGTTCAACTCCTGCAAAACATTCACTGCGAAAACAGCCATGTGACATACCAATTGTATTCATATTCTCATGAAAAACATGAAGTCATGGCTATTATAACCTACCTTACCTCAGTAGAAAAATGAAAACAAAAAACACAAACAAACTTAACTTCATTCGTTTCATTTTAACAGTGAGTTTTTAATACTTATCCATCATTTCTGTCACAGATCCATTTCTTATTCTTTTCTCCTAGGACATGGGGACTCTACAACAATCGAGAAAAAAACATCCAATACAACACAGGATGAAAATAATGATGATGATGATGATGATGATGATGGGGAAGGTGGGAAGGATGGGGGAGGGGGGAGAGGGTAGGTATGGGGGGTTATGATTGGGATTGGGATGATGATAATGATTAGATTAGATAAGATTGGATGAAGGAGGATGGATGTGGTTATGATTGGATTGGGCCAATGATAATGATAAGAGAAGATTAAATGAAGGAGGGGCCTGATTGAGATGATAATTGACAATTGCACATAGATGGTTTATGTTATAGTTATAAAATTACCCTAACCCTTATACGCAGACTGTATCTAGAAGTACATCGATCAGTTGTTATTTATGTACAATACAACCAAATTAAGGGCATTAAACGAGTATCCTCCAATTGCCTTGAAGACTACATAATTGTTGCCAATAAACTTTGTCCAGTTAAAGACAGTGGACACTATTGGTAATTGTCATACACCAGTCTTCTCACTTGGTGTATCTCAACATATGCATGAAATAACAAACATGTGAAAATTTGACTTCTTTCTCGAAAACTACGTCACTTCAGAAGGACGTGTTTCTCACAATATTTTATACTATCAACAGCTCCCCATTACTCGTAATCAAGAAAGGTTTTATGATGATAATTATTTTGAGTAATTACCAATAGTGTCCACTGCCTTTAAAGGATTCAACGAGTACTATAAAAATGTCTACTCTGACACATATTTCTTCTTTCAGAGGTTTATTTACAATAAGGTCTCATATCAAAACATTGAAATGTAAGGTAAACCAGATTGAGTTGTGGGGTATATAAACAGCCAAAACAGTCGCCTTTTGGTTGACTGGTCTTCCTTCCTGCCCTGCATGTTAATTTAGCCACAGTACAATGAGGCTTGTTATGGGTTCATTAGATTGAGACTCAAAGGAAAGAGGCAGTGACTACTTGACTTGTTTAAGAACTCTTTGGGTCATGTTCAGTCGTAGTAATGCTTAAGTACATGAGTTGCATTATACACTGTAACTTGTCAATAGAGGGTGGTATATAAGATGAGTGGTCTACAAGGCTAAAATAAAGATCTTCAAATCAATAGCAATTAGGCCTAATTCAAAACCACCGACTTTATGAACAGTATTTGGTTTCTTTGTTTAAGTTGTGCAAATGCGAGGTCCTACACGAGAAGTGATTTAATTAAACGGTATGTGTTTCATGTAATGATATTAGATGACAGAGTTCCAATTGAGTACTGCTTATTGTACACTATCATGATTGTATCTTGACAAGGTCCACACTGTATGATGAAAAATCATCTACAAATTATCATTATATAATATCTGCAGTAAGCAAACATATGGGTGTTTTTACCCTGAGTCTTATTGTTTTGTTGTTTGCTGTCAATGAAATACGTATACATTCTGTTTTGGACTTTTGTTTTAATTTTTGATGAGAAAAATAAAAGAAACAAAAAAGGTTATTTGAAGTCGAGTTGTAATAATAATCATGTCTCCTTACCTTCAGTCACCTCTCTGTACTAGTATGGCATGAAGTGTTAATCTTTCGGAAAGATTCCGACATCTGAAAGAAAATTACAAACACTTATTAACAAGTTTTCTGATAGTACCCTTGACACTTAGTGTGCTACTGAATGCTAGCAGACGACATTAATTTCAACGTTAATAACTATTCTTGCCCTCTAGAGGGCTCTGTACATGTTGACAAAAAGACAATCCGCACCAGACTAAAAGCAGTTGCGTGGTTGAGACAGTGGAGACCGTCTGGTAACTACTACCGATTGTACACACGTAACAATGAACGCTGCCTATGCCAAGTGCCGCGATTTGGGGGGGTTACAATTTGATGAAAGATTTTGTAATAAAATGACTTAATTCTTTGGTCTTATTCAAGATGCTAAAACGAGTTTGCAAACACGGTATCTCTGTTGCTCATAAACATCAGAAATGGTGTTTTATCGTGGGTAGGGGACCAACAAGAATGCATCATTCAACTAACGTTAAGATGATTTCAAGAAGGTAAGACTATTTTGTTGTTCCGTCCCAACTTGATAATCGTCCCCAACTATAGTTGGGACTGGTCCCAACTTGAGTGTTAAAGTTGGGGCGTCTTAATAGACCTTTCTTTTGTTGATAAACAAACCGCCTTGGTTGGCATGGTCGGCCGAATGTTAGTAAAACACTCAATCGTAAAAACAGATGTTTCAACAAAATTCAACATTTTCTGCAAACTTTCAATTAAATAAAATACCTCTCATAATTAGTTGTTTTGTTTTTGAACAAAATTAACAAATTTGGTAACATTGTTACCAAAAATAGCGATCTTTTCTTGATTTGCACTTATGGCTTTCCATAGTTTTCCAATCTGGGTTGGCAAAAACTCGGGCTGTGACGTTGCAAAAGAAAGGTCTATAACATTTTATCTGGTAGTGGTAGGGATGGTCTCAACTATAGTTGGGACAGTCATCATGGTCATTGGTACAGTTGGGAGTTGGGACAGCCATTACTCTGGTTGGGACCCCCAGTCCCAACTAGAGTAAAGATTGTAAATTGTCCCAACTGTAGTGGGGATAGACCAAATTTATTTTATAATATTTTGGATAACTTTCCGTATGGCGCCACCGCTTTTTTACAATTTTTTTACAAAAACGGGATATCTCATTGATTGAGGCAAATTAGATACTTTATTATTTCATATCGAATGAAAAAGTGGTGGCGCCATACGGAAACTTTTCCAATATTTCGGGTGCATTCGTTTAGCTTCCCTGGGACAACCCCAGTGTGTGGCGTTTTTTTTTTCTCCAGACGAACGTGGGTAATTATCTGCGCACGTTGGTCCTGTGAAAAAAAAAACGCCACACACCGGGGTCGACCTAGGGAAACTAAACGATAAACCCAATGTTTGGTAGGTAGGGATGGTCTCAACTATAGTTGGGACAGTCATTGGTACAGTTAGGACAGTCATTACTCTAGTTGGGCATGTTGGGACCCCCACTCCCAACTGTAGAAATAACTTGACTTCGCTTGTACATTCATTGTCTTGGCCCCTAGGGGTAGGCTAGGCATGTTTTTTTGTTTGATGCCCACAAGTTCATCTCTATTTGTACAAGTAGGCTCAAATGCATACCACTGTAATTTTCAACATAAAACTATATAAAATTTAGAACTTCTTGAGAATAATTAATTTACCCACTCAAACCCTTAGCTACGCACCGCCACGCTCCAGCCACAAAAATACCGTCCCTTAAACTACACTGCAGACTAGCTTACACCATGAGGCACTGTTTTAATCTGTGCACACACAACCAGCACACAGTAGTCTGGTTCCCTGACCAAAGATTCCTTGACGTCTCTTGTTAGAACTCTTAGGTCAGGTATCACCCACGGTTAAAAATAGAGCATGACGCAACTTGTCAGGGTCGGGGGTCATCTCCAGGGAAACCATGTCTGCACGATAACGTAACCCTCCTCCCAACGGCCGCCAGGCCGGAGGGTTACGAGATTATTTTGATCGTCAATTAATTACAATCTGGTTCAACACGTATAATTTCGACAGCTAGTCACCAGATTTAGCCCCATTTTTACCACTTTTAAAAATTATGAAACTTAATCCTCAATCAATGTCTAACTCTTATGAACACTCACAAGTCAAAACACCTTTGAAAACATATTTTTGACAAAAACTTACCAGATCCCGGAGCGATTTCCCAGGTTTATATATTTTGAACTTGTCGCATTGCTTTGCAAACGCTTTATTTAGGCACAATGCCTGCATTGGCAATAACTGGCATAAAAACTCCTGGATCTACGGCCGACAGGACTGTCATTACGAGTCCGTACCGAACATCAACGATACTGTCCGAATGTTAACGACAACACGTTTGGAACATTTCGGATAACTTCGAAAGAGGAGGAATTCCTCCTTTTTGGTCAAGTGATTTTGGGCGATACTGGACCCTAAATTCGACAGAGCCTAGTCTTAGTTTTCTGGGTCTGGGAACCAGACTAAGCACACAGCAGCAAAAAACAACCCTGGTACCACTGCAACGCACTGGTAGTGACTAGTACCCTGCATTATTGTCCCAACTATAGTTGGGATGCCCCAACTTTAACGCTCAAGTTGGGACCAGTCCCAACTATAGTTGGGACGATTATCAAGTTGGGGCGGAACATTATTATTAAGAAAAGAATAGTGTTTGTTTTTATTGCTCCATGGTTCTGCTATCGTCTCTCACGACCGAACAGCGGAACGTACCTCATTTCTAGGAGAACACACAAGGGAAGACACAGCTCTTGTTGTTGGTGAGCTGTGTTCGTTTTACCATGTTAACGTCGGTCTTTTATAGATAGTCGAACAAAAACATCATTTAAAACTATAGAGAGCCTTACCTGAACCAGCCCTACAGTTGACAGTTGCGATAACGTGAAACCCTCCTCCCGACGGCGGAGGAGGGTTATGTTATCGCAACTAAACCAGCCCAACAAACACATGACAAAAGATTCAGAAAAAGACATTTCAATTTAGTGGTATTATAATTAAAGAATAGAGATGGTAAGAAGAAAAGTAGAGTAGAGTGAAGCTTTTATTTCAGTTTCACAGAAGAGCACATGAAACAGATTCCCATTATTATTAAACCTATAATGGTCAGGGACTCTGGCTGAAGGGGTTCGGCTGACCTGAACTACTTGTGAATCGCAACCCTCATCTCTTGACAGCCTGAGGGAGGAGGGTTGTTACGTATCGCAAGGCTGAACAAGCTAATCGTAAAACAAATTGCTTTGATTTATTGAAATATTTGTACTCCTCATTGAAATGTTTACCTCCTCGACTGTCGTCTCTGTGAGTCTGACGAAAGACAACATTTCTAAAATAGGTTTGAGAAAGTGGTTGGGGTAGATCAAACTCCTGTGTGGCATTTGGGTTCAGTCTGAATTTGGTCCACATATATATAATATTTGTAAGAGTAAAATGTAATTACTGTTTCTCAACTTGTTGTCTACTAGTACTATATTCTCCCTTTAGTCAAACGATTCTCAAGTGAAAATATTATTTGAAGTGCCCTTAATTGACAACGTAATTTACAGTTGCACTTGATTTTTTTTCATTTGATTTGACTTTAAACAAAAGATTGGAACAAGCATCTTATTCAACCCTTGGGATGCATCGGTCCCTGCACACAACAGTGGTTGAGGAGGAGATATTGAAGTTCCGTAGACTGTCTGAATCTTGGTGGGATGAGAATGGTGCATTCCAGGCATTACACAGCCTCAACGATTTACGCATACCACTCATTAGAGATGGTCTGGTCAGAAAAGGTCAAGGGTCAGGTCAAACTTTAGCCAGGCCACAACCACTCACTGACTCTGTCATCTTGGATGTTGGATGTGGAGGAGGAATTCTTTCAGAGGTGAGTTTTGTTGAGTAACATTTGGCACCCCATACCCTCTCACACTCGGCTATATTTGCCATTGAGTTGATAATGTATTCAATTGCAAGGGTTGTTTATATGGTGGTGCAAATGCATTAACCACATGATTGCATATTGCAGGCTGGCATAGTGCACCTATCATTCCAAACCATATCAGATGATATTAAATGGTCATACAGTAGGAGGGGTGACCGTAATGTGGAGATGCACTCACCACATGATTGCAAATTGCAGGCTGGCATAGTCAATCAATCATTGTGAAAGCCTCTGTGACTGGCCCAGACTAGACTATGCTTGACACTTAATCCTCAATGACAGGCTTTGCTCTGAGGACAATTTACCTGTCATCTAGCATCCTTAAAAGTTTCCCATTATCAAGATGTAACTATTCAAAACTCTATTGACTAATATTTGCAGCCATTGGCCAGGCTAGGAGCAAGAGTGACTGGTATTGATGCTGCATTGGAGAACATTGAAGTGGCTCAACAACATGCTTCTCATGATCCTCTGCTACACAGAGGACTGAGGTATATGTGTATAACAGCAGAGGAACTATTAGAGACAGAGAGAGGTGTGTTTGATGCAGTTGTTGCGTCTGAGGTGCTGGAACATGTTAGTGATGTAGAGGGGCTGGTAGCGACGTGCTCACAGTTAACTAAGGTTTGTTCAGTTTTATAATTACACAGTCACTCAAGGCACAGCAATTTTTTCTGGATAAAGGTACTTCTATAAGGAAGATTTAAATTTGTATGGAACTTTGCAAATGACACCACATCAAAAGTATGGCAGTTGCTGTGAGTGCTGTGGGTTATTTCGAGGACTGGTCACTGGGTGTGAGGGTAGAAGATTGGAACAAGTGTGGGTGGGTTGGCAACTGCATTAAGACCATAAGGGTTCTACGTTTTGCTATTGTATCACAACCATTGTAGTTTAACTCAATGCATTGCTTATTTAACAGCCTGGAGGTTCGATATTCTTCACCACTATTAACAAGACGTGGCTGTCCTATGCTTTAGCAGTAATTGGGGCTGAGGACATAGCGAGGGTTGTACCACATGGCACTCATGACTGGACTAAGTTTATCCCTCCAGATGATTTGCAGAGGTTTCTTGAAGCAAGTGAGTATATTCTTCTTATACCCTTTAACTATCCCTAAACTCTCCTTGCCACAAAATACCACAGGAGACTGTGGAGACTAACTAATTCACAGTACACCAAGCCACAGAGTATCCCATAATATCAGCTGTACAAATAGGAGAAACCTATGCATCCCCAGGCCTGGAATTTCATCTTTAAATGGGCAAGGCCATGGCATTGAAATATCTTAAAAGTGTATGGGAAACTTTTGATGGGACACTACAGCCTACACCAGGGGCAACGTACAGAGGCCATGGCCTCTGTGGTCTCCGTCTGGCACCCAGTGTATTTTGTGCCAGTCTGTTTAACAAACCCTTGTACCTAGTGCTAGCCTGGATGGTATGGTATTTTGTGCCAGTCACTGTCTGTTGTACTCGTACACAGAAGAAACCCATACACCCAATGCTAGCCTGGATGGTATGGTATTTTGTGCCAGTCACTGTCTGTTGTACTCGAACACAGAAGAAACCCATGGACCCAATGCTAGCCTGGATGGTATGGTATTTTGTGCCAGTCACTGTCTGTTGTACTCGTACACAAAACAAACCCATGCACCCAATGCTAGCATGGATGGTATGGTATTTTGTGCCAGTCACTGTCTGTTGTACTCGTACACAGAAGAAACCCATGCACCCAATGCTAGCCTGGATGGTATGGTATTTTGTGCCAGTCACTGTCTGTTGTACTCGTACACAAAACAAACCCATGCACCCAATGCTAGCATGGATGGTATGGTATTTTGTGCCAGTCACTGTCTGTTGTACTCGTACACAAAACAAACCCATGCACCCAATGCTAGCCTGGATGGTATGGTATTTTGTGCCAGTCACTGTTTGTTGTACTCGTACACAGAAGAAACCCATGCACCCAATGCTAGCCTGGATGGTATGGTATTTTGTGCCAGTCACTGTCTGTTGTACTCGTACACAAAACAAACCCATGCACCCAATGCTAGCATGGATGGTATGGTATTTTGTGCCAGTCACTGTCTGTTGTACTCGTACACAGAAGAAACCCATGCACCCAATGCTAGCCTGGATGGTATGGTATTTTGTGCCAGTCACTGTCTGTTGTACTCGTACACAGAAGAAACCCATGGACCCAATGCTAGCCTGGATGGTGTGGTATTTTGTGCCAGTCACTGTCTGTTGTACTCGTACACAGAAGAAACCCATGCACCCAATGCTAGCCTGGATGGTGTGGTATTTTGTGGTAGGCTGTGGTACCTGTGTATAGAAGGGTTAGTTGAAAACTAAATCACTGATATTTAGAAGAGCAAATTGTTACACATCCTCTAGTTTCAGTTAACATGCCACATTTTGATGAATCCACCACCAAATTAGATGGTCACGTTAAGTGTAAGCAATGAAAACCAGTTTCTTGTTTTGTCAGAGATTTCTTGAAATTCCTATGGCACTTTATTTTGAATGTTTGTTTTTATCAACAGATGACTGTAACATGAGATTAGTGCATGGGATGATTTTGAATCCAATCACAATGCGTTGGTCATGGGGGTCTCCTAAGGCATGTAACTATGCCATCCATGCTATCAAGAATGATAGATCACAAACGGACTTTGATGAAATTGAGGAAACACAAAGTTGACTCCATGGGTCAGACTCTCCTGAGATGATTTAAGAATCCTCCAATGCGCCAACAGAGGGCAGTATTCCACACCAAACCTTAACTTGCTGAACTTCACTAGCTCCAATCAACCCGAGGATCGTCTTGAAGACAGTATACAACATGCAGAAAACCATGAATAATTAGTTTCCATCTTCTGATGTTCTCGACCTCGGCCAACCCTAGCAACAGGGTCTCTTCTGGAAGTCCAATTTGGTCTTCCCTTGCACTACCAGGAGGAGTACCGGGACCTTGCTTTTGCTCAAACCATGGAATTCTTTATGTCCATCTGGAAGGCTTCATCTCTTGAGCAGTTTAAGGGACTCTAAGAAAAACTATAAATACAAATAAATATGAATAGTAAACTTGTGGGTACAACCATGAGTAAGATCTGAAAAGAGCTGGTTTGGTCTCAACGTTTCGAACAGTACACTCGTTTCGAACAGTACAGTCTTCAGGAGAAGCGACTCTATTAACTACCAGTCAAGAACTATCGATCACCATCCAACCTGCCAACAGAGGGCAGTATTTAATTGGGTAGTGCTATCTACCACAGATAGTCCTAAAACCACAAGGCTGATGATAACAACTGACTGTTAGCAGCTGTCTGCCTAACCAATCAATCAATTGTTAAATTTATAAGGCGCTAATCCAACAGTCATTGCTCATGGCGCCGTACAATAAGCTAAACAAAAACAGTTTCTGCTTCATAACTACTACAGAAGGCACACAAACTTCCAGCAGAGTTTTTAGTGCAGACAATATAAACAAGTACATTTTCCTACTTTAATTAGCAACCAAATTTGCTTACCAGTGAATGGGTTTAAAGTCCAATGGTTAGGCATAATAAAAGAAATTGTACATCAGCCCAACTGGTGTTTTACCATTGAAAAATAACAATCAAAACAAATTTTATATCAGACAAAAAGAGTGTAATAAATTTAATGTGAGTTTTGGGATGAAATAAAATGAAAAATATGTAGATCGTATTGAATGCGACTATATCATTCAAATAGCCTGTCCCACAACATGGCGCGGGGTGTGCGTGTGGGGGGTACGCTGCATGCTTCATTGATATATGCATTTAGACACCCATACAGTCTGCCCTAACATATGGCCACTTTCATAGCAACAAAGGAGTTATTTGATATTGTCTATTGTTCCTGTAACTGTATTGAGAAACAATAAAATAGCATATATAGAATGTTTCCCAAGGTAAATTTGAGACATGTTTATTTCTTGCCCATTATAGTGATTTGATTTTAACAATAATAATAGCAAAACTGTACTTTGCACATAAATCAACTGATAGAATGCCTTTTGTGTTCACAATAGGCACTAGGCTTATAACAGGATGAATAGGGGATGATGAAAAAATGAGTTTTTGATGTGGGACAAAGACTCCGACTTGGAAAGCCACATAGGGAGGGACATTACCCCAAAACTGATATAACCAGGTCTTTCATACCAAGTTTATAATTTATTTTGCAATTATCTTGTTACTGTGAGGTCAAAGATTATCCCAATTGATTCCAATTATTTTCATGAAATGTTGAACATGTCTTATGAAAACATGCAGTTCCAAGCACAAGTTCGTCCCTCACGTCCGTCCATCACTTTAAAAACGGGGTCAAACATCTCAAATAAATCATTTGTTTGTACTTTTTTCTCTCAAATCATATTATTTACAAATGTTTATGTTAAAAATTATTTTCCAAGATAGACTTTATAAATGTTGTTGATTTTATAAATTAGTCTCATAATGTGTCGTCCCTCTCTGGAAATCATTGTCCTTGCATTTGTAAAGAGCCCCCTCCAGTTTCTTGAGTGTAACCGACTTTTAATTGTTGACAATTCATGAAGTGTTGCTATTTATTGTTCATAATTACTGAGAAAATTTGATACAATTTTTCAAGTTTCAATATATATTTAAAAATGTAAAGAGCGGCATTGTTTGCCAACTCTTTTGTAGTCCGTCTCTTGCGCATAACAAACGTCCCCTGCTTAAAACCCTAAAGCAAATTTCACTAAATAATACATTGATAATGTGTATTAACACTGCAAGGAAACATTTAGGTTGAAATCAGTTTGAATTTGCGAGCACCTAGACTTGTGGACAAGTCGTTAAATCGGCCCCACGCGCTGAGATAGTGGTATCGCGAGATCACTGCTCTCGCGCGAACTGATGGCTCCCCGATTTCGACGGAGCCATCAGTTCGCGCGAGAGCAGTGATCTCGCGAGACCACTTTCTCAGCGCGTGGGGCCGATTTAACGACTTGTCCACAAGTCTAGCGAGCACCAGGAAAGGGCATAGTGTCTACAGTTGTTTGTCTATTGATTTCTGTCCTTATAATAACGAAGGGACGAAAATTACTGATTAACGCGCTCAACAGATTTCATCACGAGACTTCTTCTAATATTTATCACGAGTGGAATTTCTCACAAGGGGATTTCCCATTTTAGATGCATAATGGCAGGCGTGCAGCGTACTCTCTATCAGTGATCAGTTCTTTTCCTTCGTCCATGGGTTAATAAACGCAGGACATGATGGTGAAACTTGAAACGAAGGGCAAGCTCATTCTCATTCTGCTCATCCTGAGTATTACTAATACTAGTGCAAGAAGACAGGTAGGTCTAAAGAAACCCACTTTTGTTATGAATATGATCCATTTCAAGTAGCCCACCTTGTTGAGCTGTTAATGGCTCCGCTTTTAACATCGGTCGCCGACAGTAATGACTGTCGCCGACAGTGATGAGACCGCTTTTAACATCGGTCTCATCACTGTCGCCGACAGTGATAATTTATAAGTATCATGTAATTTAGTTCTACCTGCTGTAGTTATATATGGTGGCCATGAAGGGACATTAAACATATATCCTGGTGTCATGTGTTTTCAGTAGGATAACAGGAAAATTGTTCACAATCAAAAACTAATTTTTTTTTTTCAAATCATCTATCCAATTTTTTAACATTAACACTTACACTTCATGGTGTGTTGAAATTTTTCAAGTTTTGGTTTTACGTTGCGAGAGACAGTCCGCCATTAACAATGCTTGTGCATGCACGACAATGGAGCAACGTCACATGTTTTCACACCTTTCATTGGTTGGTATTTTATTGAGTATTCAGAAGCTAGTATGGCATGCAAAATAAATCAAAAATATTATTAAATTACTACTTAACAAATTTAATTACATTTTTGTCCAAAGGCATTTTGGCTACTATATTAAAATCCAGATTATACTATAATCCAGAGATATCATAAGGCATGAAAGTAAAACACCCCACCCCCCTTTGAAACACACACACTTCATAACAATCCTTTTTCCCCCATTTCAGACCAGTAATGTTTGGTTTTAGGAGATAAGAAACCAATCTATGATATTTTCTCTTTAATGTAGACTTAATATTTATTACGCTTATCGGAATTTATTACAGTATTCAGTAAATCCACAAAAAAAATTTGGGTCATTTTCACTTTAAATATTTTAATATTTTCCCCATATTGGCACACCATAGAATCCCAAATAGTAACCACCTCACGTGATCCATCTAGTGACTAAAGCAGAATGAAACTCAATCTAGCAGATAGTAATTTTGTTTTGAACATTTGAAGTTGGATGATGTTTCTTTGACTCATTTGAATGTTGGCATAATAATGTACTAGTGATTAGTACCAAAAATCAATCATTTTATAAATGTTTGAGCATAACCAACGACAGGAAACTTTTTTCTCAGCATGATTAAGTCTGATGAAAATACAGACTGTGAGTAAACTGCATAGCTTCTGTCATCGGTGCAGCTTGCACAATTTCGCGGTAAACGGGAATCAAAGTTTGGGACCGAAAACATATGAGGGTCGATAACGTATGACGCTACGATATATTTACGTGAATATTTACGTAAATATTTATGGATTTTGCCCTAAATCGGAAATATTCACGTCAATATTCACGTCAATATTTGCGAATTCTGACCATACGCAAATATTTACGTAAATATTCACGTCAATATTCACATGAATATTTAAGATTGGGGCACAAATCAAGAATATTTACGTTAATATTTGTGAATCGGGCACAAACCGTGAATATTTACGTAAATATTTACGTGAATATATTTTTGCGATTTAGGGCAAAATCAATAAATATTTACGTAAATATTCACATAAATATATATGTTCAATGTCCCTTCAGGGCCACCAAAACAATTATATAGTGCCTTATGCATGGCCTCAAAATGTTTTACAACAATATACAAATCAGCAAACAATACAAAGATACAAATAGAAAACACTCATAAAATCGTATAATAGGCAGATAAGCAAAATTGACAACCAACAAAAATAGGAGTTATTTAAAATGAGCCGATAAAACACAATAACAATTGTCATAAAAAATTTACTGGCTGTAAAATTTACACTGCTAACATTCTATAGACAAAATTCCTGACCAAATGTCTATGGAAATTTAAAATCCCAATAAGTAAATTTACTTTCTTTTACTTTTTCAGGAGAGGCGCCAGGAAGAAAGTGATGGTATGTATATCCTGATGTATATGGACAAATATTAATTGTCTTGGGTAATAAATGTTCATACGTCACTTTGGATGAAATTATTGTTTGTTATTTTTTATTAATTAATTAATTAATTTATTGTTATTATTATCATTATTTATATATATTTTATACAGTCAAGTTAATACTAATTGCGATAATCGTAACCCTCAACCTCCATAAGGTCAAATCACTGTATGTGCAATTTCTAGTCACCAGATTTGCCAAATTGTTACCCCTTTTCAGGACACATGTGACACATTGGTCGAGATTTGCTATATACAGGGTTAGAACTTGGCTAGAATACTTTTTTTGAAGTAAAGTTCTGAATTTGGTGAATCTAAATCTAGATCTAGTAAGTTTGCCTTTAAAAAGTTGTGTGATACCCACCCAATGGTATCAGAGGAAATGTGAAAACAGCAACCTCTTCAAAAAGAAACACTAATCACGCAGAGTACATGTTAGTTGATTTCCAGTCTACCATGCCACCCTTAGGGAATTTAATAATATTGTGTTCTATATTCCAGGCTTCTCTTTAGGTGGTCTCCTAGCAATGGGTTTATTCGGAATAGGTGCTGTAGTCGCAGCTCCAGTTGTACTCGCAGGTGCAGGATTTACAGCGGGTGGAATAGCAGCAGGATCCTACGCAGCAGGCATGATGTCTTCTGCAGCAATTGCAAATGGTGGCGCTATTGCAGCAGGAAGTACAGTGGCTGTTCTGCAGTCAGTTGCAGCTGCAGGGTTAGGAGCTGCAGGTACTGCTGTAGTTGGTGGTGCTGGTGCAGCAGCAGGGGCTGCTGCTGTTGCTGCAGCCAAGCGAAAGGAGAAGAAATGATTTGGATTTAATGAAAGCAAATTGTTTTTTAATATAAGGAACTTTCCTTTTCAATACAGTAGACTTTTGGGCAATGAATCGATGCTTAGCCTTCGCAGCATAAACTTTTAAAAGGGAAAGTGTAAAGAATAGCTTATTAAATTTGATTAAAGCCCATGGGCAACATTGTTAACTACCAATGACCAGGCATTTAATGTGACCCAATTCACAAAACATAGTTACATGAAATAACTAATCATTTAATGTAAGCTCATTATTTTATTAGCCATAGAGTTAACCCTAACCAAGTTACGTTTTACTCATTTATCAAAATATTATATAGCATTTCAGGCAAAATGATTTTAATTGTAGTTTTCCCTCACGGCGATCGGTATACCATTCAATTTATGGGAACATTTATATTTTAATCTTACCAATGTTGTTCACAACCAATGTTGAATTGCTAATAAATTGAAGTAAGCTGCACCTGACTTGATTGCTTTAGTTTTATTAATTTCATAAACTGAACTTGGAAGATTTCTAAAATCTTCACATGTGATCTGATTTAGTATAAGGATAAATGACTGTGAATTTGTGTTGGTTTTGTTTCAGGCTTTGTGTTTGGCTTTTAGGGTTAGTCTATTAAGGTAAACGTTTGGTAATCACTCATTTGGTAATCAAATTATTGGCAATAAAAACTGTTGGTTAAAAGCCTACAGGGGTTTACGGTTAGTATAAAGTATTTTGAGAGACATTTCACTTCTAAGATGTGGTTATAAAAATATATCAGTTTTTAATGCCCAAAATTAAAATCTGAGAAGCGTTATTGCAGTAACACTACTCAGTTTGGGTGTTCTTGTTTGGGATTATTCTTCCCGATCTAGATTTTCGGCGATATCTTAATAATAATAATATCGAAGTCTTATATAGCGCACGTATCTACCAAACAAGGTACTCAAGGCGCTGAGTATATACAAACTTTTCAGAAAGATAGGTTATTGCAGTGATGAATTCTGAGACCCAATTATTTAGCACCTTGTAAGGGTTTACAAGGTGCTACGGCGCATTAAGCAGCCACAACCAGGAACACCGGGGCGAACCCCTTCTATTTTCGATAAGTGCACTGGGTTCTTTTACATGCGTTACACAACACATGGGACCAACGGCTTTACGTCCCATCCGAAGGACGAAGCAATGGTAAAGTGTCTTGCTTAAGGACACAAGTGTCACGGCTGGGGATTCGAACCCACACTCTGCTGATCAGAAACACCAGAGTTTGAATTCGGTGCTCTTAACCGCTCGGCCACGACACTTCTTATACATTTTGAGCTTTGGTTTTTCCTTTAAGAATGACAAAGATCTACCTGGGTGTTATATAAAACAAAACATACGTCTTTTGTATTCTTACAATGGAGAGAATATTTAATTCGATGAAAGGTGGAATGTTCCATTCAACTCGTCTTCACCTCATTAATTTGACCATTCCATCATTCAACGTATGAGTTGAACTTAATTCTCATCATTGCACGAATGCAAACATTCCATATTTGTAAAAGTGAACACTTTAGATAATGTGTAATAAAAAGTAATCAAAATATAGTGGCTGCTTATAGATTTATGAAGTACTGGAACCCTTCAATAAAAATAGACGTATATTGTTTCTCAACTAAAACTTGCATCCGAGTTTATTTTGTGTTCCCGATGAGTCCGTACCGTGGTGTGAAGTTACATCGCATTTGATTTGACAAAAGTTTTGATGTTGTCACTATTTTCTCCTGTCCGACGAATGTTCAACCAATCACAGCGAAGTTGATACACAGTGAAGAATAATTATAGCGGGAAATGGTGGAAACCACCACCTACCCCCTGTTATTTAGGTAACGAATTAGGGCATCTCTATACGTGCAGCGATGTTTATTGGAAGTGTGTACCTAGGGCTCTGCGTTGTGGTGTAGATTCCAATTAATACAAATACATGTTGTTAACTTTTAACCCCTGTACATTGCCCCATCAACAGTCCAGTAGCTTAAATATTTGACCTTAGAACAACCTCACTGATTGATTATTTACTACTCACTGTACCAAGGCCCAGGTGTATGCCTTGCCCTTGACCCAAGTGCATTATCTTGTCCTTCCCTACCACATGTCATCACCTGGGTTAAAAGCTCATTGACATTCTTCTGGTCTTAGGTTTATGATTGCCCATTGACATTCTTCTGGTCTTAGGTTTATGATTGCTTTTAAATTGGAAAGCCTGACCCACAATACTTATTAGTTTCTTCCCTCACTCTATTTCCAACCACCAAAAGAGACACATGTCTCTGTGCTTCCACTTGTATACTATTGCTTACTAAAATTATTCAATTGCTTAATAAAGCCTATCGTAAGATCAGTATGTGTGTGATTCCATATTATTCCGTCAGCAACTAACTCCCAAAGTGGGTTAGTGTTTTGAAAAACATATTTTCGAACGAGTCTTTAGCAACTAAGCAATCACTGCAAGTATAATAGGCATTGCTCTATAAATAACAACTTCAAAGAAAACCTGTGGATTATTAGTAGCTATTGTCAATTTCGATATCATCATATTCTCTTTATTTAACCCTGAAACTATTATACGCAAAGCCCCTTTAAGTTTAAAGTCATTATTTCTTACAACGGGGAATTCCCGCCAGTATTTTTTTTTACTATGCGCAGGCGCAGATCGCTGGAGGTGTACGCAGTGGACGTTAAAATGGCTAAACTTGATGCAAAAACCAAGCTCGTTTTTATTCTATTCTTCATGAATATTACTTACTGTAATAACGCCAGTGAGCCACCTGATTGTGGAAGGAGACAGGTAAAAGAAATGACTTTAAATCGTTGTAATCTTTGCAGAAAATGGTACGGTTGCATATGCGATATCATTAGATAATTTTATGCATTAATATTAGACAGTTGATACTCATCAGTAACTTGGGCGCTAGATTCATGTTTTTTCCCGAAATTTTTCGATGACCGATAATCGACAGATGACCGATAATGTCAAAACTTCGAAAAAAGGGAAACTAGCGCCCCTAAGTGGGTCTAGATATGGATGTTAATCAGTGTAAAAAACCTGGGAATTCGCTCCGGGATCTGGTAAGTTTTTGTCCTTTTTCTCCAAAAATATTTTCTCAATGGTGTTTTGAGTGTTCATTATAGACATTGAGGATTAAGTTCGTGCCCTTAGAATTTGTGTCATGATTTTTGAAAGTGGTAAAAATTGGGCAAATATGGTGACCAGCTGTCGAAATTATACGTGTTGGACCAGATTGTCATATTTGCCGCCCGAGAGAATCTCAGCTGGTAGAGCACTGCCAAGTTAATCCAGAGGTCGTTGGTTCAGATCTCGCTCTAGTAAATCTTTCTATCAACCTCCAAATCATAAACCCAGTCAATTTCCCCTTGTGGATTATTTGTCTAACAGGTCAGTTTTGAGGATGATTTCAGTTATGAGAATAAGGTCACCCATCCTGGAACTGAAACAAGTAAGTAATTTGTGTAAACATGAGACAAACCCCTGGCATTTGTCAAAATGATTTGACATCACATCAAACCCAAATAGATCCTCACTAAAAGTCACCAAAGACCTGCAGCTAGAGTAGTGCTCGGCCCATACTTGGGAACACCTTTCCACTTTTAACCCTCATTGATGGCTGCATGGAGTTTATCGCTCAGTGAGCATTTATTTAGTTTTTTTTAAATTGATGTCATGCAAAATGTGTAATCAAAATCTGCTTTATAAAGTAAGTTTTTAAACTGGGTAATGGTTTGCATTAAACATTGTGTAAAAAGTGATACCCAATCAAAATCATCATTGGAAAGGTGGGAAGAACACAACAACCTTTTCAAAAACACTGATCATCACACAGAGTACTTGTAACTTGATTTCCAAGACATCCATGCAAGCCTAAAACAGTTTAATTTCTTTTGTTTTTATTCCAGGATCTTTAGGCGGTTTCCTAGCAATGGGTTTATTCGGAATAGGTGCTGTAATCGCAGCTCCAGTTGTACTCACAGGTGCAGGATTTACAGCGGGTGGAATAGCAGCAGGATCATACGCAGCAGGCATGATGTCTTCTGCAGCAATTGCAAATGGTGGCGCTATTGCAGCAGGAAGTGGAGTGGCTGTTCTGCAGTCAGTTGGAGCTGCAGGGTTAGGAGTTGCAGGTATTGCTGTAGTTGGTGGTGCTGGTGCAGTAGTAGGGGCTGCTGTTTCAGAAGCATTCTAGAGGATGAATGGTACTGTATCTTGGCTGAGTAGTTTAGCGCATGCATCAAACTCAAATTCTGGAGACTAATTCACTGGAGTGTGGGTTTAAATCCTGGTCATGACACTTGTGTGTCCTTGGGCAAAACACTTATTACTAAATTTGCTTCAATTTACAGTGCGTCATATACTCATCATATGATGGCTGAACTGTACAGGGAAGGGATTAAGGAAGAATGACTTTGATTTGTGAAGACAAACTATTGTTTCAGTTAAAGGGATAATTTGGGCATGGATAATTAAGTAAGAACTTCTAATATCTTCAATATTACAGAAATGTTATTAAACATTGTCTGTTTTTCTTTACACGCTATTTTTGGACCTACAGGGTAGACTTTTGGCCAATGACAAGAGTTACGATTTTGCAGTGTATGCTTATTACAAGTAAGTGTTTCATATGTTTTAATTGAATTGCACAAAATGTTTGTATATTAAAGACCGTGGACAATATTGTCATAGACCAGTATTCCCACTTTATGTGACCCACGTCACCCACATATAAATTAATAAGAAACCTGTGAAAGTTACTCAGTTTGTCATCGGAGTAACAAGAAACTTGTTCAGTTTTTTTTTCTTCTCATTTCTCAAAAGTGGTAGCATTTCAGGCAAAAGTTATGGGAACATTTATATTATGTTATGGGAACATTTATATTATGTTATGGGAACATTTATATTATGTTATGGGAACATTTATATTATGTTATGGGAACATTTATATTATGTTATGGGAACATTTATATTATGTTATGGGAACATTTATATTTTCAAGCTTGCCAATAGTGTGCACAACCTTAAAATGTTGATTTGCTTATAAATTAAAGTAAATTGCTTGCTTTAGTTTTATTATTTTCGTACAGTGAACTTCGAAGATTTTTGAAGCCAGACATTTGACTGTTAGTTTTTGACATAATCACTCATAAAATTAATGGCAATAACAACTGTTAGTTAAAAGCCTACTTCGAAGTGATGTGGTTATATGAAAAAATTAAATCAATAAAAAAACTTATGGCCAATATTTAATTTGAATCTGTCTCAGATTGTGTATTTGGGATTGTTCTTCCTGCTTAGACTATTCGCCTCTGATTTTCAGCGATATCTTGAACATTTTGAGCTTTGGTTTGTCCTTCAAATGACAAAGATCTTCCTGGGTGTTTTATTAAATAAATAATAAATTTTTTGCATTTATACAATGAAGGAAATATTTCAATTTGTTGATAGATGGAATGTTCCATTCAGCTAAGCTCGCCTTAGTGAATGAAGCATTCCATCTATCAACTTATGAATCAATTCTCATCATTGCACGAATGCAAACATTCATTGTTTGTAAAAGTGAATGCCTCAAAATTGTCATAATTTAGATTATGCATTAATAAAATGTAATCAATATATAGTAACTGCTTAGATTAAAAAGTTTAAGTACATTGGTATTTGGAAAAGAACTTATGTTTTTAAAACTTCAATAAAAATGGACGTAGAATGTTTCTCAAATAAAACTTGCATCCGAGTTTATTTTTGTTCCTGTATAGTTCACACACTTTTCATTATTATTATGAGCACACTGGAAATAAACTAAAATAAAAAATCTTCTACAGAAAGGCAAATTGTGTTGTAACATTTAATGTCTAAAAAGCATTGGGACAAGTAAATTTTGTTAAAAGTAAATTTTGTTAACGATATATTTTTCAAAACAATGTAAATGTGAAAAGTTCATCTCTCCCAAAATTCATTTTTAACAGTGTATTGTTATTGCCATGTGGCTCATGTCTTTCAAATGGCACAAAAGCAAATTTTCCAAGGTTTGTTGAAACGAACATTTTCTCATGTTTGCTTGGAATCAATGACAATAAGACGGAAGTTTGACCAATCTTTGCATTTAACTACCCTCACCACCAGGGTGTGGTTGTATCAGTGATGTTTGAAGCTTTGCAGGCTGTGGACAAACTATCACTAATGAGCTTGTCAACCATGCGTAAATCTCTTTTGGGGGAGTGATGGCTCTGAAAAGAGCGGTTGTGATCTTGACAATTTGATACAAGTATACTCTGCTCATCTTCAGGAGATTGCTAGACCTCTGATGGTCTACCCTGTGCATTCATCCAGCCCTTGCTGCAACCTAAAGTAGTCTCCTCAAGACAAGATACTGTTTGAAACAATGAGACCACACAGCAACAAATCTTCTCAAAGCCAACACTCGTCCCAATAGAGATTTATACATGGTTAAAGACGCTGGACACTTGGTAATTGTCAAAGACTAGTCTTCACAGTTGGTGTATCTCAACATGCATAAAATAACAAACGTGTGAAAATTTGAGCTCAATCGGTCGTCGAAGTTGCGAGATATTATTATTAATGAAAGAAAAAACACCCTTGTTGCACCATGGTCACATGAAGTTGTGTGCTTTCAAGATGCTTGATTTCGATACCTCAAATTCTAAAATACTTCTTTCTCGAAAACTACGTCACTTCAAAGGGAGCTGTTTCTCACAATGTTTTATACTATCAACCTCTCCCCATTACTTGTAATGAAGAAAGGTTTTATGATAATAATTATTTTGAGTAATTACCATTAGTGTCCACTGCCTTTAACCTTACTTCCCAAAGTGTGGGTTTCTATCTTCATTTGAAGAACAAAATTAGTCAAAATTAAACAGCAAGAGAAGTAAATTTTCTCAAAGAGGCCTTGCAACTTATTACCAACTAGAAACCTGACTTGTTTAATATCACACACTGCATGTATTATTATCTAATTATAGAAAGACTCTGCTATTGTGTTTACATTTATACCACAGATCCTCTCGGTTGGTAAACAGTTTGCAACAGCTAATGCTATTTTCTAATTTAGTTATAAATAATATTTTAGGCAAGATTCAACGGATATTCAAAGCAGATGAAAAGACAAAAATATTTCTAATCTAAATATGAGCTATCAAAAAAAAATCTAAAATTTCTTTTTAATTTTCCAATAAGTTAATGTAAGCTTATAGCTGACCCGATGGCTAAGAGAGTACAGAATTTATAATTTGAATTCACACACTTCATGATTCAATAGGTCTAGTTAAAAGACAAAATATACATTTTCTAGCGACACGATAAACAGAAACACCGCCCCAAGATGAAGGAATAAACATTCTGGTATTTCATATGGTAAACTCAGCACCCAAACTGTTGGACTCAGATTATGGTGGTATGCCTGATCCCATGAGTGATTTACTAGGATTCATCCTCACTCTAACAAAACCATACACCATATGGTAACTCAGCACCAAACTGTTGGACTCTGATTATGGTGGTATGCCAGCCCTGATCACCCATGAGTGATTTATTAAGATCCTTCCACACTCTAACATAACCCAACACCATACGGTAACTCGACACCCAAACTGCCTGATCCCATATAAAGAATAATCCTCAGTCGCAGTCCAACCTTGAAATACACCAACACAATGGCAAAACAAAATATCTGCACAAAATGTAAATATGCCAATCAATATGTATTGCGTGGATTTTTCTGCTCCTAAATGACAAATGTGTTCACTAAAAATACAGCTCTATGTAACAGCTCTATGGAGTCCAACTTCATAGAGCTACTTCTAAAGTACTTTTGTCTGCTGGACCAGCTCTATTAAACTGGGCCCTGCTTTTGTGATAAAATAATCATTTTGTGATCAAATAATCAAATTGTGATAAAATAATCATAACATAACAGTATGGTAAATTGATTGCTTTAAATCAGTACAAAAACATCCTGAGTATCAGAAATTAACTTGAAGAATTTATTGCTTGTTAAAGCATGGAGTTAGGTTAGACTACCTTTCTCTATGCTCAAAGGATGTTAACAAAGACATTGTACAGAAACAAATTTTTTAAATCAAATTAGAGAAAATTTAAAGGTTTTAAAGATGTGGTGCCAAAAAAATTCTGAAGTTAAAAAAAAAGAAGAGAAAAAAAGGGCTTGAAGAAGTTGCCAAAGTCTCAAACCCTACAGGCCTACTGATTAAAACGTTGAGTCCTTAACCACAATGGTTCTTTTCAGAACCAACACTTCTTAAAAAGAGATATTCACATGATGTTACTGCAAACCTCTCCTAGGGGGCTAGTTATCATCCACCATGCAAAGTTTCAAATCCTAACTGTAGACATGTTGAATATTTTACAATACAATTATTGTGGCAATGTTTGTACATGCTAGCCTGATGATGATGTGTCTAGAATCCCAAAGAACTAAAAAGGTACATAGCTTTATCAGTGCCAGACCACTACATGACAAACAGCTAATCAAATAATTTATATGGATTTTGAGGCATTGCACGTTGAGATCAATATTAGTTTGCGGTAACACCAAGTGTATATCTAATTTGCTGTGTAGAATTGTTCTTTGGGACCTTGTTTCCTACTGTCGGGGTGACTACTTTAGACAAGAACTGTTTTGATCCTGCTAGTGCGACCTTTGGGGAGGTAGATCTTGACTGGTACTTCTACTTTCCCTTAGTGGATCACAAAACTACTCGTTATAAATTTCACTGCCATGAAGTGAATTCTAATTGGTCTATACAATAAGCAACGGCAGGTTAGCATGACTTTTTGTGTGCTTTTGGTTAGCACCCTAAAAAACTCACTCACATTAAGCACAAGAGAATAAATAGCAAGACAGGTTCTTGAGAACAAGTTAACGCAATCTGACTATACAAGAAATACTTATCTTGCCTAGTCCACTGATTGTGTGGAATGCGTTGATTTGTTGCCAAGACAACTTACTGAAACTAAGGAGTTGACATACCATCTCAGCAATCAGCATCACTGAGAGAAATAGTTGTGATAAAAGTTGTTACATCTAATTTGACTACAGAATGACATAGAAACTACATAGGTTTTGAAACTGTGAGAAGTCATATCTTTATAAGAGGATGTTGTGAGGTAGACCTAGCATTATCTTTGGTTTCATTAACTTTCCCTAAAGTATTGGGTGATGTTCTATTACGTCTCCTTAGCAGCCATCGGTGAGGTGAATATGGCACCGGGCTAACGGCAGTCATCCTATCCTCACTTGGTACATTACCATTTACAGGAGATGGGGATCTAGACGACCACCATGATAGCTTCTTGTCTTTCTCTTTCTTATCCTCCTTAGTGATGTAAATCATCTTGACGACCGTCTTGCTTTCTGATTCACTCAGTGGTGATACTGATCTCTGAGATGGTTGCTTCTTTGTGCGGCAACTACTGCTCTTGTTGGCATGTTTAGTGTTAGACTTTGTCTTGGTAGAATGTCTTGATGACGGGGTGTACCTTGATGAAGTCTGTGATGCACAGCGGACATCTTTATCTGAATTTTCCCGTAAGCTGTGAGACATTGCTGAAGGAGGTCGAGGAACTTTCTTTTTGCCAAACTTACTCATCTGTGAGGATTTCTGGCTAGATTTTCCAACAGATTTGATCTGAATGAGTCCATTGACAACAGCTATATGTCTGAGCTGTTTTCGGTAGGACTCCATATTCTGAAGGAATATTGGCAGCTTGATGAAGTCAAGACGAGCCAGACGTTTGATCCGAGGTATCTCCTCTCTGCTGATCTTGCCGGCATACATCAGATGGAAATCTGTAGTGTCAATATTACGAAGAATGTCCACAGCACCTGCAAGGAAAGATCATTAATTAATATTTTCAGAAGAGAGGTAGTCTTTAGAGCAGTTTCAATGCTTTACTTTGGGGTCTTCAAATACTATTCTTCAACACTGGTGAAAACCCTGTGTGGACATGTGTTCTCAGGCCCATACTTCATATTTAATGCTTACTAAGATAAACCTCAAATTGCTCATCCCTTCACACACAACAAAAGATGTTACGAATCACTGGACAATTTTACGCTGTCAGAACAGATTTCTTGCATAAACCGCCATCACTGAGGAACAGTGGATACACAAGAACGCGCCATCATCAGCAAAAAGACCCTTGCATAACGCCAAGTGCTACAAGGAGGCTGGGGTCCCGCGCCTGTTTGACGCACAAAGAACAGCTACCTTCCAATCATCTGCCTCCTTTGACCCCAGTGAAGGGGCTTTTTGACTCCAGTAATGAGGGTGCTTTTTTGAGCGTTTGACGTCACATGCAAGGGGTCTATGATACGTTTTCCTTTTGACCTCAGTGAGGGCGCTGTTTAAAGCTTGTGACATCATACCCAAGGGGTTTGTTTATATCTTACCCGCAAAGTAGCATTGGTCTTTTCCATAACCCCCTACACTGCCAGGATCCTGCAAGCAGCGTTTTACTCTCATGACATACTTCCATCTAAGTTCCTGGTCGACAACGTATTGGCCAAGATGATCAAATAACTCTTGAAATGTTAGCTCTGTTGCTTTGCACGCCACATCTGTTAAACGGGAAAGAAGAATGTTATACTGGTTAATGGGCTATCAAGATCCCTTGTAGACATTACACTTTTCATATGCCAGGTTGATTCTCGGAGTGCACCTTTATTGATACGAGCATGCAATTTGGCACTCAGAGTTTGTTACAGACTTTGATATTGGCTACAGACTCATCAAAGATTATTCACTTGGAAAAAAAGGGATTACAATGGGAATGGCAGCCATTTTTAAAATTCTACATGTTTTCCCCAAATAACATCTGGGATGGCCCCCATAGCCAAATATCTTTCTCATGTCATACTCTGACTGTGTGCTGAAATCAGTTATTGTCAAGGCCCAAAATAGTTTCCCTATCTGCCCTACTATTTCCTCGTTTCAAGATATAACCTGAAAATGAGCACAGGTGTTTAAGAATGGGAGACCAGCTAATTAACTGGCCATATCATACCATCTGAAAGCAAATGCCCTTACAACACCTCTTAAAACACCAATTGATATTGATCAGTGTGATATTGTCTAGACTTACAATATGTCAAAGCTTGAAAGTAGAGATACTTCTGATTTGCTTCTAACATTGTGTTGATCGACGCTAAGCCCTCTTCTGATTCTGTTAACGTATAACTGCTCAAGCTGCCAAGACCAAACCTCTGACGATGTGAAAACCAAGGTTGTAGGCCATCATTCAATGATCGATACTGGCAACAAATGTTAAGGAAGTATTCTTTGATATAATGATATTCATATGAGTTTGTTAATTAAAACAAAAACCACTTACTTAAACCATCAACTTCCCCATAAATGTTCCCCTTATTTGGGCTTGAAAGCTTACACAATTAAATCCAGCTTTTTTTTATTTCAGTTAACTGTGTTAACTGTGTTCTAAATTAATATGCAATTTGTTCATCTATCATTCAAAGCCATGGTGGATGATATTGAATGGTCAGACAGTAGGAGGGTTGACTGTGTACATTGTGTACTGTGTAGGTGCATTCACCCAACCACGTCTTGTTCTTATTTAACGGTTTATCTGCTGTCTTTAATATTTGTAAATTGTTATATATAGGCAAACAGAGGAAATGATTTTCATGCTGGTGAATAAATATTGAATTTAATTGAATAGATGTCATATTGCAGGTTGACATAACTAGTGCATCTATCATTCCAAACCAATGGTGGATGATATTGAATGGTCAGACAGTAGGAGGGTTGACTGTGTACATTGTGTACTTTGTACGTGCATTCACCACATGATATCATATTGCAGGTTGGCATAGAATTGCCTCTTTCATTCCAAACCACAGTGGATGATATTGTATGGTCAGACAGTAGGAGGGTTGACTGTGTACATTGTGTACTGTGTAGGTGCATTCAATACATGAATTATCAGATTGCAGGTTGGCATAGAATTGTCTCTATCATTCCAAACCACAGTGGATGATATTGTATGGTCAGACAGTAGGAGGGTTGACTGTGTACACTGTGTACTGTGTAGGTGCATTCACTACATGAATTATTAGATTGCAGGTGGCATAGAATTGCCTCTTTCATTCCAAACCACAGTGGATGATATTGTATGGTCAGACAGTAGGAGGGTTGACTGTGTACACTGTGTACTGTGTAGGTGCATTCACTACATGAATTATCAGATTGCAGGTTGGCATAGAATTGCCTCTTTCATTCCAAACCACAGTGGATGATATTGTATGGTCAGACAGTAGGAGGGTTGACTGTGTACATTGTGTACTGTGTAGGTGCATTCACTACATGAATTATCAGATTGCAGGTTGGCATAGAATTGTCTCTATCATTCCAAACCACAGTGGATGATATTGTATGGTCAGACAGTAGGAGGGTTGACTGTGTACATTGTGTACTGTGTAGGTGCATTCACTACATGAATTATCAGATTGCAGGTTGGCATAGAATTGTCTCTATCATTCCAAACCACAGTGGATGATATTGTATGGTCAAACACTAAGACATAACTATGTCATGCTTCATCAAACTAACATCATATCCTTCATTATTGTGCTACAAAGAAGCTTTGCTTGAATGTTGCAATGAATCCATCTATAATAAAACTTTGACAAATAATCTTTTAGGAGATCTGTAAAAGGATACAAAGTGTGTTGCAATTTCATGGTTTGCTAGACAGCGGATTCCATGCTCGCGAAGATACAGATTATCTTTAGAGTTCTTGATCCACATGAAGTACTTCCTTGCCTCAGGCCGGTTATATCGAAGAGAAGGACCATGCCAACACATCTGACCACTAATGGAAGAAACAAAATCACAAAAGAAGAATTAATAGGCATCTTTTTGATGTGTCTGTACAACCTTCCTTTAAAAGAAGGTTGTACTTTTTGGTTATTACTCCACAAGTTAATGAATTTGGTAAAGAGAAGAGCTGTTCATTTGATAAAACATTGATAGAATTTGAATCTTCGGGCATTAAGCCTTTCTCAGGAATCTGAAACACACATGTCTAAGCAACAAGGTAGTTTTTTCTTTCATTTTATTCTCGCAACTTTGATGACCAATTGAGCCCAAATTTTCAAAGGTTTGGTATTTTATGTATGTTGGGAGACACTACTCCTAGAACTATGAGTTCGTTCCACTATCAGCTCTGAACGAACCTCATAGTTCTAGGAGTAGGAAGACACCAAGTGAGGATAATGGTCTTTGACTTTACCAAAAGTATACCCTGCCTTTAACTTTGTTGAATAATTCAAAATCTACAGGGTATTCCTTTTCTTGCAGTATACAAAAACAATACAATACCAACTGGGGAGAAGGCATTGATTTGAATTTCAATCCTTTGTTATTGAGTATTCAAATGTAATTTAATTAAGCAACATCTAAATATAGGTTTCTTGGTGCTCCTACAATTCCCTTTTCTTAGTGGAAGGAACACTTAACAAGCTGATTTGTGTAAAAGGATGGATAAGACTTTGGAATAGAAGATCTTAGTGAAACAAGAGCTGTTTTCCAACCTGCATGACAGATCCTTGCTCCAACTGACGGTCATCATTCCTTCTGATCCACTTTCTTTCAGGTAACTAGTGATCAGATTAGATGCCTCCTCTACTTCAATCCTTGGCCCAAATGCTTGCTCTATATAACGATCTCCGCATCCAAACTCCTCCCGAACCATCTCAAGGATGCGGGTAGCCTCAGGAAGGAGATCAAATTTGATCTGACCATCTTTGCTACCAGTTGAATCATCATGGAATGTCTTGAACTGAAATTGCGAGATGTGACCGTGTTGTAGGAATTCCAACTTGTGTTCCTCGAGATTCAGTGGGTCTATCTTGGAGCGGAACTTCATGGGGGTCTCGTCATAGTTACGGATTACAACTTTGTTCATTGATTGTGCAGATTTATTCTTGGACTTTTTGGGCTTAGTTTTCATGATTAACTCTGTAACTCCCAACAAGCTGTGAATAACTGCTCCCTGGAAATTCTGAACTCAGTTTCCATAGTCTACTGGCTGAGTGATCTTAATGTTCCACTATTAGGTAGAAACTATATTAGGAATCTGCAAAGAGAAAATTAGAAAGATATTAATAGAAAATGTATGTTTATCATTAACCAAGAATCAAGTCATTATATTTGAGTGATTTGTCATTTTGCGATTAACCACAACTATTGACCCTTCCTAGGCTCTTAAAGTCTTAGACCAGACAAACCTGGCCAAGATATTGTAGCCATGTTAATAAAAAATGGGGTTGTTTTCATATTGATTGGGTAGGAGGATACAGGTTAGTAGAATAAAAATATTCCGATACAAAATTTGTGGTCATCATTTTGTGCCCCCCCCCCCCAAACAGCACAGCAAGAAAAGATATTATGAACCTGAAACAAACAGTTATTCAACAACATCAATAACTGGTACGTGTGGCACTGTGAAAGCTAGTTGCGAAAACGTAACCCTCCTGGCGTCGGCAGGAGGGTTACGTTATCGCAACTATGTAAAAGCATATAGTTTTGTTTTGTGATTTGAAGTGCAATTAATAAGTAACCATGAAGGTTGGTAGTTGAAACATGTGTAAATTTCCTTAAAATTATAAATAAAGTCAATTTGTATTTTGAAGCTAATAAATTAGCCATATTATTCGGATAACTTTTTGTATCCTGCCACCACTTTTCCACTCATTTTTACAAAAGAGATTTTCATTGAGTTATACTATTTCATATCGAATGAAAAAGTGGTGGCATGATACAGAAACTTTTTCCCAATATTCCATTAATACCAGAGTTTTTAAAACCATAACCAACTGAACAGAAATCTGACCGACTATAAAACAACCTGACATTGACAAGGCAACGAATATGATTAAATATTTTGAACAGAAATCTGACCGACTATAAAACAACCTGACATTGACAAGGCAACGAATATGATTAAATATTTAAGTAAAGTTTAATAATAATAAGCATCCTTACCACGGCATAACTTTAAAAAAAGATTACGATGTTTGGTATTGCACTGTACTCTGCAGTTAGCAGGACGTCTCGTTGAGGTAACTGCCTCCCCTGCTGCATGACCTCCTGTTTTCTGGCCCCTGTCCTGCTGCGAACCCCTGCTGCTGAGTACGGTAGGACTGTATGTTCGTTGCTCGATGTTGCCAACCGGGCCGAATTACTTTTTGTCGGATCTCGCTTGTTTTCACAAATTGTATGTTCACGCACACAACCGTTAAGACAATAACACCCCAACAGTACACGGGAAAACGTTGAGGGTCGGGATGGACAGGCGGGTATGGTCGAGTCGCCTCGGGGACTTACGCGTCGATATCTCGGCTAGACCACCACGCGACGGCCGCTAGTTCTTCTCTCGATCAATGTTTGTTGTTTCCACGCCAGCCAGATCGATTACCGATTTGCATTGTCCGTTTATAAGTGGCCGTTACCTGGACGCCTACAACAACTTGCGCAATGTACAAAATGTCAAACTTGTTGTTACCAGTCTATTTTGTGTTTCTTTTTAGAACTAGTCTTGTCTACTACAGGTTAAACATAAATATTTGGTAATGACAGATTATAAAAAAGCACAATATATCCAAAAATATTAATGTAATACACTAGTATCTCCTAAAAAGTTAAATTTAAAACAAATCAATTATAAAACCTACTTATTTACACTTTATCAATGAATACTCTTTATGAATACATATTTTTATGAACAACATTTATGTTGTTTATAAAACTTGAAAAAAGGCCAGCGATGTTGCTGAGCTTTAAATTGAACTTTGACCATTTGACAGTACAGCCCTCTAGCGGGCGCTGTCACACCACAACACACGTGAGTTTTGTTAGTTCAGTGATCGAGACTCCGACTCAGACAGGTAAAACAGTTTCGTTGTTTTATGTTTTATGTAGTAATGAAGTTTAAGCAATAATTTATTTTACGCATAATTTAATGAAAACAACACCGGATCTTTAGTAATATTGTCGCCATTTTAAAGGAACACGTTGCCTTGGATCGGTCGAGTTGGTCTTTGAAAAGCGTTTGTAACCGTTTTTTATAAAATGCATATGGGTAGAAAGATGTTGTAAAAGTAGAATACAATGATCCACACAAACATGCCTCGAAATTGCGTGGTTTTCCTTTTACCTCGTCGACTAACACGTCGGCCATTTATGGGGGTCAAAATTTTGACTCCCATAAATGGCCGACCATGTTAGTTCGCACAGTAGAAGGAAAACCACGCAATTTCGAGGCAAACTTGTGTGGATCATTGTATTCTACTTTTAAAACATCTTTCCAACCATATGCATTTTATAAAAACCGGTTACAAACGCTTTTGTTTTGACCAACTCGTCCGATCCAAGGCAACGTGTTCCTTTAATACGAGTTACCCTATTCAATTCATGAATTGAATATTGAATGCTCCATCATCATCATCTGACAGTGTCAGTGACACAGCAATACATTGAATACAATTTACAAACTGAGACATCATGTGATCTATACCTCCATCGCCATGATGAGTGATACAAACAAAACCAATTCCCACAAACCAGTCATACACACACCAGCACCAGTAGCCCCACTTGTGTGGCAAAGGATATATTCAGCTATCCCATGGCCACACAAGTGGGGCTACAGCACCAACAGTTTCAACCACCACTTTCTAAGTGAACTAAAAGTATCAGATGCAACAAATTATGCAATGGAGGCAATTATTTAAAATAAGTATAAACTGTCACAGGCTAACCTGCTTCAATATATGAAACATGGCACATTTATCAAGTGAAAAATAAGAGGTGGAGTTGGGCACACTTTTAAAATAAAAGCTCACCGATTAGGGTTTATTAATACTAGTTTACATAAACTATACTAGTACCAATACCCCTGAGACTTATTTCTATCTTCAATTATGTCATATAGTTGCAATAACAAAACCCTCCTCCCGACGGTGGAGGAGGGTTATGTTATTGCAACTATTAATATGTCATTGCTTACACAATAACCAGATTCAAAGGAATCACAGAGTTATTATGTCAGTAGTAGACCTAGTAACAAGGGCGCTGTATTCCTTTTTTTTCTAAGTTTTGACATTCAAAAATTTCGAAAAAAGGATTACAGAGTCCCAGTTTACTGGGTCTATGTCAGTAGTACAGTCATCATAGTGAACACCACAAATGACCACCGGCCGGGCTTGTCCTAATGTGATACAACTGGCCCAAAGCTAAAGTGTTAACTTCGAGCCGTGAGAACGGAAAGTTCCTTGTAAATTTGGCCTCTTCATCAATTATATAATTTCTTTACTCTCCGTCCGCAGGAATACAATGAGTGACTCGGATGATGATGTTCCACAGCTCTCTGCAGAAACAATGGCTGCTCTGCAAGAGTTTTACAGCAGCCAAGCTAAGACTCAGTCATCGGAATCAGAATCACAAGGAAGTAATATCAGTGAAAACTGGGTTAGTACGAAAAGCTTCTATCCAAAAATCTGGGCCTGGGATAATTGTCATAGTGTAAAGCACAAAATTGCTTAGCACAGAAAGTCTTGCTTATAGAAGCAGGTTACCAACAGCCAAACTGTAATGTATAGTGTTTGTGACTGGTTCCCTTCTAGTTTTTGATGAGCAGAACATTTTCTGAACTTTGCTTCACAGTTTTATGTTATTGAGCCCTGACCTTCCCTGACAATTTGTATTGAAAACCTCATTGTCTGATGGTCAGACCTTACTGTACCAATCGTTTAACATCACATACCTTGAAGATGCAAAATGGAAATGAAGATTTCCTTACAAACCTGTTTATTTGATTTCATACAGAATTTATCCCAGTTTTGGTATGATGAAGTTACTAGTGACGTCTTGGCTAAGGAGGCCCTGGAAGTAGCTGGTGAGAGTGGAAGGTATGTTTATAAAATTCTATTTAGTCAAGAGAGTGTTTTAATGGCATGCCCTAAGTGTCCTCATCTAGCAAGCCATCCAGTCATCTAATGGGTGGCCCTGGAAGAATTTTAGAAAGCCAGTTGGACAGCCAACTGGCCAGTGAGCAAGATGGCTGCCAGCCAAATTCCAACTAATCAAATGTCTTACCATTTAAAACTGGCTGACCAATATTAAGTGAACAAAAGTTTGAAGAAAAAACCTGTTGATTTTAAAATTGAAAGAAACATTGCACACAATATGCTGCTTTCTGGTGAGCTTAATTTTGCACAGATGACCTTTGGATGTTTTAGGAGGAAAATGTGGATAATACTACATTAGATGAGACACAGCATGCCCTTTTGTTATATCTAGAAGCAGTGGCATAACTAAAGGGGGCAAGTGCGTCCCTAATTGATGTCTGTACCCCTGATGACACCTCTGTGCATGACTTAAATCAAAACTATCATTATATAATGCATGCAATATTTACCAATAATTTGTATATCTTTTTTTTAATGATGCAGAATTGCATGTGTGTCTTCACCAACACTGTATCAGAAACTACAGCAGGTTAAGCCCCCATCCTGTACAACGATTCTGTTAGAGTTTGATAAGCGATTTTCAGTCTATGGAGACGACTTTGTTTTCTATGACTACAATGCACCCTTAGAATTATCCAATCTCCAGCAGCATTCATTTGATGTTGTTATTGCTGACCCTCCCTACCTGGCTGAGGAGTGTCTCAAGAAAACAGCACAGACTATAAAGTACTTGACCAAAGGAAAAATCATCTTATGCACAGGTAATGAATGAAGCAATTGCCTTCATATTTCTGTGACAAATGCATCCTTCTGTTTTTCTGTGTTTCTGTTTCGAGTGTCTGTTTAAATACTGTGCTTAACATTGAAAAGACTGAAAATACAAATGTTGACAAACTTGCACCTTACTTACATGATATAAAGCTGGTCATGGTGGAAAACTTCCTATGACATATTTGAGCTTGAAATGATACAGTTTTTTCAGGAATGAGTCGGAAACCAATGATTGAAAACATTGAAAGCGTTGAAGTTATTTAAAACAACTTTCTTATGACTCCGATGACCGATTGAGATTAAACTTTCACAGGTTTGTTATTTCATGTAAATGCTGGGTCGCAAAAAGTGTTTGTCTTTGACACATACCATTATTGTCCACAAAGTTATATTTAATTGAAAAATACTTTTGTTTCACATGGTAGTATTTGTAAACCTTGTGAATTGACTTGGGAAAACTAAACATGATTATTTATTTTAAGCTAAATTTGTAAATTGAAATAAAAGGAATTTTAAGACCTCCCTCCCTCCTTAAATTCGAAGGCAAAGAAAACTTCTAGAATGTAAATGTAAAAGACACAGTTTCCATCATCGCTGTGTGTTAAAGACACTGGACACTAATGGTTATTGTCAAAGACCAGTCTTCTCACTTGGTGTATCTCAACATATGCATAAAATAACAAACCTGAGAAAATTTGAGCTAAATTGGTCGTCAAAGTTGCGAGATAATAATGAAAGAAAAAACACCCTTGTCACACGAAGTTGTGTGCATTTATATGGTTGATTTCGAGACCCCAAATTTGAAATCTGAGGTCTCGAAATCAAATTCGTGGAAAATTACTTCTTTCTCAAAAACTACATCACTTCAGAGGGAGCTGTTTCTCACAGTGTTTTATACTGTTTTTCAACCTCTCCCCATTACATATCACCCAGTAAGGTTTTATGCTAATAATTATATTGAGTAACTACCAATAATGTCCACTGCCTTTAATGAAAACTTAAAATTCACTAGAGTCTTGAATTTTGTTTACCATTTCAGGTGCTGTGATGCTAGAGATAGCTCAAGATCTACTGGGTGTAACTGTATGCCCTTTCATTCCACATCACACCAGAAATCTAGCCAACGAATTCCGCTGTTATGCAAACTTCCAGACACATTTTCTTAACACAGACAACAGATGACCACTGTTCAGTTTTTAGTTTTTAATTATTTGTTACGCTGAAAACATGATGCTGCTTTATTCAAAGCATAAATGTGAAACCTTTAACTACCTATTTACATGTTTGGCAAATCAGGAATGTTGCCCATGGTTTAACAACACGGTATTACTTGTTTATTGATAGATTCTGTCTTTAAATCGCTACTCATTGGTTTATCGATTATTTTAAACATCAAAGTATTTCATTCAATTTATTAGATTAGTGGTACACTTAGATAGCTTTTAATGCTACATAAACTTTAATATAAACTAAAGTTAGTCTGAAAACCTAAGCTTTGTTTTGTTAAAACTTTTGACAATATGTCTGTCTGAAATACTCACAAATTAGCTTTGATTTGACTTGCTAGACCAACGTAAACACACACAATACATGTCATTGCTGCACACAATAGTTCTGGGGAACTTAAGTCTGGACAAGTTAAGTTAAAAGTTTGTTTTGTTTTACGTTAATTGAAAGCTAATGAACAGGGACAAATATGTTTATGGATTGTTTTTTATTTTTGCTGTGAAGCAAACTTATCACAATAGTAGCCAAAGACTCCAAATGAAACTCCTAAGGAGTCAAATGATTTGTAATAATCTATATGATTATCTTCTTGAAATTTCACCCCAAATTTCTGTTCATTTTATTTTATTTTCCCCCAAAAATAGTTGGATTTGAAGGTACTTAGGTACTTATAGATTTTACTAATCTAAAAATAAAATAAAATGTATAGACATTTTAAAAGATTATATGGTAGTGGTCTGAACTCCACCTTAATACTAATAATAAAGTGATAAATAATTGATGCAAAGCAGTAATAAATTATTATGTAAAGATTTGAACAGGTGTTTTTGTTACTATTAAAACTCAAAGGTCGGCTTTTATATCTGGACAGATGGTACAGCCAAGTTGATTGGGTGTTGCTGTAAATGAATCCTTCATTTAATGAAGGGTGTCAAACGAATCAACAATCATGGTATGATAATCGACATCAATAGTTTTAGGCGCCATTATTGAGTGGTGCTTCATTTCTAGTTACAATATGCATTGAGAGCCGACACCCTAAGGAGTTTCTAGTTTACACTTCGGTCATATCAATCACATATTATTTTCTAGAGATATCAAACATGTGTTCGAAAATAGTTGAATAGTTGCCCAGATCGATGTGTGTTTGATTACATTACCATGGGAACAAGATAACAAGTACTTCGACAGTTTTACACTCCCCTGTATGCTTGTCAATAACCGTCGAGAAAGCTAGTCGATTTACTTTATAATGACTTGGAAGTTAAAGTCTCCTCTAGCTTAATTGCTGTATAAGAGGATTTAGAAGATTATGCCTACATCCAATTTAAGAAATGAACATGCTAAAAGTACACTTAGTAAAGTCTATTTGCTCATTGGATGTAAAACGGACTGATTATGTGGTGCAATATTACAGCTGCATAAATTAATACGTGTTGCTTATTTGTAGGACATAATGTTCAATAATGATACAATAAGTTCAGACATTGCACTAGAAAGTATTACAGAATACAATTTGTAAAGAACTGCAAAATCTCTAGGTCGAGTCCAAAATGAAATTTTCCCTATATATCTAATTATTGTTGCAAGATCGACGAACAGTGATGCATCTAAACGATTTGTCTTATTTACTGATGATGAAAAAGTTATCGATTTTTTGATACAACTATAACAAAGGGAAACACTATTAATTAATTTTGTCTTTTGAAAAGAAACAAGTATTCCACATGGCACATTTGGACACGCTAAAACTAAATTAAGTTTTTGAAAAACTGGTGTATTTTACGTGCAAGTAGCATATTCTTATGGTTAATTCCCGTGCTTTGGTGAACATCGGCGCAGCTCATTCGTAATAAACACCGTAAACAGATGCAATGGCAAAGAGTGAAGTATTCTGATAGCTAGCTGAGGCGTAACTATCAGTGTCTTGATTCCATAAACATCGACTTGCTAATTCCATACTCTGACCATCATGAGAACCAACCAAAACATGTACAACGAGCTTGTGTCTCTTGAATTGCAACGCCTTGACTCGAACCTTGATGGCTTCAGATAAACGAGTAGTAATCCTCCCACTTGTTATTGGGTTGTACTCCATACTACCAAGAACTCCTTCTAAGACATCTGCAATCTCTTGTTGCACTGACAATGGTTTAAATGTATTCTTATCGTCTGGAGTTATTCTGAATGTGTTCTCCATCTTAGGTACAGACTGTTCTGATGTTGAGCTTAAGCTATGGAGCCGTTTAGACCGACCCAACATCGGACTCCCCATGTGGACACCTTTACCTGATGCCGTGAAGCTTATCTTGCGTTTGAGGAGATTCCATGTTGCAAGTTTACTGTTTGACCGGCCAAGTTGAGCAAGTTTCGGTTTGGGTGTTGCAGCAGTCTCTGATGAGGGTTGGTCACTACCTTCATGTCCTGCACTACTATCCTCCACCACAGTTGGCATCAATAACTTGGCTCTCAGCTTCTCCATTGTAACAACTTATATCAAAGATCAGCTGAAGCTTTGAAATCAGGATGGATGAGATGTATCCAATATCCACGAGGACTAAGTCTTTAGTCACGATTTCTCACGTCTAATTTTCAGCCGAGGTGTAGTGTGATGTATTTTATGAGCTATGGCTCATCGAGGCTCATGAGACGTGTTGATTGTGAACTCCCGTGTCGCAGCCGCTTATATCTTGTATTAACATTGGATCCGTGTGGACCAACTGAGCTATCCCAGCGCGAGAGTGGCAGCAGACGATTGAGAGATAGCATTGTCACCATGGGAACACCGCTTCAAAAATTAAATAGAGGTTTATTTACCCGCACGTGCAGTAATAGCACTTCACTTCCATCACAAAGAGTGAATGCTTTGCAACATGACTGTAAAAACAAAGTGAGGAGTTGTGTCGTAACAATCTTGTCACTTGTATAATATCTCCACAAGAGGCGAGTGGTCTTCAATAAGAAAGCCTGGGGTAATACTCAGGAAAACACCCCTTGAGAGGATTCACAGTTACTTGTGATAAGAGAAAGAGCACATCGTCTGTAAAGTATTGTGAAGTTTTCTTATTTTTACAGTGTCATGATGGTCACTTTAAGGCCGTTTCTACATTCAAAGAATGTTGTCCACCTAATAACAAGATGTGAAGATTCAAAGCTCATAAATAACTGACTGGCTACACTCAAAACCTAAAACATGGTTTTGATACCTTTTTAGTAAATCAACATCTTGAACATGACATGAATCTCCACTCACTGTGAATGAAGCTGTTTGTAAAAGGATTTATCTGTAGAAGTTTCAGCTGCTACAAAAGTTTAATGTCAGTCTGTGTTCGTTTGTGTTTAATTGTTTCGTACAAAAAGATAAACCCAGCAAACCCTTTAAATCGCAATGCAAAAAGTTCAGGGCAAACCCTGCAATGTTTTTCTTCTTCACTGCCCAATTTAAAACAACACGATTGAATGAACATTGAAACATCATTATAAAAACATTTCATTGAGAAAAGAAAGTTTTATTGAACGAACTCTTTGATAAACCAATACTGCACGTATTCCTTAATAAATTCTTAGAGCAAACAAGCACATTTCACCTGGTTAATTAATTGCACAGCAAAAGCAAAATTGGTAACCTTTGAAACGTGTACCCTGCCTGTATAGATCATGGATTGACATAATTCATAATTAAATATTAACCGACTTCAAACAAAATATTTACGAGACAGGCGAAGAACTCTCACGACACTGTTAAAACAAACTGTTACTATGGAAACCTCCAGCCCTGAGTACATAGTGTACACGATTTATTGAGCGTTTTAATTCCAAAGCCCATTAACATTTATTAGCCGTAGCAGAGTCTAGAGTGCATATTACTTTCAATTTCTTTCGATAGTATTATTGCCCATAGACCTTTGTAAAAAGCCCAATCAATAATTGTTTACTCAGTTTGAAATAAAACTCCGAATGTTTCCTCTTTGCCCTTGTATAGGCCTACCTACCAACATTTGTTTCGAAAAAAAATTCCGAAAATCTCGGAAGAGGGCGTAAAAATGAACCATGATTCGAGTTATATGATTTCATACCCGATTTTTGTGTTTGACTATTTAAAACATCCAGTGATAAATAAACCACAAGGGAAAATGTCTTTTTGAAACAATGTATGAAGACCACGTACATTCATGAAGACCACATTTATGAAAACATTTATGAAGACCACATACACATTTTAAGAACATGCATTTGGGACCAATTTTGTCGAGTCATGGGAGTCGAGAATCAACGGGTCATTCCATCAACTGAAGAGATGGTTTGAGCACAAAAATGCCGGCTCCTCTGCTGACAAATGGCCCAGAGTTTAGTCAACTGCTTCCCACCAAAAAGCCAAACCGTACCCGTATTGTATTGAGCTATTGTTAGCTATTATTACCCAGCATAGAATGCCACTTTACAATCATGTCTCAGTCAACAGTAACACACAACATTTACTCAGCAAAGGTTGTACGCCTTATGAACAATCAATCCAGACATTATCCTCAGTGTATAGCCATGCACATAAGTATGCACTAAGCAGAAATGTTGTGTGACTTAATAACTTCAAAACTCCTGATTACTTGTCCAACACAAGCATGACACGAGAGTAAACATAGGTGAAAATGTTTCAAGGTTACATGCATACCTTTTAGCATTAATTCCCTCCTCTATGGCTGAAGTTGAAGCCGCTAATTTGTATCATCTTGTGTCGTTTTCCAACAGTCCACAGCTTGAGCAGTGAAGGATTACACGTGTGCACAAGTGTACTTGTAAAAACGCGCTCATGTAAAATCAAGATGGCGTCATACTTTTCTGTCGGCAGATGTGATTGGTCCACGAGTTATGTTTAAACGCTCTGTATTGGTCCCAAGTTCTTAAATTATTAAATATTAATTAAACAAATAAAATACTCTAAAAATTATTGTTTTACTCAAAAATTTGTTTTTACAAGAAACTTTATTCACGTGTCATTTTAATGCCTAATTTTGATTCGCGGAAAAAAACTGTTAACTTGTACAGTTCAAGACGTGTCCTCGTGCAGCGCATTTTTGTTCACATCAAATTATTTGACGATGAAAAACTCATTTACAACATTTAAATTACAGGGTTACTTTGAAAAAACGTGTCTAGATTTTAGTATTCATTTTAATTATGATTAAAACTAAATCCTTTTGCTTTTGTCTACCTTGTTTTAAATAATTTTGTTGTTAATGCTTAATTTGCATATTTTCACTTTTGCAAAAGTAGCCGCCGAGCAGACGAGAGTTCAAAGGATGAAAGACAACGTGTGACTGTTGTAAAAATTTGTTATTTTTATAGACCGACTCTTAAAGGTAAGGATTATTATCAAACATTCACTTATACTTGGGGAGTGTCTAGTCAGAAAGCCACAGAGCCTACCATTTCATTCGAATTTCGGTAATGTTGTAGAATTATTTACTTTACAGGACAAGGGAAAATTATATCGATAGTCTCTTGTCAGTGACCGTGTGGCAAAGCAGGACCACTTCATGTCACAGATATTCTCGCAAGTATTCGTCATATCCAAACATTTAACAAGGCTCCCTGGAGAGGTGCTTTCTTATCAACTATTTATTTTAGCCCATATTTACTAATCTGTTAAAAGTGCTCAATCCCAGAACATGAAGAATTGAACATTTCCCTCAAAAACATGAGTTTTGAGTACCCGACTTCAAAAAACTAAATTGAAACTCAACCCTAGGTATTCAAGCTCCTTTTTGTATTTAACAAAAGAGTCAGACAGCTAGTCTTGGTTCAAAGATAGTGCATTTAGGTCTTATTCAACCTTTATTCTAGCACTTAAGCAGATTGATTCTGAAATAAAATAAGAAATAATTCCGAAGGGAGACACAATACATGTGTACACATTAATTTGGTAATTTTGGTTTATCAGCTTGAAGAATTGTGAAATGTCAGCATGAACCAAGACTAACAGGCAGACATACAGATACAACACGTACAATCACTAAAAAGAGATAACGTAACAATAATCATCATCACTGAACAGAGGTTTATCAGTTTCTCTTCAAGACACTTTTTATTTATTAATTCATAAAGAAACACAACAAAATAAATGAATTATCTGTGATTCAGGTTTAATGTGTTTTTGTTTAAAAAAATGACTGATTTTTTGTTGCACGGCCTGGGCTCAATTTCACAAAGAGTACGAACTGATCTTAACAATTTTGTATTAATCTTAATTGCTTTAGCAAAGTGTGATGTCACAATACAAATCACTATAGTGATATTGACAACTCATCTTAAAATGAATCTTTTTAGTGCTTTGTGAAATCAAGCATTGGACTAAGATTGATATTAACCCCTTGTGAAATCAGGCCCTCCTATAGGTCACAACAGATTTGGTAGACTTTGCTTGTTTTTGTCTAATAAAAAAAAGAAAAAGTTAAGTCTCATCCAAGAATTTTCTGCACCAGGGTTTTGAAAAATGTATCCCACAACTACCTTGGGCCCCCAAAAAAAATACAAGGGAAAACGTGGAAAATAAGAATCTATTTTAACCCATCAGGTTTTTGTTTCTTCACCATAGCAAAATACACACCACCAAACTACAATGCTTGATGGAGATATAACCAGACGGCTTTATGATTTACTGTGAACACAGGGGACCAGACAGAGACTGTCACAGTGTGATAAAGATTTATGGATATGCAAACGTTATGCGACTACGAGTGTCCATTGCAACATGGCACATTATCATCTTCACTAGAAGCAAGACCTCCATCGTATTTGCAACCAAGAGTTCCTGCATGAAGAAAAGAAGACAAGAGGCAAGTTTTAATATTTGGGGGGTCATCTGAGAATAATGTACCACTGCCTAATAAAGATACTCACAAATCATAACTTGTTGTTACTAATAAAAAACCAATTACATGTACTTTGAGTGAAACACATAATGATGACGTTAATCTCTCTCACAAGATGAAATAGGTGCTGTTAGGGTTTCATAATAAGATGAAAAAAGAAGTTTAAGACTTGTTTTAACACAAACTCAAACTGTTTAAGTTTTGTGAGTGTGTGTGAATTTTAAAAGCTAAACCAAAAAGAACATTAAAATGTAAATTTTAATTAAACTTCTGGTTTGAACAGGAAGCGAGGTCAAATCAGGTCACCATCAACTATAAAAAGTGTTGAACGATCAAGTTTAAAAGACAATGCAAAGACCCACGTTAGTGGGAAAACAATTCTCAAATTAGCCTGAAGAAACAAGGGTACAAAACAAGACTGCTCAGAACACCTACATGTATTTAAATTTGAGGTTAGAAATGAACAAGAGGACTTCAGACTGCAAAAACCACAAATGCTCGTTTTCCCAGGTTTTGGAACGGTCATATTTTGCAATAGCAGATGTCTTCATTTTAAAGGTTTGCAGCCAAACAAATAAGTACAACACTACAAGAATTCCATGCACGCTTGATGAATAACTCAGGCCCAGCTTGATCCTCACCTCAATTCCAGAATGGTCTCATCATCTGTGGACACATTCTCCTGCTGATTCATCAAAGCCAACCTAAAGAAAACAATAAACAAGTGAAAACAATAAACAAATGAAACTAAGAAAGAAGTTTAAACAATACAATCAGTTATTGTATCTGTATTGCTAACAAACACAACTGAAAGAATTTCATCTTTAAGAGGAAAAGGCCATTGGAAAATCTTCAACTCTATGTCTCCATATAATTCCAGGCCAAAAGATCAAACTTTGGGTACAGCAACAAATCTTGTTTATTGCTTATAACATGAGAGAGTAACCCGTTGAATAAACTTGAGACATTGTCGCTTGTCATGTCTTGTTTATGTACATTTTGTACCACAAGTTCACTCCAACAATTCTACAATTCTTACAAGATTTTTTCGAAAATCAAATTAATAAACAGCACCCTTGTATCAAACTTTAGGGCCAGTCACACTACAGCGATAACGAAAATGATAACGATCACGGCGCAAAGAGAACGAATTCTATTGGTTAAACTGCTCTGCGCAGAATACGCGCACACTTATTCCACCAATCAGGGTGTGCATTGTTATCGAGGCCAGTGTGACCGGGCCTTTACACCTGCAAGTATAGCACGCAAATTATATTTACAACAAAAGATAAACTCACCATTTAATTAGGCATCAGTAACTGGCAAAGGTACAGTTCATCCTGGACTGGCCAACCATACCTTACAAAACAAAATGTATTTAAAATGTGTTAGTAAAATATCAACAAATTTTCAACCCTAATGCAGATAATTATTGAGGAGACGTAAACAAGAAAAGTTAGTTACAGTGACTACTAGGAGTTTGATCATGTTCAATATGCAATTGCGAAGACAATTCTTAAACAAAAAAGAACATAAGGTTAATGTAAAGACAATAAGAATATTTACAATGTAACCATCTTACAGACTTTTTCTAAATGTTTCCAACCAACTTCTTTGTCCAATGACGACATTAAACTGTACAAGCAAATCCTTAAAACAAAATTCACCATTGTAAGCAAGAAACAAAGGCTTTGAGAAGTAGAATACTAAAGGGCCCATATTTGGTATCTGGATAATGTTAAACTGTAAAATAACTGGCCAGTCAGATCTAACAAACATGCATTGCTATTCACTATAGCAATTGTGCCATTTTTATATCATCCTATTTGTCCGATGGCAGTGAAACACTACTAATCGTTGCTGGTCAATATATATGCCACAGGTAACCGAGCTGTTGAACAAGCAGTGAATAGCAGATCTCAGTGGGACTGAACTACCAGTAGGTTCAGGTTTATGTCCTTTTGATGCTCCTCCATTAAACCCAATCCCTCTGTTAATAAATTGTATCTTTCTTTACAGACATCAATTGAGGTGTCTAATGAGGTAGCACACAATAGGTTTGGTTGTTAAAGCAAATCCCCTGCAGCATTTTGAACATCTAGATTTGCTTAGTATAATAATCCACAATACCCACTTACAGAGAAATACAAACTTCAGATGCTACACGAGTGTTGCTCACCGACACATCGGTTAATACTAGTTTGTCTGTAGCACTCTGTCAAGAGCTGCGATTTAAGACGTTGAATTCGGGAAGATTACACCCGTTTCAAACGGGCGAGGTCATTTTAATTAGGGCATTTGAAGGGGCATCAAAGCCAAGACCAAGGTAGCAGATGTCATGGCGTGTGTAGTTCCAGCCCTGTCTATGCCATACTCTTTGCCTTTTTGCTTTGTTTTACTTTGTAATTTCAAATTTGTATTGTCGCTGCATTGATCCATTCTTTATTTCCTGTACATTTTTAACAAGAAGGCCTAAAATAATCAGCCACACTGGATGGGTTAGCCTCCATAAAGTTTATTGTAAACACAAATTCAATTTTATGGAAGTCTGGAGTGTGTCCATCTACAAATCCTACTTAATACTTTAGTACCAATCTTACAGAATTGTAACCTAAAGACAAAGCCAAGAAGTCGCTTCAGTTGACTTAAGTTTAGTGCAAGTCTTTCAGAACAAAGATGATAGTTATCAACCTACATCTCGTCTGGCATTTCTTACTGATACTCCAGTGTATAAAATGTCCACAAAATGATTTCTCATAGTATTACAAATTATAAGAGGGGACAAAAAAGTCCTTTTGTCATTTAGTAACATGTAGATATTGGCTTACGGAAATTGTTTTCAAGAATGGTTTCATAGGATTCATGATAGATGATAGCCTTCCATCCAAATCATTTGCCGAATAAAGACGGTCAATTTCTATAATAGAATAATAGCACTCTGCACTAACGATGTCACTTTTGCTGAAAATACCCAGCTTTCAGTCAAACATTCCACTTCACCACATTTTGATGCGCCAAACTGCACTAGTAGCAAAGCCAGTGCACATGAGTTAAGGTAAAGGACATACGTGTGAGCACGTTAGTGTGATTGACACATTGTCTACGATCCGGGAAAATTAGCTTCTATTTTTAGCACTTGCGGAGTGCTTCTTCTTTCTTCCTTAAAGGCAGTGGACACGATTGGTAATTACTCAAAGTAATTATTAGCATAAATTCTTACTCCGTAACGAGTAATGGGGAGAGGTTGATGGTATAAAACATTGTAAGAAACGGCTCCCTCTGAATTAACATAGTTTTCGAGAAAGAAGTATTTTTCCACGAATTTGATTTCAAGACCTCAGAATTAGATTTTGCGGTCTCGAAATCAAGCGTCTGAAAGCACACAACTTCGTGTGACAAGGGTGTTTTTTCTGTCATTATTATCTCGCAACTTCGACATCAATTCAAATCTCATTCAAAGTGACTTTGAAAAGGATACATTTTTCTATCTGAATTAATTTTTGTAAATATAATCGCTGGTTAGGCTTCACTTTTCCTTCTCACTTTTCTGTTGTGCCTTTTAGTTCTTTTTGACATCATGAATTAGCCGCAAGTATACTGCAGAGATGGGATTTGCATTTTGGATAACAAATCTCAACAAAACTAGACACACAAAAAAGAATACATGTACATGTATCTGATTACCAAACCTTGTTTTTTATAACAAGGTAAACAAGCTCCATTACATTGACAGGTGCCTTCATCCATTGTTATCTATTAACAACAACTAACAAGTTACATCACACCAAAGGAAATTAATTATTGATATTTGTCGATTATTTTAAAAAACATAATGAAATGTCAAGGCAGTTTTCACCTTGCTTCCAAATGCCATCAAACTACACTTGCATCTTTGCCAATGCCTCCAACACATATAACTTGCCAATAGATTCCAAGTGCTGTAACATTTACGTGATAATTGTCTTTTAAAACAAATACATTATACTTACCTGCAGCATAGCTCTGCATTAAGAACACAAACTAGAGTAATATCTTGAGAACTATCTTGAGCTCATCTCCTGTACTGTCGATGCTGATTACTTTACAAACATAGCAACGTTCTATTGTAAAGAAACTGGGGTTATCAAAATAATTTCCTCATCATTAGTTTCCCCACTCCTTCTCAAGGTAGACCATCTATTCGGGCGAGTATGGAATCCCAGATAACCTAACCCCTTCTCCCCCCTTGGACAATCACTGAAATGCCATTGTGAAAAAACTACTTTTATGAAAACCAGCTGAACTATTTTTATTGTAAATTCGTTGTGCACAAAAACATTCAGTCTAAATATTTTGCATGCGAGATGAAACCATTCCCAGAAAACTTGTCAATATTTGGGCACTTGAATATTTTTTTTATTGTCAAATGGAGATTTTGTTGGGGTGATTTGTAACACCAAAAATGTGCCAAACATGAAAAGAGTATTTTTATTTCTCAGAAATTGTTGACGGTTTGCACTTATCAACCACCCTGCATAGGATTTGAACTGCCTCTAGCTACCGGGCAACCTCGGTAGTCAAGAAACTGCTTTAGACTTGCAAGGGTCGTGGGTTTGAATCCCACCTGAGTAATGCCCGTGACATTTTTTTACAGGACTCGGGAAAGTACTGAGTATACAGTGCTAACACACATCGGCGTATAACCAAAATAAATATTCATTATCCCCGATGCAAATTGAACATCTATTATAAACCACCTAGCAGTCATGTGTTTATTTTAGTAAAACTTGGAAGTTTAGGAAAGTCTCAAGTATTGACTGGTGCCTTTCTTTAAATCCAAGACATTTAAGTTAATTTAATGACTGCGCTACACACTAGGAAGATCTTAGCCATTTAGAATGGTGGATCCTTTTGTCGAAATTCAGTTGGCTTAAAAAAAATTTTTTTAACTTACGGAAAACATGAAGGAAAAAAAAATCGGCACCCCCCCCCCCATGAAAAAAACCCCCAACAACTTTGAACGAGCACTTTCACAAAATGAAATAGAAGACCACTCAGCATTCCCATAGCATCCCCTTCTGGAAAAAGATTTAGAAAGAAGAAGTGTGTAGTGGGTACAACTTGCTCGATCACATTTGACAATAGCCATTTTCCAGATGCGTGGTCAACTTACTTAACAAGATGCTTGATATTGAACAAAATAATTCTTTCCCCCAGTCCTTGGAAATTGCATCCCCTTGTTCTGTCCAGAGCTTGAACGATACGAGTTGACCCCTTGTTAAGCATCGAGCCAAGAATTTGGGTTGTAAAATGCATACAGGTGGCTACGAGTAAATCAGTGTTCGCCAACTTTAATTGGGGGGGGGGGGCTGGGGCTTGTCGAGCATGAAGACTTTACAGGCATGGGTCTTGGGCCCACTTAAGGACCCAGAAAAATATATGTTATCATGGTGATGAACTTTGAGGTGATTCCTAATTGCCACTTCCTTCTAACTTCTTTGAGTAATGAGCAACGAAATTTGCATTCAAACTCTGAAATAACTGAACTGGAAAACAAAAAGAGGGAGAAAAAAACGTGGCAGAAGGACTTCAAACCTTGGTGGCACTTTTTAAACCTGGTGATCGCCAAAGAAAGCTTGGATGTGCCCTTTTTATTACATGTTAGAGAACACTGAGTAATGATAATATAATCCAGTGAATGTTGCTCATTGTCATGCAACCCCCCCCCCCCCCCGCCATCATTTAAAAGGTTTACAATTCATGATTCAAAGTTGCTTCCGAGAACACAAGGATTGCAAATATTTAGACCCTGTCAGATCCCCCCCCCCCCTTAAATAATCAAGACTTGATCTCTAATGACTAGAGACTCAACCTTGATACTTGACTCCAAGGACAACACCAACAGTATGACACAAAGTTTATCCAGGGTGAGGCAAGGGTTCAAGGAAGGGGGACAAGGAAGGGATGGATGAAAAGGGGGAGGGGATATTTCACATGTCTTCTGTACTGGACTAGACTCAGGTTCTGGTAGCAAAGTCATTGGGGTGCAGGTTTGAATGAATCCTGGTTATGACAGTCATGTCCAACAGCAAAAATAATGCTTCGCTATTATTTGCTCCTTCACCCAAGGATAAAATGGGTACCTGTGTGAGCAGAGACAGTCCTTGTTGCACATGCTGCACTTCCATATGGAGATAATATGGTTCAAGGACTGAACAAACTGGGGTAGTATTGTCCAAAGTAATGATTATAATCTCATAATTATAATGGCGTTATATTCAATTGTGAAGGTCCCTTATTATGAATATTATGTCGTCTACAGCAGGGAGGGACATGCAACATACTAAGACTGTATCCCTTCACACCCCCCCCAGTAATGTTTTGTTTAAAATAACATGCAGTGAAAAAGAAGAACCTCACAAAACCTTTAGACATGTAAGATATAACTTGAGCGGAGTTCATCGTTTAAAATGACATTGACACACTTTTGGAAGGAACAGGCAGTAAATGTAGAATTTTTTCTAAATTTAAGCCCAGAATGGCAACTTGTGTTTCGCATAAGCTCCATTCTGCTCTGCTGCATGGTCAATCCATACTTAGCCATTTGAGATCTACAACAATGCCCTTTTTTACATCTTGGTTTTGTTTTGCCAATTTTATGGGAAAGACTTATGATGTAAATTAATCAGATTTCCAATTTAGAGCAACAAAAAAAGTTGCTTGCGCTTACCAACAACGACGCAAAACATTGACCAAACGTTTCGCCCCCCCCCCCCCAAAGTGAATCAGCACTGCAAATTCTTAACTCCACCTATGAATTAGTCAATCACTGGTGTTCAATGGTTTAGTCACGTCCCACCAGGCCTGATACTTCAGGGAGGCAACAAAAGTCATTCTTTGCCTTGGTGCCCTTGAAATGTTCCCGTACAAATTTACAATTCCCTTATAGGTTGCCCTTTGGTTTACAAGGAGAAAATGCCTTGGTGCCTTTGCCCTCTCAAAAAACGAAGCATACAGGCCTGTTCCACCTTCCCACTTCTTAAACAATTTTTACATGGTCACTAATCCGCCCTCCCCAATCCCATTCTGATAGAGATTTTAAACCATTTGGGTTTATGGTTCAAACTCATTCTCAGTAATGTTGTCACTTCCAAGGTATAAAGCTGTAGATAAAAGAATTCACAAGGTTAGAAAAAGTTGTTTACATGCATCGATATCAATAATATGATCAACTAAATTAGACAGGCTTTATCCTAATAAGCTTCTTTCCATCATAATCATCATTTAGCGGTCGCAACCAAGATTCCATTAACAACGTCGTGCCAGAGGTGTTTATCCTGTGTTTTCACACTATATTTTTTAATTCATGATGTCACTTTTCAAGCAAATGTTTGGTAAAATACTCAAAAGTTTACCATCTTTCAAGATGTTTGTATGTATTCTTATCATTTAAGAAACATTCAAATAGTAGACCCATTGCATAGACCACCATTGGTGATTTGAAACAATAAAAACTACTCCTGTGGGTAAGGGCCACACATCTCGCAGAAAAAGAAACGCCTTCCTTGGACCTCAGTGAGGGCGCTGTTTAAGATTTTCATGTCATATGCACAGGGTCCATTCTTTGCTTCACTCTTTCAGTATATCCTTAAAACGTTGATCAAATACAAAAGCTTCCTGATAACTCATTGGGTGCAGTGTTCATTTGGGCAATGTCTGCACTGACTCACAAGCTATTTCCTTAGGGTCAAATATGATTATGTCTTTGACTCGATTTACACATTAGCTTTATTAAATATCAAGATAAGGCACCTTATTCAACAGTTGAGAAATTAAATGCCTGACAGAGTGATGTTTCTTGTTTTCAAAATGCTACATATTTTATGCAGTGGAAAAGGCACAACTTCAGAATAACAAAATTATTATATCAGTATTGTATACGTCTTTTGCTTCCGCAGTCATATACAAAGATGAGTTCTCATACAGTTTATAACAGTCCCTAGCGTCTCAAGTCCCACGTCTAAAGTACTAAAGGACAGTACTAACGGACTAAAGGAGTTAAGTACAAAGCACAGGACTTTGCGTGATATAACTCAATGCAGTCGCGCACTGCATTTAGCTAACACATGGTGCAACAAATGCATTTCTGTTTGTGTTTTGTTGGAAGTCAAAGCTTAGGGACACAAACATGTTTAAAAATAACAAAGTCCTCAAAGATTTCTTTTAAACATGGCAGGCAAAGAGGCTGAGGAAATTATTAACACAGCCTGGGAAAATGTCAAAAAGATACTTGTCATATTATTACAAAGTAGTATTTTTAAGACCTGAAAGATACAAGTTACAACAGTAAAAGTATGGTCTGCTAGGTCTAGGTGCTATCCTTGTACACATCACCTTACCACTGCAGAACATGAACAGTGGACGTTTATTATACAGAATACCTTCCTTATGCTTGGGTTATTCCATGCGTCTCTTTTAGTTTATTGATCGCACTCTGGTAGATAGATCAATCCTGGGTTCTCGCTGAAGCTCATTGCAACACTTGTATAGAATCTGCCACCTGTAGTTACACCTGTTATGATCACCTGTAAGCTTTGGGAGTAATTGCATAGTTTGGCTAGGTGAAGAATTACAAGGGGGAAACTTAGACGGTACAGTCAGAAACAGTCATAATAGCATTACGCAACCCTCTCAGTACCCATATCAGGTTTTAAACAACGCAAAACTCATGGAATTAAGGTGAGGCCAAGTCTTATTCTAGTCAAGTCTGGTGCCTTTCATACCAATAACTGTTGTTTAAGGATACCAATGGCGAGTGTCTGGAATCCAACAGCAGTTACAAGTACATTATAATGTAAATATGCAAATTAACCAGGTAATTATTCAAGGCAAAGAGTTGAATGATGAAATACAAAGACAGTCAGAATCTATAAAGTCATAAGTTCAGCAGACACCAACCATAACAGCATTTTCACGATTGTTGGGCAAACTTGTTTATTTCTTTTCTGATTAAGCCATTATTTGTGATCTATCTCCAATCACTGTGTCTAGTTTTATGTGTTTGGATTCATGTAAATTGAGCTTATTTCCAAAGAACATTAAGTATTTTAACAAGTACTTATCAAAACACATTCTTCCCATAATAAATTAAAAGTTGGTTTACAAAATGTATGCCATGAAGTTGTTCATGTTTTTTTTTACCTCTCTGCAAATTAAAATGGAATTTCAAAGGCGCATGTATTCAGGGGAAGAAAACAGCATTTGGAAGATGCACGTGTTAAACACTTCGAGAAATGTTTTACGTCAGGCCTTTAAAGCTGTCGGAAGGGAGTCAAAATAGAAGAGCACCAGTTTAATTTGTAGGGCAGTTAAGAATCAATCTTCTTTTGAATTAATACCAAGACCAGAACATGTACCCACAAAAAATTACTAAAAAAATTTGCACATGGAAAGGGGGCTCAATAAGTCTTTGTGCCCCTTTCTGCCAAAATCTTGTCAATTGTTTTAAAATGCTGATGAATTTGTTATCCTGTGCGGGTTCCAAATAATCAACCCTGCTGGATGGGCAACCATCATTAAAGATGGTTTTAAATAAATGGGGAAAAACATTGGTCCTATTTTTAAAAGGCACAGATAACCGAGTACAAAACGTGTCCACAAATAATCACCAACTTTAACAATACTTACATCAAACCATTTAACAGTGCGCAATTTTAAGCCGATTGTATTAACTGCAACTTTTGATTTCCTTTTCCTGGACCAGCGTCTTCATCCATGGCATCAGTCTTAGATCAGTAAATTCTCGATACATCACATGGTGAAGTATGTCTTATTGTCATAATTCAAAATGGGATCTGGTTCACTGACATCAACAGTATGGGTAGGATGCCATATTAGGGAAGTACGATCATAGAAACTTTAGCATGACATGATGAAAGGCCCTACGTCTGTCGAATCACATCAGCTGAAGCCAAAACATCGGGCCACATGGTCATCCAAACAATACTTTGATGAGTTTTTTAACTCTCAGTTGGTTATCTTGTGGATGATCTTGTGTCCTCTTGATGTTGTCTTATCACTTACAGGGTCCAACTTGAAGAAACTTCTTTGTAACACACGAAAGACACCCCCACCCCACCCATTGACAATAACCCTTCTCATTTTTATATTTTTTGGGGGAGGGCTGGACGTAGGACAATATTTTTCCTATGTCCGCTTTTTCATCTCAAGATGTACAAGCAGAAAAATAATAATTCCCAGAGTTACTGTTCAAATCTGGTACTTTTGGGGGGAGGGTACGTCTTTACTATTTTAGATACTTTTGGAGATGCCCCACTTTTAGGTACTTAGTGATGGTAATCAACCCTACTTTGAAAAAGAGTGCTACTGAAAAAGAAACATTGTTTTTGTTTCATTTGCTCAATGAAATTCATAGATGTCAACTTCATTGCTTTTTGTTCCTATTTGTTCAAACTCTCAAATAATGGCACTGTTATTGTTCGGCTTCTTGTCACAAGTGTTCTGCAAGAAGGTTTTTTGATGTTTCTGGTACTGGTATAAATTTGAATACCCCTTTAAGTTCTAGTTTGAAAAGGTAACCATTCACAGTTGGTGAAATATGTTGCATAGATCTTTTCAAAACTAAAACATGGATTTGGCTTCAGCCAAATAAATTTGATCGAAGGAAAACAATTTGTTAACAGAAGTCCATCACTTTCTGTGGTTATTCAACATAAGGCATCTCTTTGAATGTGAGGATGCAGCTGAACGGTAGTTTTGTGTGAAACTCGGCATGACTTGCTTGACGATCAGAAATAATGTTAGGAGTCCCCATTTAACATGAATAGAAAACACTGACCAGCCCATCTGGCCAATCAAGACATTCTACTGTAACCTGTTATCTTTGGCTAAGAGTGCTGTGGAAAACTTGTGTCCAAGCAGCAAGGTTGCAGTTTGGACCCAAGTTTGTCTTTGCTGCTAACAAACATGTATTATACATGTATCAATAATGTATTGTTAGTGAAATGAATCCAACAAATCCAAGGGTCGTGGATTCGAATCCCACCCGAGTAACATGCCATGCCTGTGATATTTTTTCACAGGAAAGTACTGAGTATACAGTGCTCGGTGTATGGGTAAAAAAAATTTTTTTTAAATAAAATCCATACTTGTACAATCTTCAGGACAACACAGTTGATTTATTTAAAAAAAAAACATTTTTATCACAAATTTCAGCCTGTGGATTTTGTTCACAGGACTCGGGAGAGTACCAAGTACACAGTGCTATAACACATCACTGTGAGAGTAAAAGAGAAATATTATTGATTACATATCGTGAGAGTTAAAGATAAATATTATTGATAACATATCCAATATCGGGCCTGGAATTTCATCTCTAAAAGGGCAAGGCAATTTTCATTCTGCAAAGGGCACTTCCATTATAAAATCTTAAAGTCACTGGGAAACTTTTGAAGGGGCACAAAGGCCAAAACTAGGAGCAACGCAGGACATGGCCTTTGTGGCCTGCGTGTAATTCCAAGCCTGCAACATTGAGCCCTCATTGTTCTGTTGAAATGTGAAATAATTACTCTTTCGGGCTGCATTTGGCATTCAAGTTCGAGCAAGGAATCATGTAACTATTTCTTGATCTCTATTTAGAATTTAAGTTGGATCAAGATTAAAAGTCTTCCTCAAAATATGAGAAAAACTAACCTGTAAAATAAATTTAAAAATCCAATAGGCCATCTGCAAAAGCGCTACCTTAAAAACATACTGCAATGTATCTTGGGAAGAAACATAGTACAGTTAACAAATAAAACAAGCTGCCAAGATGGATGCTATGCTGTAATTGTTTTGTTTGTTAAAGCTGTGCAACGCATTGCTTCAAAATGACTGCGCACTATGATGGTTGCCTGTGTTGCTTGTACTCAGATTTCACCTGTAATCCTATGTGCACTAATCATGCACACATGTATTGGATGGGACACTCGACCCATATCACATCCACTGGATGAAAGCAAGCTCAATAATCAATCTTACAGGTAACAGGCCTAAACTCAGCAAAGCTTCCTTTTGTCGAAATACAACTTTAACAATCCCACTTCAACAATCTCACCAGTAAGCCTGGGCGACTAGTGCGACTATTCACGACAACATCATTCACTTATTAGAAACACAATCAGACATCAGTGAGACAATCCTTTGAACCGTACAAATTTTAGTATATTGCACCAGCGGCAGGCAATATGCAACAACGCATCCTGGGAATTAAAAATTAGTTCTTACTATTTGAAGTGGTGACTATTTGAGCTGTGTGTTTCTGTAGTCGCCCAGGCTTACTCGCAAGGTCATCTTCTAAGTTTAGCATACCTAATCATTAAGGAATACATGGGATGAGTTTGGTGATCCTCATCCCTGTGAAACGTTGCATGTGTTTCTCATCTTGTTGTTGATTACATGTATAACTATCAACCCAAAAACACGTTCAGCTACAAAAACTTAAGGCAGTTCAGAATATCTGTATACGATTAGTCGTCAGTGTTGTAGCCACGGTGGGCGGTGCTGGGCAAGGCCTGCCCAGAACTAACAAATTTGGCCCAGCACTCTGAGCAAAATACTCTCTGCTGCCCAGCACAGATTTCCCCCAGATTGCACTTCAGTAATGATGGCCCCATATCTAAACGTGAATAATTATGTTGAACCACTAGCCCTTGATGGACTAAATTAGAGCCCACTACTAAAATTGGTCTAGCTACAACACTGGTAGTCGCCCGCCCCCCCCCCCCCAAAAAAAAGAAATCTTCAAGTGTTGTCATTATTTGCAGCGTCTTAAACAGCGAGAAAAAAACTTGACAGTGCCTGGGTCAATTAGTCAGATGGCACGCATGCAGGCCAGAAAAGATAAACGCATAGCTTTCACACAGCTACCAAATTCAGACAGTGTGTCTCAGATGTACAACAAATCATGATTAACGATGAAGTCCGGTTTGGCTAAATAAGGGAATCAATGTGTGGTGAAGAGGTTTTCAACTAGTGGTTTAATCCCAACGAGGCCTGGTTCTTGATAATTTTACTGAGACGAAGTCGAGGTAAATTATCAAGAACCAGGCCTCGGCAGGTTAAAACCACTAGTTGAAAACTGATTCAACACACTTTGATTCCCATTCATAAATACCTTTCCAGTCAAAAACATCAACATTTTTTGGTCAAAAAGTAAAATAAATGCAAAAATTACAATTGTTCAATGATTTCTTTCAACACAACACCCCTCCAGCTATGAAATGGTAAAGCCCTCCGCCCACCTCGGGTAAACAACTCCTTATAAAGGAATGCTGTGCGCGTCACGCGTATCGCATGATGTGGCACAACTAATTCAGCCGTTGCTCTCGACAAATAGAAATGAAGAAACGGTCTTATAAGAACAGGTGCAAGCTCGCGTGTCACGCCCATGTTTCAACACTTTTTACTGGTCATAAACAAAGGTTTATACACACCCACGTGACGCGCTCTCCACCAATAGGAATAGCGAAACTGTCTGAGGTATTTATGAATGAGTATTGTTGGAATGGTTAAGTCTGGTTTGGCTAAATGAGTATTAATGGAATGGTTAAACAGTTAATGAATTACAAAAAAAGGCAGCACAACCTGTTTGTGGTTGAATGCCATTTTTTCCCGCTGTCATGATTGGTCCCCCAGCAGTTTGCTTCGTAATTTTACCATTTCTACAATTTTACAACTTGTGTGCCATCTCAGAGTGGTTTAAAAGCGCATCAGACTTGGTTCTAGTGGTACGTGTAGAGTTAGAATCTCATCCTGTGGCCACAGGCCTGGAATTTCATCTTTGAAATGGCAACGCCATGCAACAAGCACTTCAATCGGAAAATCTTGAAGTCAATGGAACACTTTCGAAGGGGCACCGAAGCCAAGATCAGGGGTAGCAGAGGCCATTGCCTCCTTGGCCTGCATGTAATTCCAGGCCTGTGGCCAGCCATGATGCTTGTGTCCCTTAAAAGGTACACTTAACCTTAAATTGCTGCTCTTAACCTAGGTGTATCAATAAGAACCTGCAAGGGCTGAGGCGTTGTTTTGTTAGATTATCTCTCATAAAAAACAACAGTTTGCATGCTTCAGAAAAGTCTGAGGAAGGTTAAACTTTGCCTCAAGTTTACCAAGTATTACTACTGCAATCTAAATGGAGCATTGATCAGTGATTAATTCTGAGGTCACAATGGGGCTAGGTTTCCCCAATCATTAAATAAAAGCAGGCCTGGCCGATGAATAGAAAGTATAAACTTTCAATTGATGAGATAAAATTCAGAAACGTTTTGGGTTCATTCTGTAACTTAACGTTGGCCATTTCAGGAGATATTCCGGCACTTGTAATAACATCCAGCATTCAACTAGGTTTTATGCCAAGAGTATTCTCCCTCGCCTACACATCAGATTTAAGATAGAGTTGGTCGAAACAGACAATGTTTATGCAATTTTTAAGGTTATTATTATTAGCCTAATTATTATCACTACCAACAATAAGTGCGACACTTGTCATTACTTATTCATTTCATCGGAAACGTTCAAAGTAATCTAATGTTTTTTTGTATGAAGACAAACATTTCATCAATTGTTAGAATTGGAGTAAACAGAAAAGAAAGTTGCTACACAACATGGAGCATTAAGGAATAAAACAAACATGGTCACTGATTTGGTTGAACTGACATCAAAACTGTGAACTACAAGTATTTATTCTAACATTAAATGTAAAAGATACAGTGGTAAGAGTCTGCAATCTGGGACTTGTTAAAAACAATTTCTTTCAAGTGTAAACGGCAAATCAAAATGAATCCATCCATTAAACCCCTAACAAATAAACCTTCCCGCAATAAACAATACATCATCCCAGTTTGTGTTCCCCCCCCTAACTTTTAAAATATATATATATATATTGAAGAAAAACAACAACAAAGGATCCGTCCACTAAACCCCTCACAAGACGTAAACTTCCCACAATAAACACACTATCCCCATTGTGTTGTCTCCCCCCAAAATTACAAAAATAAAAATATAACCCCAAAACAAAGGAACCACTTCATAAGTTTTTCTTCTAATCTAAAAGACAAGTCCACGATATTTTCTTTAAAAAACCCAAACACCCACCCCTCCTATTGTTCCCTAAATTTAACTAACCCAAGATTTAATTTGTACACCCGGTTCATCTGTCAATAACCTCTCATGTGTGGACCCAACCAAGTAACATGTCTCCTCCCAAGTTATTCTCCTCCCACCCAACCCCCCCCCCCAGCTTTATAGACAAGTCACAACTAACTACGTGTTTAACCCCACCAAACAAAAGCCATACAAGAGCATTTTCATGACACAATCATCCTATCTACAACTCTGCACTTAAACAACTTTTTAAAACTTGTGTCTGATAGTCTTATTTTTGTTCTTTTTAAATGATTTTTATGTTATGTTTTTAATAGGTTCTTCTTACAATTTTGAAGCAATTAACAGCGCAGTGATCAAGTGCTGTGAATAATAAATCAAAACTAATAACTCGTTCAATTTTACAATTTGAACTGAAACTATACTGAGAGCTCAATAGACTTGAAAAATATTTAAAAAACTGTAAACTTATATAAAAACAATTTTTCAACAATGGTCTTATTCTCTTGCAGACAACATGGACTACAATACAATGTTTTTGTCGCATTATTCTTTTTCTTCTAAAACAAGTTCACGAGAAGCTTTTTAGTGTACAGTGACATCAATCGAAAACAAATTTAAGCTAAAATTTTGTTAAAACTTTTGGAGTTGAACACAAAATAGTTAGGATTGATTATGACAAGAACTAAACTAACGTCATGAACACTAACATTTATACATGTACATGTATATGGGTCTCCAATGGTGATTCCCAAGTATTTACAACCATGCATCTTAATCATTAAGTGGTTTACAACAACATAATATCACTTACTCACCACTGATTTATCAGATTTCACATGACTTTATAAAAAATATCGGAATCAAAGCTTAGTAGTGGCGAGCACGCTTAGGCATGTAATCATCACGTCTCTCACGTCGGTCCATATCACGAGGTGGAGGCCTGGTACGGATCTCATCTAATGGGCGCGGCCCTCCAGCTGATGCCCCTCCATAAGACCCACCACTCTGCTGGGGACCTCCCATTCCTCCTGGGCCTCCCTGGCCACGCCCTCCCATTGCCGGTGGTGCTTGTTCAAAGCGGGATTGGCGCTGGGGTATAGTACATGTCCAGTTAACAATAAACATTGTTTAGATTTCATACAATGTTTATAAGTTTTTTAATAAAAGCATCAGGGGTTTGTGATATATGGACAGGTTGAGAATCCAATCAGGACGAAGAATGTTTCCATGGTTACGATGACATCGATGATAAAGTTGGTATCCATCATGCAAGGAGAAGTCACATTACCCAATGGGAGAGGAGAGATATAGGACATGGTCACGTTAGTAATAGTTCAGTGGCTATGATTCTTAGCGCAGCGCTGTGACTTCAAACACAAGCTATTCTGAAATAAACCCACTTGAACAGTGTTCAAACAGCGTTTACATTGGCCGTTGGCATATTGTAACAATGAAAAGGATTCAAAATTCTCAATGATCTGTTTTGTTAACTGATAGTGGAGGTACTGATTAGTTGCTTTTGTCATCTTAATATTTGTGTGGAATTGTGTCTTGAAGCCAAGTATGGCATACCCCCCCCCCCCCAAAAAAAAAAAAAAAATAATAATAAAAAAATAATAATATAAAAAAATCTATTGTTGGTATGTGGGTGTGAACATTTGAGATTGAGGTTACAAATCATCAAGGATCATATACTGAAAAGTATGGACTTGACTTGGACAATCACTGTTGGCGTCGTTCCCTCATTCTGTATATTTCCCAAGCTGGATATCTGTTTACCTAAAATAAGGCTACTCTTAGCTCTAATACATAACTTGAAGATTACATCACTGTTTCATTGCTTCCTCTTTATCTCGCTGTTGTTGCGCGTTGGGGGGGGGGTGTTTGATGAGAATTTTGAATCCTAATGTTACTTTTGTTAAAAATAGTCAACTTCATATTTCATATTGTATTGTCTCAATTCAAGGAAGAATGTCACTTCATGTTTTCAGGTAAACATAACTCAAGCATTTACGAAAATAAAATGAGAGTTAATCAAGTTTACACTTGAAATTGGCAAGCATAAAACTAATCTGGATTTCAAATAAGGAAAAAGGCACAACAAATCAAATGCATGATTGTTCAATACGAGCAATTCTTGGCAAAGTAGTCAGAAATTCAAGTCTCTCTTCTTCAATTTGACCCTAGTAACTATTTTGGTCAGTAACAAGATGCAAATAACTTGTTTAATTTCAATATAAAAAAATAGTGCATTTACGAATATGGCTGCTACCTATTCAGAATAGCCAAAACACTGGACAATCCTCAATGACATTTAATATACTTTTTTTCTGTTAAGGGCTTTATAGATAATTGGAAATATACTGCTACTTAATTAATTGGTACTTAATAATGCACATGATCAGAACCCATTGATGATTTTAAACACGCTCATTAGTGGACATCGACAAAATATAAGAAGAAAAAAAATTACCTGCCTTAGTTTACCAAAACTTATAACAATGCCACCCTAGTGTAGTACGAAGATGTCTGGTACCAATTCAAGTCAAGTACAAAGCTGTCTAGTACCAAACCAAGTCGTAACACACAACTGTCTGGTACCAATTCAAGTCGCAGTACGATGCTGTCTAGTACCAAACCAAGTCGTAGTACGAAGCTGTCTGGTACCAATTCAAGTCATAGTACAAAGCTGTCTAGTACCAATTCAAGTCAAAGTACACAGCTGTCTAGTACCAAACCAGGTCGTAACACACAACTGTCTTGTACCAATTCAAGTCGCAGTAGGATGCTGTCTAGTACCAATCCAAGTCGTAGTACGAAGCTATCTGGTACCAATCTTAGTCATAGTAGGAAGCCGTCTGATACCAGTTCAAGTCATAGTAGGAAGCTGTCTGGTAACATTTAAGTCGAAGTAAAAAGCTGACTGGTACCAATCCAAGTCGTACAAAGCTGCTTGGTACCAATCCAAGTCATACAAAGCTGCTTGGTACCAATCCAAGTCATACAAAGCTGTCAAGTACCAATCAAAGTCATAGTACAAAGCTGTCGAGTACCAATCCAAGTCAAAGTACAAAACTGACTAGTACCAATTCTAGTCGTAGTACAAAGCTGTATAGTACCAATCCAAGTCATAATACGAAGCTGTCGAGTACCAATTTTACAAAGCTGTCCGATACCAATCCAACTAGTAGTATAAAGTAGTCTGGTACCAATCCAAGTCATAGTACAAAGCCTTCTGGTACCTATCCCATTGGGCTGTGTACTTAGTCAACATGGCCCTACTTTTTATTATAGTGCATCGTCTTAGAAGATATGATTGCCTGGTGTAAAGCAGCTCAGCAAACTGTAAAACAGTCAGGAATATTGGTAAATAAATGAAGAGCAACAGGCAGGCATGCAGTATTTAGATGGATTACTATACCAAACGCGACAGTTACTAAATTTCTACTTGGTCATATAACACAGAAACGACGTACAAGAAATACACTCATAAAGTAAGCAATCCTTTGTGTTACAGATTCTACCAAATACATGGACTTTTTTGGATGGTCACTAGGGCCTGACAATTCTTCTAGCAAGTCAACATCAGTTCAAAATAAGATAGCCATGGGAGTAAAAAATCTTGTTATAAGTTGCACTGATCACTATTTATTAATAATGTAATAAATTTATTTATACGACGATTACATTGATCTCCCTTCAACGTCGGAAATTACTTCTTCAGTAAGCAACCTACAGTAGTAATTATTTTGTTCCTTTCATATCTCATTTTAAAGTTAACGTGCAAAAGACTTTGGCCTTATCCAGGGTCACACAACACAAAATACATCTGTCTGTCTGTGTTGTTCGTCCACGATTGTCTAGCGTCATCACCCATTGTCAGTTACACCTGCAATAATTTACCATGAAAAGCATACTACACCAAGTGAGAAGAACACAAGGCGTTGTGACAGCATATGGTGAAGGTCCGATACTTCATCTGGCCAACGTCTTAATGCCCCGGTCATTGCCTTGGTGCCCATTAAAAATATTCTAGCAGAAATTTAACTGCCTTGAATGAAGTATCAGGCCTACTGATTAAAAAGTCCCCCTTCAGAATATCTTAACATTGTTCAAGTCCCCCAAATCCCTCATCGTACAAGTTTGACAAAGTCAATACTGCACAGCTACACAGGGTGTCCGCCATTACCAACCTCAATTTATTTCAAATAGGGTGTTAACACACATTGATGGACTTAAATGAACATGGGGTTGCAGTAAGACATAATCAACAGTGTCAGGACAGAGGCATCCAACCCCTTATATATCTTATCACTAATCTAAACACAGTAACAGTCCCTATATTCATTACATGATGGTCAAATTCCATCGTCATTACTACTTTACAAAACACCTCCCAAGTTACAAACAGATTCTGATCATGTGCAAAACACTAGTACCAATTAACACTGCCCTAAACTTGTGCTTAATTAAATAGTCATGGGACGTCTCTCATTGATTATAAATACAGAAATAAATATTGGTTCGAGATAACTGTGTTGTTTTAACATAATCTTGAAGACTGTTGACCTCAAAGAGCATATTGTGAGGTTCCGTGCTGAATTGTTGATCATCGCTTTGCTGTTTCTAGGCTGGATATCGAAGTCAGATGATGATTTGAATGTTTCCAAACAAGTAAATGTTACATCTTGACACTATTCAACAGATAAGCATTGCAGAATATGGTAGCTTACTGTAATTAGATACATAATGTGCATTGAAAAACAATAGTGAAGCTGTCTTCACCCCCCCCCCCCCAAAAAAAAAAACCTAATAAATGTGAAAAACACATGAATTGGTCATGATCCAATATGTAGTGATTGTAGTCAGAAGAAGACATAATTGAAGATGAATTCCACTTGTTGCAACACTCACTTAACTTTTGCTCTATCATACACTCAGATGTTATTTTACATGAGCAGAAATAAATCCTTAGAAGAACTTGCCACTCAAACCCTTTCAGAGCTCTTTTGTTTCAATGACTTATCTTCTTTGAAATATTCCTTCAAGATTAAACGCACTACTTTCACATTAATACGGAAGAACGTTTTCACAATGTACAGCACTCAGGTAAAAGCGAAAGAGCAACTTTCTGATCTTCAAGTGAATATATATTAATTATAAGAAAAATCATTGCATCCTTTATCCTTGTGAATATTAAGTCTAAAAAGGTGGGGTTACTCTTAATACAATATTAATATTTCCGGAGATTGAGTGAAAGATGAATCATCAGTTCATTGCTGTAGGATTTAAACTTTGGCATGGTTGGAGTTAACAGTTGTACACCATGCAAACTATCTCTTAGGAGAGGTGTTGGCTCTGAACAGAGCCAGTTGGTCATTCTCAATGTTTCAACTAGTGTGCTGTAATTGTCGTCAGTTTGCTTTCAGGTGGTGTGATTATGAGATGGTGCGTTGCTTCATGTTAATAGTAGTGGCCAATTAACTACTCTTTGGTAATGAATCCATGCACGGAAATAACATGGAATCCATCTTGATGTATCAACATCACACATCCATAGACAGACTCTAAGATTATCAACTTGGGTTTCTGACGACAGGGAGTAGTACATGCTTTGATTGTACAGGTTAGACAAGCAAAGGTTTCTGGTTAAACTTTCTTAATATGAGAACTATATCTTGGAAGGGTGTGAAGAGGTATTATTGCCTGAAAGGTATAAGCCCAGGCAGTGGTCTGATTGAAGCATATCAAACAACTTTGGACAAAATTTACGTCAGCAAGTACTGTGAAGAAATCATGTATAACCATAAAAACCATGTAATTTCTGCAATATCCTCCAACAATGATTATTCTGCAAGGATTCGTCACATCTCCAGTTTGCTGTCTTCATCAAATCAAGACGCAGATATTGATTGAGTTTGACTTACCGATTGTCCTTGTCCAGGTCCCATCCTTCCACCATTACCATTCCCTCCTGATTGACCTTGAATAGATTGAAGAGCTTGCAGACCCTGGCTACTCAGTAGACCTTGACTGTTACCTGGTCCTCCCATACCACTAGCTGGATTGATCTGACCCTGTGGTCCATTGCCTCTCATGCCCTGATCATCAGAATAATAGAAGAGCTTTACAAAATAGAAACCCTGGTCATCAGACCTTAAAGCCATTATAAACTTTCGGAACAGAACAAAAATTAAAAGTTCACAAATTTACAAATAACTTACAGGGTTTACAGAAGGTGATGGTAAAAGACTTCTCTTGAAATATTATTCCATGAAATGCTTTACTTTTTGAGAAAACATTTAAACAATATCAATTCTCGATATCGAGAATTACGGATCAAGAATTACAGATTTATTTTAAACAATGTCATGACACGGCGAAACGTGCGGAAACAAGGGTGGGTTTTCCCGTTATTATTGAGCCTAAATTTTCACAGGTTTGTAACTTTTTATAGATAAGTGCGGGATATACACGAAATGCGGGCCTTGGGCAATACTGTTTACCGAAAGTGTCCAATGGCTTTAAGCATTCTTTGACTATCTCAACTCCTCGATAGTATACAGGACCAGCAACCTAAAGGGTCCACTGGATAACACCTAAAAAGTTTGCTCTAAATTGATCAAACAGTTCAATGATCTTTTTGTGTGAATCTGGGCTACATTTCAAAGTTCAAATACAGAAAATTGGTCCTCTGAACAATTCTAATGTAAAGTTCAAACCAAGTATTTTATAGAGACTGAACTGGTTTAATACCACACAACCAAGCTATAAACAAACACCAAGTGAGGTATGATCTATCGACTTGCTTGTTGCATCTGTTCACAAAGCTCAACAAATGTTTCACCTCTTGCATTTTGCCTCTTCCACCCTCAAAGCCATTTTATTGAGCAAAGTGCGAAATTATAATCATTAAAAATATTTTTTTTTCTTTGCAGAGCCTTACACAACTGAAACGATACAAAAGAAAACAACAGAGATGGTGCATACTTAGATGTTTAGAAGATGTTTAGAAGATGAAGACGCAGGTTTAGAGAGGCTACCACCGCAACCATAAAAACAAAAAAATGCACTCACATTAGCATGACGTACCATTTCATCAGCTTGACGCCGACGCATTTCTTGGTGCATACTGACACCACCACCACCACCACCGCCTTGTTGCTGGCGACGCAACATCTCTTCTTGCTGCTGTTTCATCAAGACTTCTTCTCGTCTTCGCTGTTCCTCCCTCTGGTGCATCTGCTCTTGTCGCCTGTAAACCCAAACAAACCATCCACGATTAAGGTATTATTTGATATGTTCTGAACACCCTATCTTTAAATCTTAATAAGCCACTTCGGAGTTCCAGCTGCGCATGTCCGTTACTGCTGACAACGGACTCCGTCTATCTCCCGTGACCTTTTGACAATACCAGCGGGTATTGTCAAAAGGTTACGGGAGATAGACAAAGTCCGTTGTCAGCAGTAACAGACATGCGCCACTGACATTCCGAAGTGGCTTATTGGCAATCCTGTACCTGAGGGAGAAACCCTTGTCCCCCCCCCCCCCCACCCCACAGAGAAAAAAAAATAAAAATAAAAATTACAATTCCCCCAACAAAATGATTCCGTTTTCCAATCGTTGACAGACAAGTTTCCAGACCTGATTTAAGTCAGTTTAGTTTTAAACAGTGCTGTTTATATAAACTTGTATGACAATATATAATAGTAAATATGGTAAATAAAAAAGATGGAATCATCTTAACATAAAACAAAAAATAACCATTTTGTCATTGATTTGGCAAAATTTGGATTTCACTTTGAAATGAATCAAGAATTTACTCTCAAATGAACTCAGCTCTAAATTATTAAAAACAAAAAATTAAACAATCAATGACACAGTATCTGATTATAAAACACTGACTTTAGCTGCATCTCCCTTTGAGCTTCTTCAAGACGATTCAATTCCTCCTGACGACGGACCAATTCTGGATGAGATGAAAAAAAGAAAAAAATTAACTTCAGAAACTAACATGGCAGTATTGCGGCAGTAATAGGTCTCAAAAAGCAATATTTTCAATGCATGCATCACTTACTAGTCATGCTAGAAGTAATTGATTTGATTAATCATCCAGCATATTATTCCAAACACTCCTACATCCATCTTCTTGGGCAAGCTGGTAGTTTAAAGGGCTCAATACTTCCCAGTTAAACAAAGGTTCCATTAATCAATTATTGGAGTGTTTGAGCTATTATACAAATATTGACTGCTTCGAGTGCTATGGTTAAAACTATGACTCCCGAGGTGATCCCCGGAGCGTTCTATTTTCCCGAGGCGAAGCCGAGGGAAAATAGAACGCTACGGGGATCACCGAGGGAGTCATAGTTTTTAACCATTGCACGAGTAAAAGCAGTCAATATTTGTTTTATAACACCCCAAACATTTCTAAATACTGTACTGTTATTATTAAGTTACAGACCTGAATGCTACAATCCACGGACGACGCGAATACAGATTGCAAACACTTTTACTTACTGTGCTGCATGTAGTGTCGTGCAATCCGAAATGGTTACAGACTATTAATTTATCATCCTCGTACACACAACGGACGTCTGGGTACTGCACGCCATGTGCTAGTCTTCGGACTAGCGCATGGCAAACCGACGCACTATCACACGGCCGTCGTCTAGCAAAACTAAGACATGTCATGTGACGCGCTCTAAACCAATGAGCAGGCAGAATACTTGCAAGGGGTGTTATAATCAAAAATGACCACTCACAAGATTGCCTCCCAAGTCGAGCCTTTGAACAACAATTTTTGATATTATTCTATACGGCTCTTTTGTACTGACCATGACTATTACAAAGTCATGTTTGATGTCTAGAACAGGCATATATTTGTTTCTTGGAAAAAAAGAAGGAACAATTAATTGAGTACAAGGGCTGGCCTATATGTTTACAAGGTGTAGGCTTTAATGGGCATTTCAGGCTTTTTAATCACAATTTGTCTGATTTTCCCAGAGCAAAAAAAACCCCAAAATGTAAATCAGACTCTGAAGAATATCATGTGGATATAAGGACGCGTAGTGTAGGGTTTAGAAAGAACCTACCCTGCCTCATCATGACTGCTTGATGTTCATGTTTAATCATGTCCATCTCTCCTTCCATTTTATCTCGGTTGTCTTGTAACTTCCTCTCAAGTGTTTCACGTTGTTGTCTCTCAGAATCTTCCAAAGCCTTCCATCTGCACAAAAACAAGTTTTTATCAAAATCCGTTATCAATATACACAAGTACTTATTTAAGCATTCACCATTTCACAATAGTTTCTTAAACTTGCACTAAGCTTGGGCGATATCGATTTATTTTATTCACGATATATCACCGACAATATATTGCGATATTCGATATAATCGTGATTAATGAAATTTGACATCATCAGTCTTAAAACTCCAAGTGAAAGTTGTAGAAGAGACAGTCCTAGTATAAGAGAGGTGTTCTAATGACCTATTCTTTTGGTTTTACTCCAAACCTATGGGGTATCAGCTAGCAAATACATCGCGATATTAATCGATATATTGATATATCGCAATTATCGCGATATATCGCGATATATCGATATTTCGATTAAAACCAAATCCATCGCGATATTCGATAATATCATGATATTGCCCAAGCTTAACTTGCACAAGACCATGATATTTGTCTTACCTGTTTCCCCATTGGAACTCAAAGGACCCTGGGGAGGCAAATCTAGGTGGGTTCTCCCTCTCATGGTGATAGGCTTGATTCTTAGGCAAGTTCTTCTCAGGAAGTCCATCTTCCTCATCACGTTGCTCAAGAGGCTCCACAGAGATTGGGTTTGGAGATCTAAATAACACAAAATAAAGTCCTACATATTAGATTAATAATTCTCATTTTAAAAAGTTAGAAACTTTCAAATCCTAGAAATCTTCCTTCAGAAAAAAACTTGCTCCTCATTTCACAACATAAAATTTGAACTTTGAAGCAACAAGCAACAATGAAAAAAAAAACAATACAAGTATATATATTCAGGCCTGATACTTCACGGAGGCAACGGAGGCGATTGCCTCCGTTGCCCCTTGCCATCGCCTTGGTGCCCTTGAAATGCTCTAGTAGAAATTTACAATTCCCTCATAGGGTGCCCTTTGCCAAAGAGAAAATGCCTTGGTGCCCTTGCCTTTTCAAAAATGAAGCATACAGGCCTGTATATTTCAAAACATAAACCATTCGAGAGTTCATAGATCTCTGTGATTTGTTCATAGTTTACTTATCGGGTCGCACTAAATACCGACAACTCACGACCCCTCACGACAACAATTTTTAAATGCACCTTAACAGAACATTTGAACATAAGTTAAGCAGTAAATATATGCACAAGAGTCATATACAATCAAATCACTTTCAAACTGTTGAAAAAAATGTAATTTTAAGTGTACAAAAAGTGTTTTTTACCCCGAATTTAGTACCGAACAGAAATAACCGCCATGTTGTCTTTCGACGTACTTGGACGATTTCATTACACCGCAGAGGTAATACAACATGCAAGATGAATATTTACCATTTTATGTGCCTCTCATAGTCCCCATAGAGTTTAAAAAAATATATTTAAACCTTCTCTTTTATTGAATTCCAGAGTGTCGGCTTAGTTACTAACAAGGAAAAAAAAAAAAAAAAAAAGCTGAAACCAAAAAGAAAAAAAATACAACTCAGCCCTCAGAAATTACCCATGCCCCCTGCGGTGTAATAGAATCGTCCAAGTACGTCGAAAGCGACATGGCAAATATTTCCGTTTGCTACTAAATTTGGGGTAAAAAACACATTTTTTACAGTTTAATAAAAGAACAAAATGTTCAACAGTTTAAAAGTGATTTAGATGCATATGACTCTTGTGCATATATTTAACGGTGACTTTATTCAAATGTTTTGTTAAAGTGCATTTAAAAATTGATGCTGTGAGTTGTCGTGAGGGGTTGTGAGTTGTCGGTATTTAGTGCGACCGTACTAATCAAGTGATAAACAGAATCTAGAAATCTTACGAGGTTATTAAGAAAACGCCCTCTTTGATCCTTGTCAATGCGTTTTGAGCTCCAGGTTTCCTTGCAAACTCAACAATCCCCTCGGAGGTAGGTCGGCCACGATCATCAACAATCACAACTGCTCTCTCCACAACACCAAACTGTGAGAAAGCCTGTTCCAATAGCTCATTAGAAACACATGGAGGGATACTTTTGACTTTCAGGGCGGCACCGTGAGTAGCAAAGCGTACACGCAACATTCTGTTCTTTCTCATTGTGCCATCCAACTCTGCCTTGGCTGCCTCTGCATTGTACCTTGTGTCCTACGAATGAAACAAAAAAGATTCTTTGATTAGATGCATAAACAAAATTATAAATTTTAATCATTAAAACTGACCAGCTTTAACAAAATCATTGAACAGATATAAATTTGAAAATACTAGTTCCTGACGTTTGAAACTGTACCAACAAAACATCATGCATTGCATTTTAATAAAATAACATAAATAGGAAAACAAATCTGACAAAATGATTTCTTAAGAACACCAAAACAGTTATGAAGGTCATTTGAAGTATAAAAAAATAAAAAAATAGTAAGTCCCACATTTTAAAAAGTGTTTTGTGCTAGGCCTAAATTGTAATTTGCGCACATGCTTGGGGTTGGGACAATTTTTATTGTTGAGTTTTCAAAATTCAACTCAACAAATGTGCCTTGAATTGAACATGTTGAAGAGGAAAACAGTTTTATGGTAAGTCTTTTTTCCTCACAGCACAGACTGTGTTTCATGATATTTTATTTCAATAGGATGTTCAAATCTCCAAACAACAAAGGAATTTACCAATCTGATGAAGCCAAATCCTTTTGACTTATTCAAGAAGACCTCGGAGATCTCACCATACTTTTCAAACAAGCCTTTGAACTCGTCCTCGGTCGTATCTGGAGTGAGATTTCCAACAAACAATCGACATCTTTGTGTGAACTTTTTCTCAGTTTTTCGCGTGGCAGATTCGACCATCATTTGGTCGTGATTGCCCCCAGGACCGCCGTGTCCCCCGTGATTTCCGGACATATGACCGCCAGACATTCCTCCGTCTCGTCGGTCGTGGTCTCGTTGATGATGGCGTCTGTTGTCACGATCACCAGATGAAGAAATACTAGATGAACTTCTTTCCATTGACTTGTTCAACTCTTGCTTCGTGTCTTGATGACTCGTCTTTGTGACCTTAGCTTCATCCTTGTTGTTTGGCTTCGCATTTGGCGTGGCGACTGCCGGCGTACGGGGATTATTTGCGGCAGCGACGTTGGGCGAAGGACTTTGGACTTCTTTTTTGATGGCTGGTCGCTGCGGTTGGTTCTTTCTGTTGTCGTAATTGCTTCTATGGCCTCCCCTGTACGGACGATCGTTGCGACCACGATTCATTTTCAGCGATTTTAGGACAATTTTGAGAGAAATTGAACGGAAGATTCACAGCACATGCACACAAAGCGAATGACAAAATGGCGGAGTGACTCTTTGCGGTGCTGTTCTCTTTATTCCGGTTTTTGCCGAAGATACCACACAGAAATTTAAATCTCATAAATTTACTTGAGTTTACATTTTACAAATACATTTGAACAATTTTTTTTAATAAAGATAGTTTTAAAAAAAATTCTATTTTTGGAAAGTTTAATAAATGTTTCAATATGTATTTAAACATACTTTATAGATACAAAATATATTTATATAAATACTTATTTGTGAAGGAGCCTAGAGTCCGAATAGCCGATTGTCTACGAAGCTTCGACTCGGGTCACGGCTCGGTTCTTAAATTAACCACACGCGGCGTCCCAATTGTGGGTTACCAGCCATCCTTCTGTACTAGAAGCGCTGCTAGTAGTGGCTGGTTCCCAGCTCCAATTATCTTTATTTTTATCTTGCACGAGAGGGCGCTAAATCACTTTAATGGATGTCATATTAAGGTGGGTGTGGTTTTGTGTGGGGTTTGGGGAGGGGGATGTCTTTGAAATACAGCTCTCAATGATACAGTTTTGAAGTAAGGTCGTATTAAGCTTCAATGCAAATGTGTTTAAGAAAAAGCATCAGACTGCCAGCCCTGATTACAAAAATTGTGGATTAAGTCAGTCGATCTAGAAAACAATGGCCACGACTTTCTTTCCGACGCCCCCCCCCCCCCCCACCACCCTCTGCGCAGAGGTCATCTTGGATGTAGTTTGTTTTCGGAGTACAATCTTTACACATATTTTTTTTCAAATGTCAAAACAACTCATAGTATCACTCCTCTAATTAAAACCTTAAGAGTCAGTTCAGGTAAATAGTTGACATACTTGCTCACGGTCAAAAAATGAATTTTTTTTATACTTTGTGGGTTGAAGGGCCTTGGGGGGCGAGTAAACAAAATTGCATTTTCAATTCTATATATAGCCCGTTGCCATGGTTACGGCTCATTTTGTTTTTTGGCCATTTTAGGCCGATTTTGGGGTCTGAAAAACTGGTTTTTAGCTCATATTTACAACTCCACCCAACCAAAATGCAACATTATTTCAAAAAACCTTTTATATCACTACAAAGTATCATCCTTGGCCTTCCTTGAGAAAATTTGTTATTGCTTTAAATAACACCCTTGTGCTATTTTTGCATTATGCATTACAGTATGTTTTTAGAACTTGCAAAATCAACATTTTTACCCTATTTTTGGACCCCAAAATGTCAACTTGCCAGGGGTCACAGAAAGTTTCCCTTTCGGCTGTGATTAGGGCCAACAGTGGTCTTTCAATATCTGGTGTCAAAAACTTGGGCAATTGTATCCTGTTGTGACAGTACTGCCTCAAAACTAGACTTTTTTCCCCAAAACATGAAAAATGCCTTCTAGAGGGTCTTTTCACATAATATCGAAATACGTGTCCACGGTAAAAAAAAGAAGAATATTTTTCATTTTTTTTGTGGATAGTAGGATGGTAGGGACTTGGGGTCCAAATAAACAACATTTACATTTCAAATCATAATATAACACGTTGCCATGGTAAAAGTTCATGTGTGTTTAGGCCACTTTGGGCCGATATTGGGGAATGAAAAACTGTTTTTTTTTAGTTAATATTTACAACTCCACCCCACCAAAAAACAAAATTATTTCATAAAACCTTTTACATCACTACAAAGTATCATCCTTGGCTTTACTTGAGACAAAAAATATTGCTATAAATTTCACCCTTGTGCTATTTTTAGAACGTGCATTAGAGTATGTTTTTAGAACTTGCAAAATCAACATTTTTACCATATTTGTTGCCCTCAAAATTTCATTTTTTTTCAGGGGTCTCAGAATATTTTCCTTTCGGTTTTGATCAGGGCAAAAATTTGTCTTTTTTATTTCTGGTAAGAAAAACTTGGCAAGTGTATCCTCATGTTAACAGTACTGTCTGAAAAATAGACTTTTTTCCTCAAACAGAAAAATGCATTTTGAATTGTTTTTTCTTCATATTGAATTTCTAACATTAAAAAGTTATAATTCTATCAATCTTGCAGCTTTTCCTTAGCACTAGTGGATTACCCAACATTGATCAGGAACTGTTGATGACCTTAATTTTACAATTTGCCCGGCCCAGCCCCAATCATATTTCTTGACATTGCATAAAACAATGTTTTGTGAATAGCGCCTCTTTTTGTGAAAGTGTTCCCTTTCGGTTGTTATTGGTGTTTTCATGTCTTCTGGGTAGAAACACTGTGTTTATTGTATCCTGTTGTGACTGATCATGCCTTAAGTATAGTAATTTTCCAAAAACAATGCATGCTTGTTAAAAATCTGGCACTGTTTCCATGCCCTTTGAGTAATGAATACAAAGTTTTTATTTAAACATAATGGTATCCAACCAAACCGAAACCAATGCTTTGCCACTGAGAGTTCTTGATTTGGCTACTTTACCTATTGTACAGGTATGATTCCCATTGCAAGTAGAGTGCGATGAGCATTCTTTACAAGTTGTCTTTAATACAGGGCCTACTCTCCTTGGTCCCTGCCTGCTACCAAATGTAAAACTTTTCTTAGAGATAGAGATCATAAACAATGTAGTTTCTGTGTTTGCGGCAGATGGTTTGGAGCATCCAATCATGTCCAACACAAACGTGGGAAATTAAAAAGCCCGCTTAAAAGTGTTGGAAAAGTTTGCCAAGATCTTATTAAAAACAATGATACTAACGATTTGCAAGATGAGCGTAAGAGATTATTTAAAAGGAACACGTTGCCTGGGATCGGTTAAGTTGGTCTTTGAAATGCGTTTGTAACGGTTTGTTTTAAAATGCATGGTTAGAAAGATGTTTTTGAGTGATACTTGTATGGATCATTATATTCTACTTTTAAAATATCTTTCTAATCATATGCATTTTTTAATAAACGTTTACAAACGCTTTTGAAATACCAACTCGACCGATCCAAGGCAACGTGTTCCTTTAATGAAACAACATTGAAAGAAGTTGTAAAAACTTGCACCTGCTGAACATAAATAAGTAAGATGCATTTGCAGTGACAAAAGTCTATTCAGGCTAGTTTGATATTTTTTCCATTCACTATCTTACTAATTCATAATTATTATATATGTCTCTGAGAACGTTGAGTTGTTTATCACATTGAGTTGTTTATCACGTTAAATAAACCAACTCTTTTATTGTTTGCAACAGTACAATTGAAAGGAACCCCACCATAGATGGGGGAACTGCTTACAGAAGGCCAAAGCAGGTGAATGGCCATTTAGCCCTTTAGTCCCTGCACCGCCCGAGTTTGCTGAACTCCAATTTCTCAAGAGTCTTGCAGTAAATTACTGGAATCATAGTTCAAATTTTAAAAGATAGCCAAGGCTTAATGTGTATGCACAATTTTTTACCCTTTCGGTAATATTTGTATAAAAGTTCTCATGGGAACAATAAATGCCTCTCGTTAAACGGCTACGGTAATTTTTATGGCGAATACTTTTGTGCACGGATAAAATGAACACAATAGCTTTTCAAGGCTTTTGTCTGGCTCAATGCTCATACTGATTAAATGCGAAGGCGTTATTTTCGACAATATCATCATAAATGATGAACAGTTTCCTGTTTACTGATGAGCGTTTTATTTTTCGTAAGAGCTAAATTATTTCATCATCATTAGCTTTGACAAGTCAACTGTGAAGGGAGAATTAATAACGATCTATAACAACTAGATATATTAACAAATGCGTAGACCTACTAATGACTATCGAGTTTTCTTTTGATGTTCCTTTTTTTCTACAAACACAAGCTAGCGAGGTTTCCTCATACCGCATACAGTGTATCGCTATAATGCGGCTGGGCGGTACAGCGGCTAAATGGTTAGATACTTTGGATACAGTACTTGCTCACTTTTAGAGCCTCTTTGTTCTGAATGGGATGAAAATGTTTAGTTCGGTAGCGGGCAGGGGACCAAGAAGACTGTTATAAGGCCATGTAAAGACAAGGACAGTAAAGATTGCTCACCGCACTACTTCTCTTCTTGCAATGTGAATCATACCTGTACAACTAGGTAAAGTAGTTATGACAAAACAAGAACTCAGTGGCTTAAAGAGCATGGAAACAGTGCCATATTCTTTTAACAAGCATGCTCGTTTTTGTTTTTTATCAATTCAAACTAAGGGATAACTTCAAAATGCATTTTTAATTGTTTTTGGAAAAATTACCATTTTTTGAGGCAGAAGTGTCACAACAGGATACAATAAACCAAAGTGTTTCTCCCCAGTAGACATACAAACCATAATGATAGCCCAATCAAAACAAAAAGGGAAATATTCCGAGAACCAACAAAACATTAAAGACAGTACAAACTTTCTTGATGTGCAAGGGGAATTAAAAAATGTGACTTTCAAAAAAAAAGGCGCTGTTCGCAAAACTGTTATTTTATTTTATGCAATGTCAAGAAATATGATTGGGCCAGGGCCGGGGTGGGGCAAATTATAAGATTTAGGTCATCAACAAGTCCTGATCAATGTTTGGTAATGCACTAAACCTACAAAGTGCTTATAAAAAGCTGCCAGATTGATGGAATTATAGCTAACTTTTTCATGTTATAAATTCAAAATGAAGCAAATATTTCAAAATGCATTTCTCTATGTTTTCGGGGAAAAGGGTCTATTTTTGAGACAGTTCTGTTACATCAGGATACAATTGCCCGAGTCTTTCTTACCAGAAATAAAAAGACAAATTATGGCCCTGATCAAAACCGAAAGGAAAATATTCTGAGACCTCTGAAAAAATGGAATTTTGAGGGCAAAAAATATGGTAAAAATGTTGAATTTGCAAGCTCTAAAAACATACTGTAATGCACGTTCTTAAAATAGCACAAGGGTGAAATTTATAGCAATATTTTTTGTCTCAAGTAAAGCCAAGGATGATACTTTGTAGTGATGTAAAAGGTTTTATGAAATATTTTTGTTTATTTTTGTAAATATTAACTTAAAAAACAGTTTTTCATTCCCCAATATCGGCCCAAAGTGGCCTAAACACAAATGAACTGTTACCATGGCAACGTGTTATATTATGATTTGAAATGTTAATGTTGTTTATTTGCACCCCAAGTCCCTACCATCCACAAAGTATGAAAAAAAATATTCCTTTTCTTTTACCATGGACACGTATGTCGATATTATGTGGAAAGACCCTTAAAAAGGCATTTTTCATGTTTTGGGGAAAAAAGTCTAGTTTTGAGGCAGTACTGGCCCAACAGGATACAATTGCCCAAGTTTTTGACACCAGATATGGAAAGACCAATGTTGGCCCTAATCACAGACGAAAGGAAAATTTTCTGAGACCCCTGGCAAGTTGACATTTTGGGGTCCAAAAATAGGGTAAAAATGTCGATTTTGCAAGTTCTAAAAACATACTGTAATGCATGGTGCAAAAATAGCACAAGGGTGGTATTTAAAGCAATAATTTTTTTTCTCAAGGAAGGCCAAGGATGATACTTTGTAGTGATATAAAAGGTTTTTTGAATTAATATTGCATTTTGGTGGGGTGGAGTTGTAAATATGAGCTAAAAACCAGTTTTTCAGACCCCAAAATCGACCTAAAATGGCAAAAAAAATAAAATGAGCCGTAACCATGGCAACGGGCTATATATAGAATTGAAAATGCAATTTTGTTTACTTGCACCCCAAGGCCCTTCCACCCACAAAGTATAAAAAAAATTCATTTTTTGACCGTGAGCAACTATGTCAACTATTTACCTGAACTGACTCTTAAGTTTAATTGTTGAGCTGAGTGCTTTTTCCATGGACACTTTGCTTCAACAGAATTTCTGGCGCCCTTTTTCCCAGATGACCTAAGGGTCACTTGGTCGGCGCGTCAATGCGCGCGTGCACACGGCGGTGCGCATTCACTTCAACCTCGTTTCTCATAATTGCGCACGGGCGATATTGTGTATAATTGTAACAGGAGATCGAGCGAGATACAACTAGGTTGGTGTGTAAAGGTTGCAATGGCCTTTCTTTTGATGGCGGATGTTCAGAGTACAAAGTGTTGGTGTTACAGCGTCATTGTTCGATGGTAAATTGGTAAGAATTACGGCCTTTATCGTATTAAGTGGAGGGTATTATTGTCAAGTAACTGTATGGTTTTGTTTAAGGTTGCAAACTTTGGCGGTACATCCGAAATTGGACACTGTTTAACCCGCAGCCGATACGGTGTGCGTTGTGCACGTTTTTTTGCATCCAACATGGCCGGCCTGGGCTGGACGTGCTGCCGCCACTGATGGCCGGCTCCCTAGCTGGACATTATACTCGCTAATTTCTTCCAAAACAGAAACCTGCACTGTAAGGTCGAATTTTAGTATAATTTGTGGGTAGTTAGTGGATAAATTATGCAAAACACAGCTCAGCAGGTAGATAATGAAAATTATTATGTCTTACTCTTAGTCTTAGTCTTATGAAAATGTACTCCAGCCCTTGTGTTGTGTAGAACTATTTTGGTTTCGTCCGGCTATCGTCTCCCATAACCTCATAGGTTTATATCTCTCACGCGTAAAACGGTGATGGTTCAATGAATTTTGGAATCACAAATCTCTTTTTTTTTTTTTTTATCTCACCAAAATTAGGCTATATGTGTCCTTTGATGCACGCAGCAAACAGCCGTAGGTAAAACATTTGACAGCGCATGCACATGGCCAGCTAAAACAGAGTTCACGTTGCAAATGCTTTACCTCTGGCTGTTTGCTGCGTGTGCAAAATGTGTACATACTGGTACCCTGTGCGAAATTCGTGGTTCCATGCCACATGGACATATATTTTGTACACAAAGCACGGATCGTATCCACCCTCTCGTGACCTACTCTCGCAAAATTAAAATGAGGTGTCTGCAAATTGTTGGCAGAGCAGTAACGCGTACAGTAGATGGGGACTCGGAAATTACGGTAAGAATTTATTAACAATTTTTTAACAATTTTTGAGATTGCGGAGTGGATTCTCTGGTCGTCCCCTCGGACAGTGAGATATCAAAGGAAACATATATAGCCTAATTTTGGTGAGATTAAAGAAAAAAAAAAGAGAGATTTGTGATTCAAAAATTCATTGAACCATCATCGTTTTACGCGTGAGAGATATAAACCTATGAGGTTATGGGAGACGATAGCCGGACGAAACCGAAATAGTTCTAGGAGTAATGAACATGCACATGGACATGCCAATGGTGAAGAGTTTTTTTAGAATAGAAGCGCCCTCTTTCTTTCCTGTGTTAACTTAAAGGTATTGGACACTATTGGTAGTTACTCAAAATAATTATTTTCATAAAACCTCACTTGGTAACGAGTACTGGGGACAGGTTGATAGTATAAAACACGACACGGCTCCCTCTGAAGTGACGTAGTTTTGGAGGAAAAAGTAATTTTCCACGAATTTGATTACAAGACCCTGGATTTAGAATTTGAGGTCTCGGAATCAAGCATCCGAAAGCACACAACTTCGTCTAACAAGGGTTTTTGTTTTTTTCATAGTTATCTCGCAACTTCGACGACCATTTGAGCTCAAATTTTCACATGTTTGTTATTTTATGCATATGTTGAGATAAACCAAGTGAGAAGACTGGTCTTTGACAGTTACCAACAGTGTCCACACTCAGTGATTTGTCAAAGACTAGTCGACTCACTTGGTGTATCTCAACATATGCATAAAATAACAAACCTGTGAAAATTTGAGCCTAATTGGTCGTCGAAGCTGTGAGATAATAATTGAAGAAAAAACACCCTTGTCAGTGTTGATTTCAAGACCTCAAAATCTAATTCTGTGGTCTCGAAATCAAATTTGTGGAAAATTACTACTTTCTCGTAAACGTTTACTTCAGAGGAAGCCGTTTCTCACAACGTTTTGTTTTACTATCAACAGCTCTCCATTACTTGTTACCATTATTACCAAGTAAGGTTTTATTCTGAGGAACTAACCATTAGTGTCCAGTGCCTTTAAAAAGGTAAACAGAGTGTGGCCAAAATTATAATTTGCCGTAATCAATAAATAAAGAGGTATTCTATTTAAATGAACGATATTTCAAACGTAGACTTTATGAAAAACACTGCTTGGTTGATAATGATTTTGCTGAATGTCTGAAAGGCACTGTGGAGTGCGGTAGTCAAGTAATGTGCAAACACAGTGTTCCCTTTTCCCTCCCAGGCCACAATGCCTTTTGACTAATGTTTTGTGAACATGGCCATATTTGTGGTGAGGTGTATGGTTCTTTGGTGAATTGTCTACATTGTTACTTCTGCTCATCACACCCAACGATCCGAGTAAACAAGATCAGGAGAATCATCTGTATAATGGTGGAATTATTTAAAGGAGCATGGCAGAGTTGGTTTTCCTAACAAAACAGTTGCTAGCACTGCAGTGTAAGCACTTTATGTAATCCACCATAAACTGACAGAACCTGTGAGGTCTATCGGGTACCGGTCGATCGAAATAGTGAAAAACTGATGACACATTTTGCATCCCTTGACAATGATCCCCCCCAAAAAAACTCTCACTAAGTGATAAACTCAAACTGGGAAATCAGTTTTATTTATTTCTCATCAAATATGACTTTTCAGACAGAAATATCTCATGGGATGTTTTCTACTATCATCATCATTAGACCGTGAAAGTTTTATGTAAATCTGTGATCGTTATCTTCACATTTTTTTTACCAATTATTTTATGTTCCTTAACAGAAATTAAACATTTGGTCTTTCACATTTGTTTTGTTTTTGTTTCAGCTATCCAGCAAGCACCATCTGACAAGATGGAATCCTTAGAACATTCAGGGACATCAGTGGACACGTCTACCGAACAAGAAACCAATCTCATTGAACAACCCAAAACAGACATGAAAGAACCAGATGATGATCATGGGAAGGTACATGTTGATGAGCAACCTTTGACCTCTGACCCTGGAAAGGATGTTGATGAGCAACATTTGACCTCTGACCCTGGAAAGGATGTTGATGAGCAACCTTTGACCTCTGACCCTGGAAAGGATGTTGAGGAGCAACCTTTGACCTCTGACCCTGGAAAGGATGTTGATGAGCAACCTTTGACCTCTGACCCTGGAAAGGATGTTGAGCAACCTTTGACCTCTGACCCTGGAAAGGTTGAAACAGAACGGATGGATGCTGATGAAAAGAAAGAAAGTTCACCGGCAGCATCACCAGCATCGCCAGAGAATTGCCAAGAATCTCCCACTGCTGTAGAAGATGACGTTGGTAAAGAGATTTCCTCTAATGACAAAGAAAGTGTCACAGTTAATCCAGTTGATTCGGAAGACGAACAACAACAACAACAACAACAAGATAAGACTCTGGTTACTGGGGAGACAAAAACTCCATCCATGCAAGACACACAGAAAGACTCTAGTAATAAGGATGTTGAAATAGTTGATGATTCCAGAAACCAGGATGTTGAAAAAGTTGATGACTCTAGTAGTCAGGATATTGCAAGTGTTGATGACTCTAGTAACCATGGTGTTGGAAAAGAGCCTGAGGAAGAAGGAAGTACTGAACCGATTTCGGGAGAACCTTTGAATTCAGAAATTCTGCAGGATCATCCATCAGATGAAATAATAGACAGTGATGAAAACAAAATCAGGAATGAGGAAGAACAAAGCAATGTAGAAAGTTTAGGAGCAAAGAAATCGCTCCAAGATAAAAAGGATGACGTCCCTGAAGAGGATGAGGTTCATGGTGACAAAGACCCACAAGTAGAACTAGAGGATGATGTGGAAACACTCAGTGATGTGGGAGAGAAAGAGGTCGACCAGATTGATGTTGAAATAGTTAAGGAAGTAGGAGAAATAACTCCAAGTGAAGAGATACAAGATACACCAGCAACTTTCCAGAAGGATCAACAAGATGAAAGCTCCAAACTTGAAACTGAATCCACTGAAGGTATCAAAGCAAAGGATCTTGTTGAGGAATGTGAAGAGGAACCGATGGAGATGGATGAGGAAAATGAACCTCGTACAGAGGGATCGAAAGATGATATTGAGGAGATGGAAACAGAAGTTACAAAATCTGAATCTCCTGTACTTGTTGCTGATGAGGACAAAGTGGCTGATTCTGAAAAGATGGATGTAGACACTGAAGGAAAAGAGACTAGTGATGAGGTTGTTGATGACGTGATAATCTTAGAGGATGAGACGAGCCAACAAGAGAACTTGCCTAAATCCCTCCTTCTAGCAGATACTCCGCTGGATTCCTCCTCCAAGTCACCATCTGTTGATGAGTCCATTAGTAAGTCACCATTCCCTCTAGCTGGTGAGGATTCCTTGAGTCATGATGCATCTTCTAAATCACCAATCTCATCTGATATAACCGGAGATGGACAGACTAAGACAGGCTCAGCAGAGAAGAGAAGCAAAGGGGCATCTAAGGGATTCAGTCTAACCAACATCGTCTCAAGGCTTATGACTCAAGTGGAATCAAAGCAAGAGGTATGAATTAATCTTAAACCAGTACCCTATCAACAAACAACGGTAAAAACTAACCAATTCAACGTACAGTAGGGCCTGATACTTCGTCATTTTAAGAGCAAGGAAAGTTTTTCTTACCCATTAGTACCTCAGCCCACTTGCTCGTAAGTGCCAATTCAACACTACCCTCCACTCTGATATAATGTCACTGCATACCAACACGTTTGGACTTGAAAGTAATAATCCGCAACTGGAAATCACAATCTGGGAAACGTTACTGTCTATAACTGTCAACATTTTGGGGGATAAGAAGTGATATCTCTTTCCATAATCGCAATAGCCTAAACTGCAGTCCTTAGAAGTGAAAAGTTTCTCCAAAATGCAAGTTTGTATACACTCAGCGCCTTGAGTACCCTTTTGGTAGATACGTGCGCTATATAAGACTTCAGTATTATTATACTATCCAAAGCTGCTTTACTTCTTACCAAGTTTGTTTTTATTGCCATTAATTTTCAGAGTCATTCTAGACCCTTTAATGTAAACAATCTTGAGATTTCTTGTATTAACTGTCAATCATTACTTCCTGTGATGAATACTGTATATATTTTTATTCGTTATAGGATACGACAGAAACCAAGAAAGAAAGTGGAGACGCAGTTGTTGAGAAAAAGTCTAAACGAAGTGAGCAAAAAGAGCAAGGCAAACAGGTAAAAGAGTATACTGATTGTAGTATTAAGTTTGTCAACCACTAGTTTTTCTCAGAACCACCACTACTCAAAAGAGTTTAGCACATGGTAATACCACAAAACCCCTTCGACAACAACAAATCTGTTTAAATGTTTGTCTAACTCTATTTTACATTTGTTTGGTATAGATGAGAGCAGCAGCACATGCAGAGCTGATGATGCTGAAAGATGGAGAGTATGTTGGTGAAGATGAGGAAGAAGATGATGATGAAGCAACGAGTAAAGATGGTAAAGATGAAGAGAAAGGAGATGGTGATGCTAAAGGAATGAAGGTAAGACACAGCATCTTTAGATCTTGTTCTCCCTTAGTAGTGGTCCGCTGGCCAAATGTTAACTAAAACAACTAAGGACCATTCATAAGTCACTCTAAGTAGACCAGCTGAATAGTGCATCTCTATAGATGGATTGCCCATAGCATTGTCCACCATATGTGATGATAGACAAAGAAAAGTGCCTGCGTGTACACACTGTGCACTACTCTTTTAGCCAATGACAGCGGTTCACGCAAGCACGTTTCATCAAAGATGGTGATCAATGACTTCATGTGCGATCCATCTTTTAACATGAAACATGGACAAGTGAAAAAACTGCTGATGAACTCGTGAATGGACTTGTATGGATAAATGGTCCTGCTGGCTAGTCATTGATAACAATTAATGGCAAACCCTGTTTTGTAATGATTTTCAGCCACATAGAAAACATTGAGTCATTATTTTTCCAATTAATCAATGAATCAATTAATTAGGCAGTCTATTAATCAATCAGTTATTCATAGTATGTGTGTGTTGAGGGCTGTTCTCAGTTAATAATGAGTATTGTTTTGATTTTACTCGTACATGTACACAGATGTTTTATAAATACTGTTTACAAGGTGCATTCTGACAAATTTTTACAATCAGTTCAAAAGATAGACAACATGCATTTTTCTAAATTTTTGTTTTTTCTCGTGAATTTAATTTTAGAATTACGCCATCAGCACAATGGATGAGCTGCTTGGTTTGTACGGATATGACAAAGTAGAGAGTGATGAAGGAATAGAGCTCAGTAGCAGTTTAACACAGAGTAAGATGTCTATCACTGGCAGTGTGACCAAACCAAACCAGAAGACAAATCAAGGTCATAAATCACCTATTGGTAAGTCTCTAGACACCTTGCCCCTGCCCCTTTTCCGACTAACATCAACTCTAGGTAAGGGTTCCCACTTGCCCCTACCTGTCCCAATTGCCATCAATCCTATCTAAGGTTTCTCACCATGCCTTTAACAGTTGACATTACACAATTCCTTTCCTGATAGAGTACTCACTTGTCATTTGAATCTCATATAATAGAACCTCCCCTCATTCCTAAGGCGATAAGTTATCTACACAGACGATACTTTTCAGTTAATTAGTTTGACTCCATACTCCACACATTAAAATTGATTTGTGTTCAACATTTCCCTTAACTTTGTACAGCTCCTGGATTGATCATATCGAATGTTACTTCAATTGCACCAGTGCAGAGTAACACAGATAAAACTGTCAAGGTAAGCAATCAAATAATTTCTGTTTGTGACGTTAATACGTAGCTCACTGTGCAAATGTTTAAAATGGCCGTGCCCATAACAGTGCAATGTTTGTTCGCTAATTGCTTAAGTTTGACTGACATTTTTGTGGAATCGTAATGTCCAGCAATTACTCTGTTGTAACCTGCAGAGTGCTCTTAGGCCCATGGGGGTCAGAACGAGAATAAGAAGGATAAGAAGGTACATGTTAGCCGGTATGGCCTAAAGCCAAGGCAAGCTTGTTTAGGAGGCGTCATTATTGGGTGCAAGATGACCAGCATTCATAATCAGATTTGTATACACCTCCATGGTGATTTGTATTCAGCATCACACTTTGCTTATCAATTTAGATTGATACACAGGAAAGATTTTAACTCTCTGTAAAATTAGACCCAGTTTATTTTTCTTGTCCTGAACACATACTAACGTTCTTAAATCTTGTACATTTTACAGGATTCACCAGTGAAAAAGAGCAACTACTGTACAGAGTGCAGCCTGCCAGTAGACACTGTGTCCATGCTAGCTATTGGGGATCTTAACTTCTGCTCTCAGACCTGTGTAGATAACTATCAGAGTCGTCAGACTAAGGTTTGTGATTACTGCTCTGGTCTGATCACTGAAGCTGCTAGTAATAAGTATGTGAGGGATACGCAGGAAGGAAGGAAGAAGTTCTGCTCTCAAGCCTGCACCGAGGAGTTCTCTAAACGAGTTCGAGTGAGTATTTGGTGTAATCTAATGGAGACTTTTCTGTAGGGGGGCACTGTAAGGATGCACTGACTGACTTATAGAAATTGCCTAGTATCGCAAGGCTGGTTGTACACATTAAGGTGAGGGTTACTTAACTGATTTGGGCTGTAGACCAACCTACTCCTGGGGCTGAAACGGGTTACACCTTCACTAGCATCATCTACTATCAATTTACCTGTAGGGATTCATGCCCATGGCGTGAGGTAGCGAGGGCTCCCTCTACTTCTATATCACAATATGCCTCAAACCTCTTATCAATGATTTAATGTTGATGCTTTATTTTCCAGCACTGCAACACTTGTGGCAAAGAGATCTCTAAAGCATCAGAAGGCATCCTAGCTCCTGCAGGCTCAGATGGGAAATTTGTGGACTTCTGTCGGCAAGAATGTGTAGATAACTACGGCAAGAATGTGGTCACACCCTCCTCCCAAGGATTAAATAAACTGGAAGGAGGTCAACCAAGATATTGGGCTCAAGATACCTTCTTTGTTTGTGCGATCTGTAACCAGTATGCCAAGGTAAGTTCTATTCTGTACACCGTCAAACACGTGCTGTCTTTGATTATTGCGGCAATTGAAATGAGCAATTATGATTTAAGGGGTCTGGAATGTTCAGATGGAAATGCTTTTAAGGATTGGTTATGTTTTTAACTGGTGAGCTTTCAAAATGAAACTCATATATTTTTAGTTTGGTAACTACTCATTATGTCCACACAGCACTACGACCTTACTCAGATTATGCCAATCACCCGATCTCAAGAAATTATCAAGTCGGGGTATGATTGCTGTCAAAATCAAGCAATTTGGCAAATTGAAAACTCCACCCAACTGTGCTGCTTCTTCGTAAAAAGTGTTTCTGACTCGCTGTCCTTACGATTACACCAAGACAAATATCGACCAAGCGGTTTTCTACCTGGAAATGGTTGTCGATGCTACCACGCTGCTTGTACGTTATCGGCGTTCCCACTACGACTTTGCCCCGCTTATTGATGGCCACGACCCGGCTACGGTTATTTTGAACATTATAAAAATAAACGTGGGGAGAGCTTGCAGCTTCCCGACCTAGGAGATCCCACCCCGACCCAACCACGCCCATAGAGATCCCCCCACATTTGGCCCACGATTGGTCCGCGGTTGACCACGCTCTCAGCCACTTTTCCATCATAGTAGAAGCGGCGTCTATGTGTGAACGGTGTATAAAATAGAATTATTAGTTCATGTTGTAGACTTTATTGTTCCTTCATTATTTAGACTTTGTTGTTTCTTCATTCTGTAGGCCAAGCATGTCATCAGCATACAGGGGAAACTGAATGGTTTATGTTCTGTAGAATGTTTCAATCAGTTCAAGGAGAAGAATAAGTTACAGTTCTCGCTGTGTGGTCAATGTAGCGCCCTCTGCTCCAACCAGAAGATGATGCGGAGTGTTGAGATTGAGGGCAAACTGCGTCGATTCTGTAGCATGAGATGCTTTAAAATGAAAATCAAACGCTCTATGAGCACCATCGCATGTGCAGCTTGTAAGGTAAAGAAGGGTTTGCTTATTAAAGACTGACGGGACAAGGGAGGAAAGGGAAGGGGGTGCTGAGTCTAGTTTTATTGCTCTGCAGTATTTCTCTGCTCATCATTCTCTGCTTAAAGGGTAACTCCCAAAATTCTGCGGAAGTTTTAACAGAAGAATGTTTAGTAATTTTTAGGTATGAAGTCACAATTTGTTGAAATAAACTTGGGTTGCGTATGATGCTTACGTTTGTTGTGGATTGTTCTGCTACTGTGAGTATCAGTAAGCAGAGCCATGAAATCTGGTCCAGGTTGATCGGTGGTCGGGTTGACATAGTGCTACCTTTCCCTGCCTTCCCCCCCCCCTAGGGCCCAAGTTCAATCACGCCGAGGCCACTATGTAGATTAGGGTTTTCAGTCCCTACCTAGCTGTTTCGGTTTTACCCCTGAATAATTCTCTAAAACTGATACTTCCTTCCTTGTCTTCTCTCCATTGGGTTCTTGGCTAGTACAGTGATAAAGTTTGCTTTTCTGAGACTACTTGGCTTCACAGCCACAATAAATGAATGATATAAAAACCCTCAGCTTTCACCAATAGATGATGAGGTTAAGATAATTCTGTAATGATGGTGAATTACTTATGGAATGCTGTTTCATGTTATTTTATTTGAGAGGATAAATAGAGTTTATACAAGAACCAGTTGTCTTAAGAATTGAGTATTTTTCAATTTATCGTGATTGGGTACTTCTCATGGTGGGAATACATTCTAATGACTTGACTCCCATAATAGTGAGCATTGCCAACAAGAGCAAGGGGGGGGGGTTAAGAAATGTTTGCTCCTTAATAATCTCTTTATTGACAATGATTTGGTTTTGTTTTTGGCAGACTGCCTGTTCATCCCAGAGTATGATTGAGGAATGGAATGGTACAGAGCTAGTTCGATTCTTCTGCTCCACATCATGTCTTGGTAAAAGAGAATTGATCCCGTTCTCCACTTCGGCTCAGAAGGTTGCTGCTAACATGCAAAATGTGACTTTGCTTGAACCCAAGCCCTCACCCAAACCACCAGCCAAGCCAGCAGCCAAACCACTACCACAGCCTCAAACAACACAACAAAAGGTAAACAATTGTTTAGTTTAATCAGTTTAATAAGTAGCTACTTTTGTTGTTAACTTGGCTGCTTAGTTCAAGAGGTAGCAGCAAACATGTTGCTGCTAACTGATATAACAGTGAACGTTGACACTAATGAACCAATGTATCTGATTTCATCATCATAATAGATTGTGCAAGTTCCACACATATACGAACTATTAGACCTGTAAAGTGTGCCAGTTTGCCAGCAATGTTTGTGGAACTAAAAGGATCTCAAGAATGAATGAATACGCAGAAGACTTGATCGATCGTTGATCTTAGTTGCACCCTTTTGGAAATCACATTTAAAGCGAAATGACTTTTGGTTAAGGGCTTTGGGTTTTCGCTGCAACAATGTTGGAGAATAGGACTATTCAGCATTCCAGCCACAGCCACTACTGAAGCCACTATTTGAACATGGCTTATCCAGTGAACACAACTGACCTCAGCTGTCAATAGGATTTCGGCTTGGTGTAACAACATGGTGTATTTTGTCACCTGATTAAGATGCACTATTATTGCATCGCCACTGAAACTCTTCAAGTTTACAACTAATTTGACAATTTTTGTAACTATATGAGTGACTGTTGGGTGTTGTTTTTTGCCCCATGAGAGATAAATAAATTGTTTAATGCTGTATGCTAGATTGGGTCATGAAAATAAAAAAAGTAAAAGTGAATTTGTTATCTTCTCCATGGATGGTCCAGAGGGTGAAATCCACAGCCTTTAACAGGGAAGATTTAAATTTTAGTTAAGGATCAAATATTTTTGCAGTGAAACTGATGAAAGCCATGCATTTCTTAAAATATTACAAATCAAACTTTTATTCCTCAGCCGACACCAACTGCACAAGGAAATACACGTGGTCAATCCGGCAACAAATGTGACCATTGCTCTAAGCAACAGCGCCCTCAATACCATCTGACCATGTCTGATAACAGCATTCGTAACTTCTGCTCCTATGCCTGCGTGATTGCATTCCAAGCCCAGTTCAACGTTCCTCCAGTCACCTTACCACAGGAGGTTCTACAGCTGACCTGTAGCCAATGCCATCGTGGTTTCTCAAATAAACCCCTGCCGTTGGATTTTAAATCGGTTATTAATGTTTTCTGCTCTCAGAACTGCTTGGATGAATTCAAAAGGGTAGGTTTTTTTTGATGAATTTATCAAGACAAAGCACTTTTAATACCCTCATGTTTTAGCGTGACAATATCAAACCCAAGTAACAAAAATGTCAGAAGACGTGTATACAAGAAAACAAATTGCATAAAACACTATAATAACACGGACACGGTCATCGTGTTCTTGGGCCAAATAATTCTTGGCAGTACTGTAGTTAACAGGAGAGTTAAATTCAATTCCAGCTTATACTTAAGGCTTTGCCGATTCAGTGTACAAAAACCACATTTACTAACGAGAGAAAATGTTTCTCGGGGAACATTTTATGAAACGTTTCTGTATTTACTTGGACTTGTTGTGATTACAGGTGAACTCTGTGGTCGTAGAATGTGATTATTGTCATCTAGAGAAGATTCTACATGAGAGGATTTACTTCTCTGGTCAAGCTCGGAGCTTCTGCAGTGAAGGTCAGTATCAACTTTGACCCCAGCAGTCAGAAAGCTGGGTTGAAAACATTAATATTTTGAACTGATGTAAAAATGTCATTTGTCAGAAAGGTCTGACACGATAGTTTGGTTGGTAATCTTATTCTGGTAAGCTTCAGTTTGTTGTGCTTAGCAACTTGTTGTGCTTAAGCAGCTTTCTGAAATTGAATCTGCTAGGTTTTTCATAACCATTTAAAGTAGCAAGCAGATGACTTGAAGTTAACGCCACACGTTTGTTATTAAATGTTTATGTAACAAATTTGACATTGACACAGACACTCTAATTCCCATTAATTGTAGACATATCGAATCTGTTAAATTTGTCCATCATCGGGCTCGTTTCAATGCTGCCCATCATTCCCATTTTCACAGATTCCCTAGATTATGGGACAAACTACCGGCCTGCATTAAAGATACAATTATCCATAGTCTATCTTCCTTCACAAATTCCCTCAGGAATCATTTATTAGTCCCTGGCGAGGAGGTCCCCTTGACAAAAAAATTTAACTTTCTAGTTGCCTTGCCCATTCAAATACCTTGCTGCTGTTTTTTATTTCTCAAATTTATAGTGCCTTTTGCATAACTAACTAGAATCTCTCTTTTAACGATTTTGTATTTTAATGCCCATTAGTGCTTTTATAGTTTTAACTGCTTGTATAGCTCTATATTTGTATACTGTATGCCATGTTTTAATAATGTCCATCTGTAATGTCCCTTTTTGTCTCTTCGTAAATTGTGGCATCAGGAGATTAACTCGATAGTAATTTAGTTTACTTTTTAAAAATCCTTCAGGGGTGCAGCTTTTTTTTTATTTATTGTTTTGGTATTATTATTATTGTATTGTATGTTCATGTTTTTGTTTTCTTCTGTTCTTATTGTCTGCGCTTGAATTTTTGCCTGTGAAATTAATAAATAAATGAAATGAAAAAAGAATGTGTGTGGAGGCAAACTTTAAGTCATAATGGTGTTGGTTATAGAGCCTGCCAACAGTTTTAGAGCATCTGTATAACGTACATGCTTTATCTGCTCTAGCTTTCGGCTCTATCTGTGCATTTCCTGATTCATATTTGCAAAAAAGTACCCGGCACATAATTATAAGTCAGTAGCAAGTTTTGTCTGCCAAAGACTCTCCCAGATCCTCTTAAATACTCCCCGGCCTCCATGGCAACTCAACGTCCAATTTTTTTTGTGAGTAGTATGTTTGTTACATCAATAAAGAGTTATTATTTTTGCCTGCAGTCTAGACACCCAGTCTAGACACCTTTATGAAAAGGATTTTGAAGGATTTGGTTCCGTTATTATTGTAAAGTATTTATTTTGATTCCCTCAGGCTGCAAGTTACTATTCAAGCAGCAGTTTGCCCAACGTTTAGGACTACGATGTACCGTATGCGATTACTGTGCACAGACATGCCGTAGTAAAGTGGAACGTATGTATGGCAACCATAAGAAGAAGTTCTGCAGTGTGGCCTGTAAATCACAGTATGATAAATGGCTGAGCAAAGGCGCCAAGTAAGTATTGTTATGTTATGAAGTCAAGTCAGTAGTGGAATTGTTGGTCAGAAACAAGGCCATTACATTGTTTGTGTGCACATCCGCTTGTCTGACATTAACTACTTAATAATACACCCATCCTTTAGGCTCCGCCCAAGGCGCACGTGTGAGCAAGAACACATGAGCCTCTCCAATTGACCATTCTGCACAACTCTGCCGTGCGCGCCAAGCACATGCGCACGCATGTCAGACTTTATAGTGTCGGACTTTTGGTTGTGCAATGGGTTGTGATTGGTCAATATGCAATGGGGCGGAGCTTAATGGATCTGTCTATTGCCCAGTCAGTTTCCCTTGTGGCTATTACTTGATAAAGAATATTTTATGAACCCAGGTACTATCTTGTCTGACCTTACTTTGTTGTAGATGTGATGGTTGTAAGTGCACTGGACGTAAGCTTGCAGAGAGCTTTGTATGGCGTGGTGAAATGAAGAGAGTTTGTAATCAGCATTGCCTCCTGTTATTCTACACTCAGCAGAATATTCCTAATATGAGTACACAGACACAGGCTACAATACCTGCTACACAGTATACACAGAGTGCAACCAGTAAGTACATCTGAATCAGGTCTTAATGCTGCTTAATAGACCAACTTCATAAAGCTTGTAAGCAGACGATTTCTGCTTACGTTAGCTCCCTGAAGCACAGGTTTTATTTCTCAGCCTTTGCTATTACTAGGCCTGGGGTTGATTTCACATAGAGCTAAGATTGATCTTAACTGTGTATCAATCTTAGTTGCTAAGCAAAGTGTTATTACACTTTGCTTAAAATCCAAACCAAATGGTGATACTATTAACTCATCTTAAGATGGATCTGAGACTTTGACAGATTCTGTGCTCTCTGGAATGAAACAACAACTGCCAATCAGAGAATTGTCTATAACCATCTGTGTTTATTTGTTCTTTTGTTAGAAACGACTACACCTGTGATAACTAACGTGATGTCTTTAGCAGCTGCTCCACAGAAACAACAACCAACTGGTAAGTCAGTCTCATCACCTTGAAAACTAACACCTTTTTTAAAGGAACTGGTTTTTTTGCTAACACAACAGTTGTTGGCAGTGTAATGCACTTTTATGTAATTCACCATATACATAAACTGACGAATCTGTAGAAGTTTGAGAACGATCGACCATCTGGGTTACAACTAAAAAAAACTTTAAAAAACGATTTCACATTTTGCTTGACTTAGTTAAAACAAAAAATTTATAAAATGCTCACTGAGCGATAAACTCCACACAGGAAATTAGTTTTATGTATTTCTCATCAAATATGACATTTCAGACAGAAATATTTCAAGGGATGTTTTCTACTATCATCATCATTAGACTGTAATTTTTACGTAAATCTGTGATCTTAGACGATTTTATTTCTTACCAATTCTGTAATGTCCCTTTAACTCAATTTCACTTGTTTTGCTTTACTGTAAACCAATTTCCTCTTTATTAATTGATATAAGAATCACCTAACATTAATTTCCTTTTGAATCTTTCACATTACAGTCCTGTCTCAGAACAGCACTCAGAAAGTGGGCATCTCATCCTACATCGTCAAGAAATGCCACAAGCAAACACAGATTACTACAGCTCCCCCTAAAGTACTTCCTCCACCCCCACCACCGACACCTTTACCTCCAGCTCCTAAGATCATGAAGAATAAAGTCACTCTTGTTAAACCTTACACTCAAACCAAATCAATCTCTTGCAGACCTCTTACCGCCACCAAGGAAACCATGACTGGTAAGAAATTAACCTCTTTTTTTTTTCTTTTTCTTTTTCGTTTGGAAAAACTTGTGGTTAGCAAATAAGAAGTTGTTAACACAACTCCCAATGCTTATTATTATTAATGTTATTACAAGGTGCCGTAAAACAAGATGTCATTATTCACACTCATCTCTTTGAACTGTGATAAAAAATTAAAATTAAAAAAAACACCAATTTACTTGAGCAAAGCACCAAATGCAATGCAAATCTCTGAAAGTGTGAACTTTGGAATGTATTATTTTTTGTCCATGTTTTGCAGTGCCCAAGGTCTTAGTGAGAAAAGTCTTGGGAGAAATGAAGCCATTTCTTGAAGAATTGATCAATGTTTGCCAGCTTCAACACCTCAATACTAAAAGTGTGTTAAGTTTCTGTAAACATTTCATTTGAACTTAACACAGCTTTTTTTTGTGTCTATTACAGATGCTATACTCCCGTTGATAATTCCAATTCCTGTGCCGATCTACGTCCCTGTACCAATGCACATGTACACACTACCAATCCCTCATCCCATCACCCTACCTGTTCCTGTACCCATACCAATGTTTCTTCCCGTTGCCCATAACAATGCTGACCGGCTTCTTGAAACCATCAAAGAGATTCGTGATAGGATCCCATCTGATCCTTTAGAAGCAGAGTTATTGATGTTAGCTGATGCATTAGCAGTAGATAATGCTGGTTCTAAATCCAGTCAGGCATCAGAACAAGGAGAAGCAGCTTCTACAGACATTTCTGCATTAGAAGCTCTTGGTATGTACCATCCTTCATACATTATACAATTGTTGCACACTGTGACGGGGTCCATGACGTTTTGTACACCCGAGGGGAAAAATGGCAACCGAGGCGAAGATTGATTGGTACAAAACCCATGGACCCCGTCACAGCGTGCAAGAATTGTTTTGTTAAACCTTGGTAGCATGATTATTCCTCTTCTCAAAGTTCTGTTGTTATCTTCATCAAGTATTAATTACGACGAGTATGCAAAGTTTAATAGCAGACGAACAGTAATACAGTTGTTCAAACAATAAACCATTCTTCACTGTTCCCTCAAACCCACAGCCGTTTTGTATTAAGCGCTGGAAATCGACCAACGGTGGGAACGATCAAGGTGATGTACACTGGTTAACATCACTCATGTTACCTGCTGCGCTGTGCAGCCGTGGTACATGCGTATTTGTTGCACGGCACGTGATTGGTTCTCGACCAATCAAACTTCACAGTTTGTTACCGAGGTACAACAAAGCCGTATGTACCAACCTTCATAAATAACCGCTTCCAATAGATTTTCAATTTAGTTTTACCCGACACTAATGTGTGTAAAGCACTTTACAATCCAGCTGTCAATTTCACAAAACTCTTCCTAACTTAAGACTAATCTTAGGACTTAGGGTGAGTCACAACCCTGCACTGTAGCATGCACACCTTAAGATTAATCCTAAAGACGAGTCCTAACTCTTTGTGAAATCGACGGCTTAGTCCTGTGAAAATCTACAGGCAAATTTCTTGGGTGGCATTTGAACCCACTTCATGTCGATAGTAAAACGAAATACTGTGCCTCTGCGATGTGTTATTTTTTCCAGAAGAATTTGTTTTTGACAATATCGTTGTCACAAACCCTTTCTTGGTGGTCATAGAAGGGGTTGTAGACGTGAAGAACATTAATAACCAACTAGTCTAAACCACGCCTACCACACCGTCTATGACCACCAAGAAAGGGTACATAAAGCATTGGACATTGGGCATTGGATCACTAGTTTTAAGAAGCTCCCAGCTTATCATGTAAGTATCATCTACATAATTTTGGGATTTGAAATAAGGAAGCTCATAATCCAGTACACCAGACTATTTTCCCTCCAGCCTCGTTATGGATACATTGTTTATTGTTTTAGGTGGAGGAGATGATTTGAGTAGTATGGCATTGGAGGATGCTGCAGACATGATGTCATCTCAGTTCTTGTCTGAAAATATTCTTAAGATGGCTGCCGATATGGCTCAAGTAATGGAGGAGGTGCCCAACCATGATCTGCAAGGTAAGCTGATTTTCAAATACTCTCTGTTTGGGCAACATGTCAGAATTTAGCCAATAACATTACAATCCAAAATGCCAAGTAGTTGGTTGTGTTCGTAGTTCACACAGATTTCCAAGTCCTAACTTTACAACCCATCTCATAGATTGGGAAAATTGTTTTTACTCTTTTGCTCTGATCAATAACCAATAAACATCATTTACTTTGTTGCATTTCTCTCCAATCAGTCTAGGGCAAAGCTTTTTAACCATTCTTTAGCTGTTTTAACCTGATTTGGCCTATTTCTATTATCTTGTTGAGTTCAATCGAATACCAAACTTTGTGACCAGTCATTTTCATTTGCTTGTTGGTAATATAATGGTATACTACCTGTTACAAAAGTATACATGGAAACCATTGGAAGTTGCACAATATAAACAATTTTAGGCAGGCAATTTGGCTAATGGGTTAAGAAGCATGACTCCACATTAAAATTTGATAACTATTTTGGGTTTTTTTTTTACGTAGATGATTTGGATAGTCTTTATACCGTTGAAGAACCCAAAATTGATCTACCTCCCCCAACTACTCGCTCCAAAGCCAAACCTAGTGGGCGACGTGGACGTAGCCGTGGAAACAAGAAAGCCTGTGTTGAGGAGGAACCCGTCCCTGTGGAAGTTGAGAAGCCAGTTGTTGAGTTGAAGAAAAGCAAAGAGGATGCTCGGAGCAGCATTGGCTTGAATGCATACAGCCACTTCGTCACCACAAAGAAAACGGAGATGTCAGATAAGCCGGGCTTAACATGGAATCAAGATATCTTACAGATCAGTATGGATGAGCTAGCGTATATACTGTGCTTGATGTGTAAGGAAGCTTCACAGCCAGATGGATCTAAGTATCCACCAGACATCTTACATCTAATCTTCCTCTCAATTCAACATTATCTCTCAAACAGCGGTCGTCCAGACAATATCTTCACTGATGAGATTTACCATCGCTTTACTGATCTCCTACATGAAGAGATTAAACACTGGAAGATTAACATTGATCCTTTAAACAGTGTGATCTTAAACTCCCGTATAAATGAGGAGACGTTATGGAATGCTAAACAGTTGGGGGCGCACTCTCCGTACATTCTCCTCAGCACGTTGATTTACTTCAACGCTAAGCATTTCCAGTTGAAGACCATTGAGAATCACAAAGCGTTGGCATTCTGCCGTATTCAGAAGCATATTCGTAAGATGGGATCAGGTCGGGCTATGTTCTTGAGATACTACCCTGGAGCAGGCAAGAAGGGTATGTAGAATCAACTCACTCTTAAATAACGTCTACTCCCTTTGTTAAATGGCGTTGCAAGCTCAGCACCCTCACTGAGGTCAAACGGAGACTGGATTTGTGTGTCCAATGTTTGACTTCTGCAATAGCAGAGGACTTTACTATTCACAGTCTAATACAAAGCTGAGTTTAGTACATCAGCTTTTTTGTGCTCTCTTTTCAAATTGGATTTAAGTTTCTTTTGTTTTCTAAGGGTATTGTTCTCTTAAGAATAAATCCTCCAAACTGTATCAAGTGAATACACGAATGGTAAAAGGGTTGATACAAGATTTGCAATAATACAAAAAACTGTTGACTTTTTTTTATTATCTATCATCTAAAACAACAATAGCTGGTATTGCATGGTCAGACAGTAGTAGGGTTGACTGACTCTGACTCTGACTGTATATAGTTTTATACAGTCATGTAGGATTGCAGGATGGCAACACCACAGTTGATAGTTATGAACGGTCAGACAGAGGGTTGACTGAGTACTGTTTTTATATGCATTCACCACACCATATGAATATTGCAGTCTGGCATAATGTGTCACTCAAACCACAGTGGGCAATATTGAGTGGTCAAACAGTAGGTAACTGTTGATAATACTCATGTTGTGCTATATTAATAACACTGGCTGTATTTATTGTACAGTTGGATCCTCAGAAACTGGAGGCAAGAGGAAACGTGATAAAGACAGTGATGCAGAAATGGTTCGACTGGAGCAGACAGAGAATGTAGTAAACCCACTAAGATGTCCAGTCAGACTCTATGAATTCTATCTCTCTAAATGGTAAGAACCTAACCAGACTACATGAACCTGTTTGGCATTAAGCTTGGCAGTTTTCTTTTGTTACCCGGTTCCGAATTGAGAACCAAACCTGAGGGTCCACTCTTTTGTGAAAGCGAGTTCCTGCTCTCTTTATCCCCGATGCAATCATTTTGCCTTAGTAGCAGGAATCAAATTCCGCGTGTTGTCGTAGGAATAGTTCCCTAATCAAATTCCAGATATCCCCGATGCAAAATTTAACATCTATTATATCGTTGCGGTACCCGCTGCCAAAACATAGGATTCGAACTGCCTCTAGCTGCCGGGCAACCTCGGTAGTCTAGTTGGTAAGACACTGCTCTAGAATTGCAAGGGTCGTGGGTTCGAATTCCACCCGAGTAACATGCCTGTGATATTTTTTCACAGGACTCGGGAAAGTACTGAGTATACAGTGCTAACACACATCGGTGTATGGGTAAAAACCAAAAATAATATTCTTTATCCCCGATGCAAAATTTAACATCTATTAAATTCCAGATAAAACAATAATTATAATAATTTGGGGGGTTAATCATCCTTACTCGCAGCTAAGAGCTGAATTGCGAAGGACGCGGCTACAACGTGTTCAAGAAGCTGGCATGCAAAAGGACCAGTCAAACTTCACTCTTAAGCACCTATAGTTCATTTTAAATATTGACCAGTGAAAAAGGGTGACGGACCAGTGAATGTGATGGACCAGTGAAAAGGGTGATGGACCAGTGAATAGGGTGATGGACCAGTGAATAGGGTGATGGACCAGTGAAAAGGGTGATGGACCAGTGAAAAGGGTGATGGACCAGTGAATAGGGTGATGGACCAGTGAATAGGGTGATGGACCAGTGAAAAGGGTGATGGACCAGTGAATAGGGTGATGGACCAGTGAAAAGGGTGATGGACCAGTGAATAGGGTGATGGACCAGTGAATAGGGTGATGGACCAGTGAAAAGGGTGATGGACCAGTGAATAGGGTGATGGACCAGTGAATAGGGTGATGGACCAGTGAATAGGGTGATGGACCAGTGAATGACAAGCTAACTGATCCTGCTGACCAGTCACTGAAAAAGTAAAGGACAAACCCTGTAAATTGGGCGCAATAAATGGCATCAGATTGCAGGGCTGCATACTACATCCATTATTCACAACCACAATGGATGATATTGACTGGTCACACAGTAGGAGGGTTAATTAGTTTCCTACTCTAGTAACTCTTCTATATGATTTGTGTTTATGCCCAACAGCCCTGACTCAGTGCGTAGTAACACTGATCTATTCTACCTTGTACCGGAGCGATCCTGTGTTCCAGACAGCCCAGTATGGTACTCCAGTGCACCTCTCGGTCAACATGACATGAACAAGATCTTGACTCGTATCTTGATGGTCACTGATATTCATGATACTTGGGCAGAGGCAAGCGATGACCTTGATGACTAGAGAGCAGATCACCTATCAGTTGATTGGCTGAGGGTCAACCAATCAGATGATAGTCAGCTTGGAAGATCGTTTGTTTAATTTTACTAAATGGATTATAGATATCTATCACAGGACCTTAGTCAACATGGTTCAGATTGGCTTTTGATATCTTCAATTTAGTGCTTGCAGACAGAGGTAATCCTTAACGAGGGCATTTTGAAATTAGGAAACATTTAACATTGGTGTTGAACAAGACAGATTTTCAATAACAGAAAGACAAAAAGCCTACAGCAGATGGCATCTTAAGGAAGATGATACTTCAATAGTGAGCAAGAAGATATCTTAGGCTTTGGCTTTAGGCTCTATCCAGTTATGTGATAATGTAGTGAGCTAGAAAGTGTCTCAGGCGCTATTGCAATCCACAGCATCATCCTTGGCTCTGTCTTAAACTCATTCCAGACAAGCGCTCTAGATTAGGTGGAACTCTTGGTCGATCCAAATTTCCAGACAGGCAAATTGAATGTATTGGCAGGAGATATAAACAATGCACCAAACATTAATAGCTAGACACTTTTCCTATGTTGCTCAACATGCTTTATTTTGATAAAAAAAAAACGTGCTTAGTACCATGGTAAGGGTGTTCCATCCTACTATTTGTATTATCAACAGGGTCAACAATAGACGATTGTTTCGGCGTAAATAAATGATAAAAAGGTTTTTGTGTAGTTGACAATATTGGAGCCATATAAAAGCCCCATGTTAGCAGATTCGAGAAGAATGCCCTAAATTAAAACATTATTAAGCTACATTTCTCCTACTGTACATTAAAATACAAATTGCATTAGGTTCGTCTCATGACAGAATCAACATCTTGAACCAATGTGCTCCAGAGTCATTCCGAACGGCTGAGATTGGGCTCAGTTGTGTCGACCCTTAGAGACATTTCTTAAAAACCAAACATGTTGAAACAAGAATTGTAAATTTTATTATTGTCAATTAGTAATACCTCATTCTCTTTTAGTGTAAAAGGCTGTTTAAACATAAGCTGCTTTAATTTGAATTCCTTAGACTACGGAGGCTATGTCAAAATGGTTCAGGGCAAGCTTTGTATAGCAACCTCCAGATAAGCAAACCCCGATACCATTGTGCCATACACATTCATTCACAATTGTGTATGGGTGTTCTTTAGTAACTCTGCAAAGTTTGTCCTAAATCATAAGACTGTCTCACAGTCTCTATAGTCTGAGGAATTCAAATTTAGTGATTACTTGTGACCAATCAAGTAATTGTACCATACATTATTCAAAACTAACTCGCAGTTGGCTACAGTTGACATAAGCATGTGTTAAAGTATAGAAGGCCCATACCTTAGTAACAGCCACAGCCGGTAAGGCGGATGTGGCTTCATGTTTAAAGTGCATTTGTACATTTTGTAAATGAGGAGTTTTTCTTCTGTTTCATTGGAGAGCTGTCAAATTTTTATTGTAAGGGCTAAAGGCTAAACATCTATGCTTATTTTACTAATTGTTCTATGGTTTGATTAATGAATGAGTTAATTGTGAATCACTTGATACAAACTGATGATGTTTATAGTGGACACATCAGTGAACCCAAAACAATGGGGTGACATTCATGGGTACAAGTTTGAATTGTGCTAAATTCTTTTACATTTTGACATTTTTGATGTTCTTAGTATTCTAGTTGCTTTTTTTATGCTTTTTCTTATGCGTATTGTCAGTCAAACTCTTGTATTCTGGACAGTATTTTAACTTTTTTTCTGACCAATTTTCTTCAAGAAGTTCAGCTTAAAAATGCAGGATTTGTAAATGTGCTACTGGTTCAAAATATACTTTGAATCACTATAGTTGCAGAAACTGTTAATGTTGTATTAAAGGTAACTTTGAAGAAGTATTGATACTCTTTATATAGACTTCATATATGTAGATTCATCACACAGCTAAACCTAGGGTCTTATCTTAGGGGTGAAAGTTCAAGAAAGATGTGCATGTGTATTACTGTTTGAAACCGTACTCAATTGCCACTCCCAAGAGGGAGCAGAAGAGAGGATTGTTCCACAATACTTACAGGCAACTAATAACTGCATTTAATGCAAAGGCAGGCCTGTTTGCCCTGGCCTCTGTTTGCCCTGGCCTTGGTGCCCCTTAAGACGTTTCTCGTAGACTTGTAAGGTTTCAATGGAAGTGACCTTTGCAAAATGATAATGGCCTTGCCCTCTCAAAGACGAATTTCCAGGTGTGCCAAAGGAACACTTTATTTATTTCCTGAAGGGCCTTATTACACAGGGCAGTTTCTTTAGAAGCTTAGAGGCAAACTGCACTCCATGAAAGAGGAACTTTTCCGTAGCACAGCATTTTTTTAAACAATGACTTGCAAAACCGCAAAGAAAATGATGTGAAAATCTAAGAAAGGATTGCCCTTTTCTTCTTAGAAATTGCCTGGAAATAGTTGCCTGTAAATTGCGTCATGTGACATGGGCCACAGTTCCTCACACTCCCCCAAACAATTAAAGCATGAAGCGTTTTCAATCTTTGAGATCGCCAAGAACTGGTTGCCTGTAAATTATTTTTTACTGCAAAGCTTCTGTGTATATTATGCCTAGGTTCGCAGTTGTATCTGTAGTTAGTTCTTGTACATGGTTATTGATTACAATAAGGTTTTTTCTTTACCAATAGCTCATCAAGAAGATGTATATTAAGTTCAGCTAAACCCATTAAATTATTTAAGGGATAGATGATTTTTTCAGTACTTGATGCAACAGACATAATTGTAAGAATTTAGTGTAATTGAGTAACCAAATTGAAATGCCCTGCATTGTAAAAACTAGTTATTTTACTTAGTAATGATTTGTGAGTTCATGTGTTAGATTAGGCGAAATGCAAAGACTATAAAAATACTTCATACCTTGTATCCTTATTTTTGGTTTGTTTTACTTAATGTTTATCAATTTCCACCTGCTCTGGAACATCATAGATCATTAAAAATTTAGCATGTCATAAAATTGGGTTTAAATGTAGAAAATTTATTACAAATTTGACTTGATTAACGGAAGAGTGAAGCACATAAGAAGTTTTAGTTAACACAATGAGAACACACTCTGCAATACTTTTGTGTCGGAGCTTTTTAAAATGTCTGACAAACTTTTGGTTTCCGAAAAGTGAACTTTGATGTTGTTTGTGACAATTGTATAGACCCCTTCCATTGGCTGCTACCGCTGATTAAAACATGCATGAATGAAGAGCTATCATTGGCTGAAAGTTGTGCGCAGTGGGAACACGCGTGCACGATTCAATTGTTTGTCACTAAAGATGACAGCCAATGCAAGGGCTCTATTAAAACCTTGAAATATATCCCACTCAATTATTTGGATTAACTTAATGTGATAATTGATGTTACGTTCCGATAACTTATCCAGTCCAGCATACAACAGTTTTAGTATACAAGGTTAACCAATGCCACCTTTGCTTGCTCTAAAGGCACCCAGCGTACTCAAGCTATGTCATTGTGCAATACATGATGAGCAGTACATGTTCATTTCAGATTTCATTATTAGGTACTATGTAAACAAGAAATATGTGTGTAGTTATCTGTGTCTATCTGGGCTCAATTTCATAATAGCCTGTAAGCACAAAAACTTGCTAAGCAGAGGATAGTATTGCTAAGCATAAATAGGTTACCAGCCAAAATTATATTAAGTTTACATTGTTGTGGCTGGTGACCCACTCAAATAAGAAATTGTTCTGCTTAACAGCTTTCTCATTGGTTGATCTGAATCCATACAGGGATGGCACATGGTATAGATACTCTACGTCCACAGCTGACATAGAGGGCGTGTGCAGCAGACACAGATGACAACATTAATCTCATGTTCTTATTCTGGTTTAAACACAATGCAAACACTAGGTGGCAGCAGAGCTACTAAGTACAATTGTGATCTCAGAAATGTGCGCATGCTCAGAATGACATTGACAGAAATTTACCTGGGCATCTGCTGCCATCACTGTTTGAAAGTCTCCGATTGCAACTGAGATTGGGTTACGTGATATTGAGGTTGGGTAGTAATGGATAGGGCAGTAACAGAGTAAGTGATGTTTGACGCTTTGCATGGTGTGGAAAATAAGTAACTATAACTAGTAAACTTGCGGTTTTTGTGTCAAATCTCCTTCTGGGGGGAGTACTCCTAGCAAAGATATTTTATGCATTGTGGACCGACAAGTTTACTAGTTGCAAGTGTAGTTACTACTTAATATCAGTGTATTTGCTTTTTGTGCTTGTATTTTCCAATTCTCCCCCTGTATATTGAAGAGTCAATTCCACTTATCACTACTCATGGTGTAAGCCATTGGAGGTCGTCAAAATACGGCAAGTCGGCCCCTCGTTACTCAAACGGTATGCGTGGCATGGTTAAAAAACAATTACAAAATCAAAACTCACAAAGCAAGAGATATTAAATCAAATCAACTCCTGAGACTGACTTTCCTGAGATGCATAAAACCTCATATAACCTCTTAGGGTTGTTTATTGCAAAGCTCTTGATATCCTCATTCAACCAAATATTTAAAGTATACCACTGGTCTGACTTTAGTGAGGTCAGTTTTGAATTTACATTCTCTGCATGTGATTGTAGCTAAACTTCATAAATCTGCTATAGGCATGCCCAAACTGATTGGCAGTTTACAGCTTATTAACTAAAAGTACCTGCTGGTCTAGAACAGTTTTTGGGCTTAGCTTAGCTTAGTGAGTAAAATGTTAAGCATCATTGTGTGTCGGATGATAAGGAAGCTGGATGGAATCTCCATGGTCAGGAATCCATCTGAAAATATATAAAGAGACGTTTGGAAGTATAAGTTTGTCTTGTAGTTAACTTTAAGGCACTGTTGTTATTCCAAGTCTTTATTGGTGGCTATTGCTAAGGCTAGGGCTAGTGTTGAATCATAGAGCTAGGTCCTAGCTCTATGGTTGAAGCATATGCTTATTAGCAACAGTCACACAGTTTGGACACAACTTTAGGGCAGGTCTGAACTAATAGTGGAGTTAATTGAAATTATATTCATATTTTCTTGTGCAGGAGTAAGACTTCCTCGACATTTGAAATTTCATGCAGGCTTAAGTGTTCCAGTTCTTTCTCACCAGAGTCGAGAATGATTTCAGGTAAAACATTTTATTTATTATCACTTGTTCAAGCTGGGTAGGGTCATTAAAGCACCTTGCAATATTATTACCCCTGTTTATTGTTCATTAGGTATTCTTAAAACCATCTCATCTCCTTGGGAGTATGCTGAAACCGCGGCAACAAAATGGGTGCACAGGTTGCTAACCATTCACAACCACAATCTCTCTTCTCACAGGTAGTAATTTACTCCTGGGTGAAGAGAAGCCATTACTGTTCTGTGTCTTGCAGCGATGGTTCTTGTGATTGATTTAGTTTTGTGTGCTACATACTTGGCAGTACATGCTGTATACTCACAAGGCAGCTGAGATGGTTTAAGAAATGAAATATATAGCCCAGTGACTATGAGTAATACTGTTCAAAGACAATGACCATTTCTTTGGGAAGTGTGCTGTTTCAGAGCTGCTATTATTATGTTGTGTTTGGAACAAATTTTGTGAAGTTGGGGGCATGATAATAGTTCATGTAAATACTTACTGCATTAGGATTAGTAAGCCAATCTGTCCATAAGATATCCTTGACAGCACAGCTCCGACCTGACTTGTTGTATCTTTGGTCAATAGAGGGCAGTCTTACAGTAGTCTGCATTCGGCAACCCCACTTTAACGTCCAGTCACATCAGGCTTCTAAATGTTCATCAACCATGTGTGATCCTAAGCACCTCATCAGTGCAGTAATGATCAGGAAGAGAGTTGCTTCAGAGCAATCTGCAGTAGATGTTGTCTTTCAAGTCTGAGTCCGTGTATAAGAGAAATGTGATCAGTCGAAGTGATTTGGAGTGCCATCTTGTCTTGAATACCCTGAAACAAAACAAAAAACCCATACACTGATGTTACTGAGACTGTCTGCCCACGGCCTGCCATTTTGGAAGTCAATATAACTGTATAGTTTATTGTGCAAATCTATCTGGATTCTGCACACAAATCAAAAATGCACACTGCAAAAGGGCAACTGAATACCAAAATGGCGCAAGTAAAATTTATTGTGTGATGACATCAGGTGTACTGATTCAAGTAATTCAAATTTATGTAATCTTGCTAAAAGAATTATCCTTAATATTATTTAATAACATAGACCAACCACAAAAAACAACGAAATAAGTACACAGACAAGAACACAAAAGTATTCCACCAGGAACAAAAGTTTCACCAATGTTGGATCTTTCTTTGAATTGGAAGTTCACTTAGTATAAACACAGTGAGTTTGATGAACTGAAATGACATAGTGTTTTTAGTTACCCGTAAAACCAACTGGTTTTCCTGCATTTCTCTTGACAATAGTCTGGTAGCCAAACATATGACTTGATTATCACAGTGTGGTGAGATAGAGTCTGTTGTATAGACCCTCTTCCAGTCATTTCTAGTGATAAAAGTAAAATGGATGTTGAAGTAATTCGTTATTAAACAGACCATCCTCTAGTTTTCTAAAACAAAACAAACAGCCAAAAGATGAAAATTTCAATAAGTGTAGTGAAAACAGCAATATACTGTGTTTTTCAAAGGTTTTGTGCATGTTCAAGGAGGGCTTATTTCAATTGTGACAACTGAAATAAGCTCTTCAAATGCTATTTTCAGAACTTTGAAAATAATTCTGGAAGATTGGTACTGGTATGAACTTTATACTTGGTGAAATTTCCGGTTGAAATTACTTTAAAGAAACTATTAGAAATCCTATACTTTGTTTTCAAATGAAAACTAGAGAAATTAAATGGATTAACATGCCCGGTATTGCATATCTTCTTTTGCCCTGGTCCTTGGCCTTTGTGCCCCTTCAAAAGTTTCCCAAATGAAAATGGCCTTGCCCTCTCAATTCCAAGCCTTGAGTTAAGATATTAAGCAAACTCACATTTCCACTTGATCCATACACATGATTTGAAGTGCTGTGATTAACCTCCATGACAGTCCATCCCATCCACAACACAAGTTATCTTGAAAGTTGTTCTCTCTGATGATTTCTAGCTTTCTGTCTTGTAGTTCGTTACAGTGCCTCGTCACTCTACAGTCCATACACTGAATGATATCATCTGTTAAAAAAACCCAGTTAACTTAATAGTGGAACAAAGTTATTTCTGGTGTTGAACAAAATAATGTCAGCATACACAAGCTTTGCAGTACAGGTAGTCTTGATTCGAGACGCTAGTGTAATTGTAAACCAAAAATAGCTTTGCTGCTGTATGGTTTTAAATGACTTGGACTCGAGTCGCCTCGAGTCACAATTTTGGTGACTCTGACTTGACTCAAGTCACGTTGGCAAGAGGCTCGGACTCGGACAAAGTGACTCGGACTAGACACTGGTGACACGATTACAACTCTGCCATGAGTAGGAATGTTGAATGGGCAACATACCTATATGAAACTGCAGTGAGCTGTGTTGGTTGTTACACACTATAAAGCCATACTCTAATAGTAGCGTTTGATTGCTATGAGGTCCATAACATATAAATGCTTGTTCCCATTTCTTGTAGGGAGTATCTGTAGTAATCACATAGCCCTCCTGTGAGGCATCGTATCCAGCCTGTATCTATAGTCAACATAAAAGAGAAAAGGTTTACATGCAAGTATCAAAAGGTACAATAAGTCAGTATTTCATATTAAAGAACATAGCTATATTAGCATTTGAACCTTAGGTTGTATACTCCCCCCAGGGAGCTTAGATGGTTTAAGGAATAAAAGCTATGGCCAAGTGACCAGAATTAATATTATAATGTCGTAGTGCCATGAGCATCACTGAGTGATGGATTTGAGCGCTAAGAAGCCACCATTGTTATTATTGTTCCTTGTTTCACAAGTGATGTAAAATTCATACAGAGCAGAGCATTATTTTGAATGAAAAAATATTTAAAATATCTCCTAGTGGATACCTTCTTACCTCCGCTGTTGGTGAATGATTGAGTAGATCTAAGAACGGCGCTAAGACACAATTATCCTCCTCCGCAAAACACAACTTTTTTTGTTTCCCATAAACACATCTTGTATTCACAGTAAACCACGCCCAACGAAATCTCTCATAACTAACATTCATCTCTGGCCGTAATTTCTTCATTTCCACAAAGCAACTTTCAAGCTCCTTGAATGCAGTCCTGACTTTTGTGATTTGCGCTGTGGCAAGAGTTAGAAGATTTTTAGGTAAAAGTTGTAACTCTTCTTGATTGAAGAATGCTGGAGTGGTGTAAGATGGAGGAATGATTGCTATGTAAGGAAACCACATTGAGTCCCTTCCCTTGGTGGCCTCATAGAGTAGAAAGATGGCAAGAGCTTGTTGGGATGTCATTGGTGGGCTATGTCTGTAAGATAAAATCACGACATCAACAAGAATACTGGTTTAGTTGAATGCAATCGCTTCAATGTCTTACTTAATGAGTAGCTTGGGGTTGTATGCTCCCCAGGGAGTTGAGAACGTTTGAGGAACGGTCCTAGTATGCTTGATGAACAGAGATGAAATGCTTTAAAGCTTCCTTCTACTCTAGGATAATGTGCACAATGTAAGAACCAGTATTGCCGATATGACAATTCTTTTTAACGGCAGTTCAAAAGCATGTGAGCTTTTAGAAAAATGTAGTTGCTTTTGACGAGAAAAAATAGTTCTAAAAATGACCTACTTTTGAATGAATGGTCCAAGTTGACTTCTCAGTACAGTAGAAGTTGTAATCAACAACCTGCTTGGGATGTACAATAATGTATCTCCTGACTGAAAAATAAAAATATTTGCCTTAAAAAAAATCAGTTTCTGTTGAAAATCAAGATGTGTGTAAAATCAAATCAAAGATACATTTTTTTATTCTGAAAACTCAGAAGCTGAAAAACACAATTAGCATTTTTTTGAAACTGTGAATACACTGTTAGGCTTGGACGTCAACTGGTTATTTTGGTCTCAACTTTGTAGGTTTTCTGGAAAGATGCACATGTTCAAATTTTGTTTCTGATTTCTTTCTTTGTAACCCTCATTGTGTGTTCCTTTTAATGCTTTGCTGAAATCCAATGAAATAAGATCGATGATAAGTTTTTAAACTTAGAAATAGAGACAGTCCCAGGGAAAAATGAGACTGTTGGCAGGTGTTTATTCTTGATAATGTTTTCAGAGTTGAATGTGAATTCACACCTTTACATCGACAGTCGTTTTCAGGCCTCTTCCAGTATCTGTAAATTCAAGAGAATACAAAGTTAATGCAAAAAATCAAACAAGTAGATTCCCATCAATTGTGTGTAAGAGTAAATACAAGCAAATTAAAATATGATCTCATGTGCTTTTTATGTACAGATTATCTTCCAAAAAATGTGTACTACATGTATCACAAGGTTGTGTTTGTAGCTACAGTTGCCAAATGCATGTGATGCATGTGGTTATCAGCAGATTTCATTAGTTATGTAGCTTATTTAAGATAGAGCATGTCCCCTTTGCTATTGGCTTTAAAAATGTTTTGGTGAACATTTTGCAAAGGGAAACTTTACAAGATGGCACCTTAAAGTTTGATCATATGGATATTTACACAGTTTACTATGTTAAATGTAACATTATGTATCATAACATATAACGCAACATGTAACAATATGTTACAGTGTTACATGTAACACTGTTTACAGTGTGACATGTAACACTGTTTACAGTGTGACATGTAACACTGTTTACAGTGTGACATGAAGGGAATGTAATGTTACAGTGTTACATGTAACAGTTTGCAATGTTACTTTGACACAAACAGCATGGATGCAGTGTTACATGTAACATCATCGTCACATGTAACAGTACTGGTGTAACACTAAGTAAGAGTTTTGTTTGGTGGAATGCTTACCTTGAAAGTGTGCTGGTTGTAGTTGAGTACCTGTGAACGCATTACATGCCATCCATTTCATTAGTTGAATGTACATGGCTGTTTGAGCTGAATCATCTTTGATGAATAGAGAGACGATTGTTCATTATTAGTATTATAACACCCCTTGCAAGTATTCTGCCTGCTCATTGGTTTAGAGCGCGTCACATGACATGTCTTAGTTTTGCTAGACGACGGCTGTGTGATAGTGCGTCGGTTTGCCATGCGCTAGTCCGAAGACTAGCACACGGCGCCGTGCGCTAGTCCGACAGACTAGCACACGGCGTGCAGTACCCAGACGTCCGTTGCGTGTACGAGGATGATAAATTAATAGTCTGTAACCATTTCGGATTGCATGACACTACATGCAACACAGTAAGTAAAAGTGTTTGCAATCTGTATTCGCGTCGTCCGTGGATTGTAGCATTCAGGTATGTAACTTAATAATAATAGTACTGAGTATTTAGAAATGTTTGGGGTGTTATAAAACAAATATTGACTGCTTTTACTCATGCAATGGTTAAAAACTATGACTCCCGAGGTGATCCCCGGAGCGTTCTATTTTCCCTCGGCTTCGCCTCGGGGAAAATAGAACGCTCCGGGGATCACCTCGGGAGTCATAGTTTTAACCATAGCACTCGAAGCAGTCAATATTTGTATAATAGTAGACAGTTTGTAGGCCATAAGAAATGCTTGAATTAATAAAAATGTCAATGGGAAACCATTGTTTCAATAGACACACTCATGTAATGAAAGTAGGTCCATCCTACACCCAGTAACTGGGGCGCTGTATTCCTTTTTCGAAATTTTGACATTATCGGCTAGTATGACCGATAATGTCCATCCAGCAGCCCGTGATCCAGCCTAGACTGATGGAGGTAGTTCTACCTCCATATGCATTTGGGGCGATGTACTCCTTAAAAAATTGAGATCTGTATTTTGTGCTACGAAATGTCAATTGAACTTAAGGAGTACAGCACCCTGTTACTGGGTCTATACATAACTAACATAATATCCAGGCTGTGAATTTAGAAAACAACAATGTCACTGGGCTGAGCCTGGTTTACAAATGGTTTAGCGACCACCAAATACATATTTGATTGAATATCATTCATTCACCTGATATGTGAAACAACAGCACGACTTGACTTACAATACATACATATTGTTTTGTTGAACACTTGTTTGTTGATTTGAGCAAATGGAGCTAACGCTTGGTGTCTTAACTTCATCAATCATATCGGTTTGGTTACAAAAATAATATAATTGATTACAACATGGACATGATGGAGGTAGAAACAACTTTCTAACCTCAACAATGTCATATTTGTTGATAGCTGCGATAACGTAACCCTCCTTCGCAACGAACTAGTTTGTTGACAAATTGATAGTGTCGTCTGCTAGATAAGAAAACAAATGTGCCATCATTTTTAACTAAATAAAATGCATAAACTACTCCACCGTGTAGCGGATGATTTCCTCTTTGTCTTCTCCTTCGATTCCTCAAAGTTCTGCCCATTATATGTTAAACTGGAAACGATTTTAGCTGGTAGTACAAGCAAAGTACGAGTTTAGAAGAAAGTGCCATGCTACCACCACATCATCAGCATTTTGATCCGGAAGTATATTTTCAATAGCGCCCTCAACCGGCGAGGTGCACACTTTTAGGCATAACCATTGTTTTTTCATAGAAAGGGTCATTGCCATGCACGCTGATGAGACTATCTTTATTTGGTGCAGATTAGTCCAGTCTTGAGAAAAACAATATAAAACAATAACAATAATAACAATACTTTATTGTGGCATTCATTTGAACGTTTTGTATTCCATTTATCAATGAAGCATTGAGATTGATGTCTGACAACAACCAATGCCTGCTACCTACATCAGTGTCATATGACAGATGCTCAACAAGTTCAACCAATCATGTGATGCCTGCTACCTATATCAGTGTCATATTATGACAGATGTTCAGCAAGTTCAAACAATCATGTGATGCCTGCTACCTACACAGTGTCATATGACAGATGCTCAACAAGTTCAACCAATCATCTGATGCCTGCTTCCCTGTTAGTGTCATATTATGACAGATGCTTTCTCTGCATGATGTAAGAGCTGGTCTTGATTCCAAAATCTAGAAATTTGTCATGTTGAAATTTGGACATAACACCAGCCAATTGGCAGCCATGTCAATAATGGTAGGGTCATTCTTAGATTGGTTTTCGTTACATAGCGCTGATTTATATAGTAAGCTGCAATAAAAGGTGGAAGTTTCAGTTGAGTACAGTTTTTAATTGCTAAGAAATCAGCAACAAACTATCTTGATATTTTCACAATAACCTTGAATCCATCCAAGATTAGCAAGGTGAAAGTGGTATGGGTACCAACTCTTTGGCAACAGCATTGGCAAACAGAAATCTGAAACACAATTTATGCATAAATTATTTCTCTGGTTCAAATGTATAGTGGAGTGGCGAACAATAATATCCAAACTACTTTCTCAAAAAAGTTCATACTATTGACAGCTGTAGTAAGTGTTTATGGTAATTGATTGTTGGAGTACTTACCACTCTGTGACTGCACCTTTAATTTGTACAGATTTCAAAGTTTGTCATTGTGTAAAGATACTGTATTGTTGCAGAAAAAAATTAACTGCTAAAATGCCATTTCATATGCAGTATTTGATGTGACTGGTATCCTGCTTATTGTTTTTTTTTAGCACAGTTGGATTTAGCGTATTTTTTGCAGCTCTATAAACCTGTGCCCTGGTATTACGCATTTCCTCTTGATAGAATAAAATCGAAAAATAGAAACAAACCTTTTGTTCTTTTCTTATTAGTTTTTGTACACACTGTTAAAATACACTTATAATATACATAATTAAACTATTAAACTACTTCTGTGATATCACTCTATTGATGAGACTGTAGATTATTTTTAGGAATCTTCACTCAACTTTGCTATAGATTTGTTACAAACTAAAGTGAATTAATTCAACATGAAAAAGACTGTCTTTTTAAATTGAATCAAACTGATTACCATGTATCATATAACTATTGTTATTTGTTTGTTTTAATGATCTTCCCATCGGAAGGGAACTCGGCAAACTCCCACAAGGGATATAAACACCAAGCTGGCAACAGCCAATTGGTTTAACGTCTATGATTAAGAATTACACTAATCAAGAAATTGTGGTTCATTAACTAGACGACAATATTTATTCTAGTCATTGTAAAATCAGCAGTTAGCTGGGGATTCAACCCACAACCTTGTGATTGCAAGTCCTGCAGTCTAACCACTTGACCACAAGTACATGTATTCATGTGTATATTTCTGTATGTTTTCCTGCAGTGTGGTACGGATTCCAGTGAGATCACCCAGCTACCCAGAACAAGAGTTTCAACGCCCATCTCAAAAGTCATCTTTTAGAGGTACAAGATAAGTGTTTAAGAATTAAAACAAGGTGTAGCGTCTAGTCTATAGTGTCACAGTTTTTGTGATTCTGGTGGTCTTTATGCTAAGAATCAAGTTAAGTTTAACGATAGGTTAAGCAGCAAAGAAAACAAATCATGGTGTCCTCATGATGTCACAACTCATTAAGCATCTGGCTGGACTTACCCTTTGTGATTTTAAAAATTTTGACCCAATGTGATTATAATGCTTGATTTTCCCACCCCTTAAGTTTTTTTATTGTTTCAATTTTTGACCACCATTTGATTAACATGCTGGACTTACCCATGTGATTTTTTCAATGATCTAAACTTGATTAAAATGCCTGACTTACCCGCCCTTAAGTTTTTTGTTGCTTCAATTTGTGACCTGATTTGATTAAAATGCATGTCTAACCCATTTAAAAAAAAAAATAGAAAAACTTAGGAGAAATTCAATAAAACTGTTTTGATAACTAATTCAGGTAACAATTGTGTCCCTCAAGTGCATGTTAATTATGTGTACACTTTTGTGTGTTTTCTTGCAGAGTGATATGGATTCCAGTGAGAACAACCATCTACCCAGGATATGTGATACTTCAAACGTCATCTTTTAAAAGGTATGTACATAATGAGTGTTTAAACTTTTGAGATTTTGGTGGTCTTTATGCTAAGAATCAAGTGAAGTTTAACAATTGTTACTGGCATCCTACTTATTGTTTCTCAGCACAATTATTTTAAGCAATATTGTTGAAGCACTCGAAAAAAGGTTCAGTTTCAGAAACAGTTTCAACACCTCATGATGTCATCATGATGTCACAACTCATTTTTAAAAGCATCTGCAAGCTATGCTGGGCTAGTGGCCTATCCCCTTTTGATTTTTGTCAATTAATTATTTGACCCAGATTGATTAAAAACTAGACACCACCTTCCAACCCCCAACCCCCCTCCCCATTTTTGTCAAAAATTTTGCTAAATTGCCTGACTTTCCCTTTGTGATTTTTTCTTTTAATTTTAGACCCAAATTCGAATAAAATGCTGAATTTTCTTCCTCAAGTTTTTTTCTTTCAATGTGTGACCAAATTTGATTACAATTCTGGATTTACCCCTTGAGATTTTTTGAAACTTTTACCTAAATTGTGTTTTATTTTTTAACCTTGGTTGATTAATATGCTGGAGTTTAAAAAAACTTCTAAAATCACAGATTTACATAAAACTTACATATCTAGTGATGATAGTAGAAAACATCCCTTGAAATATTTCTGTCTTAAATGTCATATTTGATGTGAAATAAATCAAACTAATTGCACATTAAGAGTTTATCACTTTTTTTAAATCGTTGTCATGCAAAATGTGTAATCAATTTTTCACTCTAGTGACCCAGATGGCCGATCGTTCTCAAACTTCTACAGGTTTGTCTGTTTGTGCTAATAGTGAATTACATAACTTTATAGAGTGCTTACACTGCCAGAAACTGTTTTAGTAGAAAAAACAAAAACAGTTCTGTAATGTTCCTTTCACCCTTGTATTTTTTGTTTACAATTTTTACCCAAATTTGATTAAAATGCTGGACTTACACATTTTGTATGTTTTTTAATTGTGCTCAAATTTTAGAGACATTCAACACAACTGTATTCAGTCATTTAATGTTGTCCTAAAGTTCATGTATTTATGTGTATACTTTTGTGTGTTTTCCTGCAGGTATACGGATTCCAGAGAGATCACCCATCTACCCAGAATATTAAGTTCCATCGTCTTCCCTCTTAAAATTCATCTTTTGAAAGGTATGTACAAGATGACTGTTTAATATAAAGACAATATGCAGCGTTTGTTCTTCTTTTCCCTTCACTGCAGGAGGAAAGCCTCTTCACTAATGCTCCATTTCACTCTATCCTGATGTTGGTACATGTATTAATGTGTATACTTTTGTGTGTTTTCCTGCATTATGGTACAGATTCCAGTGAGATAACCCATCTACCTGGAACAAGAGTCCCAACGTCCATCTCAAAAGTAATCTTTTAAAAAGTATGTACAAGATGAATGTTTAATAGTGAAGACACGGTTCAGTGTTTGTTCTGTAGTGTCACAATTTATTTGATTCTGGCGGATGCTTTAAATGATTGGTAGGCCTACAATTGGCTAAAAAACATGAAATACTGATGGGCCTTGAATCAAGATAAGGTAGAACATTTGGATTGACGACAAAACATTCTGGACCAAATATTTTGAATATTGGACTTGCCCCCCCCCCCCCCCCCCCCCCCCCCCGAAAAGGCAAATTTTTCAAATTTGGTCCGAAAATAAAATGGTCTGAACCACTATAAAGAACAAGCTTAACCCCTTGTAGTTCTTTTGTACACAAAATCCTGGCCTAAACAGGTCCATTTTTAAAATTTGGCCAAAAAAATAGAATGGTCCGAAAAACACTCAGAAGTACAAGTTGCGTTTTTTTAAATAAAAAATCCTGGCACAAAAAGGCTCATTTAAAATTTTGGCCAAAAAATATCATTGTCCAAAATCCCTCCAAAATGCAAGTTTAAACCCCTTGCAGTATTTTTAACCAAAAATCCTGGCTCAAAAAGGCCCATTTTAAAAAAAATTCCCAAAAATATAATGGTCCGAAATTGCTCAAAAGTATGAGTTTAACCCATTGCAATTATTTTTTCTCAAAAAATCCTGGCTCAAAAAGGCCCATTTTAAAAAATTGGCCATCAAACTTAATGGTCCGAAATTGCTCAACAGTGCAGTATTTTTAACCAAAAATCGTGGCTCAAAAAGGCCCATTTTAGAAAATTGGCAAACAAATATAATGGTCCGAAATTGCACAAAAGTACAAGTTTAACCCCTTGCAATTTGTTTCCATAAATCCTGGCTCAAAACGGCCATTTATAAAAATTGGCCAACAAATTTAATGGTCCTCAATTGCTCAAAAGTACAAATTTAAACCCTTGTAGTATTTTTAACAAAAAATCTTGACTCAAAAAGGTCCATTTTTAAAAAATTGGCCCAAAAATATAATGGTCCGAAAACACTTGAAAGAATTAACCCCTAATTTTAAAGGGGCTTGGACACATGCAACCAAGGAATGTGGAGTCCTACTTCCGGCCAGGATTACAGCTGCGTTGTTGATCTTAAAGATGCATCAGGGAGATGATTATGGTTTTATAACAAATGGTTGGCAAACGGGAGTAGTTCCTGATTCTACTGTGAATAAGGGACTGTGTTATGTAGGAGTAGAGGACTGCCCTGGCAATCAAGGTGGTGGACGACAGGACCCCTCCGAAAGGGAGCTGCAATGGCCTTGACGATCTCTGAATACAAGTTGGGGCTGGTATCCTGGGACCTGCAGGTGGTGGCCCTGCCTTGGACTAACCTTACCAGGATAAAATTAGGACAATTATGCACAGCTTACAAACTGTGCAGAGTACAGTACAAATAAACTTGTGTAACCAGTTGTATACAAAATAGGACAATAAGCAATATTTTGTTACCAAGTTCCTGATTGTTTATTTAAAGACCAGTTTCAGTTAGTGTCAAACAGAATGGATGCAGAATAAACAACAATAACAATCGGAGAAAAGCGTTAAATTGTGTTTGTGCATTTTGTCCGAGTTTGTCTTTAAAGCAATAATCCTGGCTCAAAAAGGCCCATTTTTTAAAATTTGCCAAAACAAATAATGGTCAGAAATTGCTCAAAAGTACTTGCAGTATTTTTAACCAAAAAATCCTGGCTCAAAAAAGCAAATTTTTTAAAATTGGCAAACAAATATAATGGTCCGAAATTGCTCAAAAGTACAAGTGATTTTAACCAAAAATCTTGGCTAAAAAAGGCCCATCTTTAAAAATTTCCCCAAAAAATATAATTGTCAGAAATTGCTAAAAAGTACAAGTTTGCAGGAGTTTCAACCAAAAATCCTGGCTCAAAGAAGCCCCATTTTAAAAATTTGCCAAAAAATATAATGGTCCAAAATTGCTCAAAACTACAAGTTAAACCCCTTGCAGTATTTTAAACCAAAAATCCTGGCTAAAAAAAAAACAATTTAAAAAAATTTGCCACAAAATATAATGGTCCAAAATTGCTCAAAAATACCAGTTTAACCCCTTGCAGTATTTTTAACAAAAAATCCTGGCTCAAAAAAGCCCATTTTTAAAAATTTGCCAAAAAATATAATTGTCAAAAATCGCTCAAAAGTAAAAGTTTAACCCCTTGCAGTATTTTTAACCAAAAATCTTGGCTAAAAAGGCCCATTTTTAAAAATTTGCCAAAAAATACAATGGTCCGAAATTGCTCAAAACTACAAGATTAACCCATTGCAGGAGTTTCAACAAAAAATCATGGCTCAAAAAAGGGCACTTTTAAACAATTTGCCAAAAAATATAATTGTCAAAAATCACTTAACAGTACAAGTTTGACCCCTTAAAGTATTTTTAACAAAAAATCTTGGCTCAAAAAGGCCCATTTTTTAAAATTAGCAAAAAAATAAATAAAAAATTGGTCCTTAATTGCTCAACAGTACAAGTTTAACCCTTTGCAGTATTTTTGACAAAAAATCCTGGCTCAAAGAACCCCATTTAAAAAAATTGACCAAAAAATATAATGATCCGAAATTGCTCAAAAAGGCCAATTTTTAAAAATTGGCCCAACAAATATAATTGTCAGAAATTGCTCAAAAGTACAAGTTTAACCCCTTGCAGGAGTTTCAACCAAAATCCCTGGCTCAAAAAGGCCACTTTTTCAAAAAATATAATTGTCCAAAATCGCTCAAATGTACAAGTTTAACCCCTTGCAGTTTTTTTAACCAAAAATCTTGGCTCAAAAAGGCCCATTTTAAAAAATTTGCCAAAAAATATATTTGTCCAAAATTGCTCAAAAGTAAAAGTTTAACCCCTTGCAGTATTTGTAACCAAAAATCCTGGTTCAAAACACACCATTTTTTTTAAATTTGCCAAAAAAAATAATGGTCAGAAATTGCTCAAAAGTACAAGTTTAACCCCTTGCAGTATTTTAACCAATATTCTTGGCTCAAAAAGGCCAATTTTTAAAAATTGGCCCAACAAATATAATTGTCAGAAATTGCTCAAAAGTACAAGTTTAACCCCTTGCAGTTTTTTTAACCAAAAATCTTGGCTCAAAAAGGCCCATTTTTAAAAATTGGCCCTAAAATATAATGGTCCGAAATTGCTCAAAACTACAAGTTTAAACCCTTGCAGTATTTTAACCAAAAATCTTGGCTCAAAAAGGCCAATTTTTAAAAATTGGCCCAACAAATATAATTGTCAGAAATTGCTCAAAAGTAAAAGTTTAACCCCTTGCAGTTTTTTTAACCAAAAATCTTGGCTCAAAAAGGCCCATTTTTAAAAATTGGCCCTAAAATATAATGGTCCGAAATTGCTCAAAACTACAAGTTTAAACCCTTGCAGTTTTTTTAACCAAAAATCTTGGCTCAAAAAGGCCAATTTTTAAAAATTGGCCCAACAAATATAATTGTCAGAAATTGCTCAAAAGTAAAAGTTTAACCCCTTGCAGTTTTTTTAACCAAAAATCTTGGCTCAAAAAGGCCCATTTTTAAAAATTTGCCAAAAAATATATTTGTCAAAAATTGCTCAAAAGTCAAAGTTTAACCCCTTGCAGTATTTGTAACCAAAAATCCTGGTTCAAAACACACCATTTTTTAAAAATTTGCCAAAAAAAATAATGGTCAGAAATTGCTCAAAAGTACAAGTTTAACCCCTTGCAGTATTTTTAACAAAAAATCCTGGCTCAAAAAGTCCCCATTTTTCTAAATCTCCCCAATATTTGTTTTCCTGATCACAAATGTTACACAAATACAACAGTACAAGTTCGTAACCAAACATAGCAAAATGTTTCCCCACAAACAGGTTTAGTATCACCTAAATTCATTTGGCTTCAATTACTCCAAGACAAGTATTCCTTAGTAGCTGCATATGTGGTGCTTACCACTGTATAGACAAGGGAAAGTTCTCTAGGATGGATTATTGGATGGTTGTTCCAGTCAACTGCCATTCCTGAATCTATCAATGCTTGACATGGATTCATGAGTGGGTTTCTGTAACAGTAGAAAAAATAGAAATGAATACCCGGGTTATTGTGATTCTAGAACAATTAAACACTCCAATAGCAAGGCCCAATGTCATGGTCCTGCTTACCATGAGATTATGTGCTTACAGCCTGCTGTAAAGTGTGTGAATCTATGACCTGAACACACACACAAGCAGTGCAACAAAGTATGGACCAGAATAACAGAGTCTGACAGCACTTTTTATAATAACTGGAATAAGCAAGAATTTACCCTTGCTTATGGTCAACAGATTTATGAAATAGAATTTCTGCTAAGAGGCGCTCTGTAAGCACAAAACTGCTGCTTACATGTTTAAGGAAATTGGGCCTGGAACATGCAAGCAAGCAGTGCCATTGGGCCTGAAGGTTTGGACCCTACAAACCAGAATACTAAATACCTAGAACATGTATATGAATAACTCTTACAATGAATAATAGCATTTTTTAAGCAGAATCTAATGGAAAGACTTCTGTGCAGTATTTCTTTTGAACATTCTAATCATCCATTTAAATTAAAGTCAATTAAACTATTTCTGTGATGTCACTCTATTGTTGAAAGTGTAGATTATTTTATCGAATCTACACTTAACTGTAGCTTCGTTACGAATCTACACTTAGGCATAAGTGTAGATTCGAAACATAATCTACAGTTGAGTGTAGAGTGTACAACGCTAATAAATAGTTCAACTTGATAATTACTGTCTTTCCAAACTGAAAGATAGCATGAAGTGCAACAAAACGTAGCTGAAAATATGTTATCTTTTAATTTACTAACAAAAATTCCTGTTTAGAAAAAATCACTTCAGTAACATAATGAATTGTTAGCTGAGCAAACTGACGTTGTACTCGATAATGTTGCAAGCACTAAAGACTGCCCATTATACTTAGTAAAATAATTATAAAAATAATGTAACCAAACGTCGTTTGACAATGTATACAAAATTGGATAGACTAACTAGTGTTGTTACATTGATAAATCCAATTAATTGGATAGACTAACTAGTGTTGTTACATTGATAAATCCAATTAATTGGATAGACTAACTAGTGCTGTTACATTGATAAATCCAATTAATTGGATAGACTAACTAGTGCTGTTACATTGATAAATCCAATTAATTGGATAGACTAACTAGTGTTGTTACATTGATAAATCCAATTAATTGGATAGACTAACTAGTGTTGTTACATTGATAAATCCAATTAATTGGATAGACTAACTAGTTTGTTACATTGAAAATCCAATTAATTGAAACTGTTTTTACATAACCATAAGGGGGAAATAGTTTAAGTCAGAGAATAGACTCTAAAGTGTAGATTTGTGAATACAATGTACTCGCCTTTGGCTCGTACATTCTATTCACGAATCTACACTTTCTCGTCCATTCTCCTTAACAGAGTTAGAGCAAGAGTTGATGGATGCTATCATGGTTCAGTTTACAGCCCCTGTTATTTTTCTCGTATTGCCTAAAGTGCGTTTTGGCAACCCCAACCAGAAAAATATTTGAGCTTTGGTCATTGGTTGAATGCGGTGACCAAACAGTAACCAACTTGTTGGCTCAGTTTGGCTCGATTTCAAGATGGCTGACTCTCAAGGCAAACTTTCAAGAATATCAGCGGAATTCTTTTTAAAATGAAATAACCTCAAGAGATGTAATTATGTCATGAACTATTTCTGGTAACCGCTTTCTCATAGCTCTAAGAATTTTTTTCGGTCAGTGAACTTTACATCAGAAATTTGTTTCCAGTGATGGTCCCCAAAACACACCCCAAAGTGCTTAAATTTAACTTGACCATAAGCTAATAAAGTGTACACAATAAAACTAAGGGTTTTAATTAACGTCAGATCCAAAGTTCTGTAGAAGAGTTGGTGGTCCAGTGGAAAGACTCAGTGACTTTGGACACTATGGTCCTGGGTTCAATTCTCACTGTGTGTTAGTCTGGCCAGTAATTTTTTCTTTCCATTGCCTGTGTGCATTCTAAGGATTTCAATTAACATAAGATGCAAGTTTCTTAAGAAGAGTTGGTGGTCCAGTGGAAGGACTCTGTGACTCCAGACACTTGGGTCCCTGGTTCAAACCCCACTCTGTTACTTTTCGTTTTCATTGCCTGTGTCCGTTCTAAGGGTTTTAATTAATGTCAGACATGAGTTTCTTAAGAAGAGTTGGTGGTCCAGTGGAAGGACTCAGTGACTCTGGACCCTATGGTCCTGGGTTCAATTCCCACTCTGTTACTTTTCTTTTTCATTGCCTGTGTCCATTCTAAGGGTTTTAATTAACGTCAGATGCAACATTCTTAAGAAGAGTTTGTGGTCCAGTGGAAGGACTCAGTGACTTCAGATGCTATGGTCCTGGGTTCAAATCCCAATGTATTTTATTATATTTTTCATTACCTGTGTCCATTCTAAGGGTTTTAATTAACGTCAGATACAAGTTTCTTAAGAGGAGTTGGTGGTCCAGTGGAAGGACTCAGTGACTCCAGACGCTATGGTCCTGGGTTCAATTCCCCTGTGTGTAACTCTGGCCTTTTTATAAAAACGAACTAAATTAAAAATATTAAATTTTAGCAAAAGGAGCTTTTTCTTATTCTTATTCTAGTTTCCTAAGCACGGACCTCAGGTTCTGCGTACACACACAGGATTTGAACCGGGGTCAGTGGCTCCCTAACGCATCGTCTACCCTGTTGAGCAAACGGGTCCCCCCCGTTAAAATGTGTTCGTTTCTAATATATAAAGAATCAATTTGTACTTAGTAAATTTTTCAAACTTGGCTCAGTGCATTATGTATACAGCAGGCACAGGAGTCTAATGACTAGGTATTGGGACAAGACAAGGTAAGGCCTATGGGGAAAGTTTGTACTTAGTAAATTTCACTCATTCAGCTCAATAGTAAGTAATGGGATAAGATGACTGGACATTGGATGAGGTTTGGGGAGTGTCTTCTAAGGGGAAGTTTGTACTTTTGTAAATTTCACTCATTCAGCTCAATAGTAAGTAATGGGATAAGATGACTGGATATTGGATGAGGTTTGGGGAGTGTCTTCTAAGGGGAAGTTTGTACTTGGTAAATTTCACTCATTCAGCTCAATAGTAAGTAATGGGATAAGATGACTGGACATTGGATGAGGTTTGGGGAGTGTCTTCTAAGGGGAAGTTTGTACTTAGTAAATTTCACTCATTCAGCTCAATAGTAAGTAATGGGATAAGATGACTGGACATTGGATGAGGTTTGGGGAGTGTCTTCTAAGGGGAAGTTTGTACTTGGTAAATGTCACTCATTCAGCTCAATCTATAGGAGAAGTAGTAAAATGAGTTTGATAAATTGACATCAGGTGGGGACTACAGTAGGCTATCAAAGGGGAAGTTTGTGCAGTTTCTGGGAATGTTGGAAATGGACACAGGCAACTAAAAATGGTTTACTAGAATTCTGACACTAAGCATATGACATAAGAGATGTTTGTTTATTTATTTACACAAACGTATTTTACAAAATGTTTCATGTTACAACCAATAGTTCTGAATAATGGATACATTTGCATAAATACTAACTTACGAGAAAAGTAGGCGATTTCTGTCTATTCCCAAATTAAAAGAAAGTCTGTTATTTGAGTGTGGGACTGGAGACAATTGAAGATTTAACGTAAAATAAAAAAGCTTATCCTTGTTTCATGGACGAATTAATTAACTCCAGTTTTTAGTTATAAATGAACACACCACCATTAAATTAAACCAATGTCGGAATATTTCATCTTGGTCTCATTTTGACACAAAATGAGAAACAATTGCTTTTTTTTTCAGGTATTTGATGTTCATATTTGGCTTTAAAGAACCAGTGATTTAACGGATCTCCACACGTTATTTCCTCAAATTCAAATGGAATTAATTTCCATGGAGGATTAATCTGGTGTATTCTTTAAATAAGTGATCTTTTAGGTTATAATAAATCTTATAACACCAAATCCTTTGAACATTAATTTAGATGTACTTGTATATTGATGAATTTGTTAACATTCATGTTGCTTTAAAGGCACTGTACATGTTTGGTAATTGTCAAAGACCAGGGTTCTCACTTGGTGTATCCCATCATAACCATAATAACAAGCCTGTGAAGATTTGGGCTCAATTGGTCATCAAAGTTGCGAGAAAATGATGAAAGAAAAAACACCCTTGTTTGACAAATCTGTGTGCTTTCAGATAGGAATAAAAGACTTCTCGCTAAAAGTCTTTCAATATTTAAGTGAGAAAGTACCTCTTTCTAAAAAACTACTTTACTTCACAATGTTTTATACTATCAACAGCTCTCAAATGCCCGTTCGTCAGTTTTTAAGTTAATATTTGTTTTGAGTAATAACCAAACATGTATCTTCCCTTTAAAGAGTTTCTCTAAAGATTAACTAATTCCAGTCATCCAGAATGGTCTCAATTATTATGGTAGTACAGTGAACAGTAATGTTGCCAGACCATGAATTTTTCCCAATATTTTCAAATTTTCTTTTTCAGTCATGTCTCTTTACTCTGTACATTTAGGAACAGAATGAATGATGTATGCAAACATTGTCCCCTCCCTTTGTTTTGCTCCCTATACTACTATGAACAATTTACAATTATGGATGACCATTTATTAATGTCAGTCTTACCAGATCTTGGAAACAGTTCAGACATTCCTTGTAAGTTTGATAAATGTAGATGATGTTAGATGAGCAGCTTTCTGAAAGTAAAGATTGGAATGTTTAATAAATCATGGCTCAGAATGTTTTGCCTAGAAACTGAGTTGAAACTGTCCTGTAAATCTTCTTTTAAAATATCCTCTGCAGAGAAAGCTTAACCCCCTTACAGCTACTTAGTCCCTAACTATTCCTCATTGAGCCAGTGATGCACCCTGGGGAAGAGGGCTCAAGGAGCTGTCAATATTGAACAAAGTTAAAAGACATTGAAGGTGGAATTGGCACCCCCCCCCCCCGCCCCCTAACACCACCTCATGTTCTCATCTGAAGGCAGAGAAATCCCTAACTATTGCTCATTGAGCCAGTGGTGCACCCTGGGGAAGAGGGCTCAAGGAGCTGTCAATATTGAACAAAGTTAAAAGACATTGAAGGTGGAATTGGCACCCCCCCCGCCCCCTAACACCACCTCATGTTCTCATCTGAAGGCAGAGAAATCCCTAACTATTGCTCATTGAGCCAGTGGTGCACCCTGGGGAAGAGGGCTCAAGGAGCTTAAGGGTGCACCCCACCAAATAATCTCCCATAGCACACAGTGCAAAATGCTAAATATTCAAAAATACACGTAAAATACTTAAAAGTCTCACAGCTTTTAACTTGAAAGGGAAAATTATTGATTGACTCTTGAACTTTTATTCTCTGCTCAATTTTATATGGGGAGTCCCTGGGCCCGTCGAGTTATTCTCACTCCTAGTAAAAACACCCCTTCACAGGTCTAATTTTCAAACCGTCCGAGCATCAATCTTGAAAAATGTCCCTACACCTCTCAGCAAATAGGACCATTTATTTCAGGGCCTATGTCATCCAAAATACCTCAAGCTGAAAGTCAACAACCCCCAGGTCACAATATTGGGCAACATTTTTACACTGAAATGCTTTCTGGGGGCTCTCAAATCTGTCCAATATAGAATATTTTCAGGGCCAACAAAACATTAATGAGCTCGACGCTCTGTTTTCTCCTATTTGGTGGGGTGCACCCTTCAGCCTCCCCCAAGAGGCTGTTAGTATTGAACAAAGTTTCAAGACATCGAAGATGGAATTTGCACCCCCCCCCCCCCCACCACCACCCATCTCCCCGTTTGGAGGCAGAATTTATTTAATCTAAGGATTAGTTCCTTAAATATGTATTACAGGAAGGACAAGGTAAAATATGTTTTGTCTTATAGACAATGATTATTTCTTGCAGTTTGGGCCACCTCCTTCCACTTCAACATCATCAACAACTTTACACAACGAAATAAATTTGGCAATATTTATTTTGTTTTTTAAATAAACTCTACTAATGTCTACTATCTTGTTCTTAAAATTGTCAGTTTCTTTCCTTTTTGCTCGTTGTCTTTTTCATTCTAATTTTAAGGGGGGGCCTGAATAGTTAGTATCTCTGAGGGCTGCCTCAACCAAAAAAACCTTAACTTTGTGCTTTGGTCTCACACAAAGCCTGGTTATATACACAGCTTACCTATAATTCAATTTCCATCGGAGATGAACTTGTCCATAGTTTGCGTAACAAAGAGATGACTTCAAATGACAGACGACCTGAATGAAGAGACCAGCAGTGTTATCAAATTTGGGCTTCAAATTAATTAAAAAATCACAAGTGGGAAGGAAGTAAAGCAGTTTAATCAAATTCAAGACAATTATTTTAAAAATCAAAAGCAACAAGTCAAGCAGTTTCATCACATTTGGGCCCAAGATTTGATAAATCACAAGAGAAGAAACTGCTTAACTAGTTTAGTCAATCTAAGACAAAATAGGGCTTGACAAACCATCGATAGACTAGACTAAACCTTTTATCTAAAGCATTATCCATGGTTGGGCTGATGTTTAGTTATAATCCAAGAATTCATACAAAACTCATTCTTACAGACTCTGAATATTTCTCCAAAATAAAAGAAGAATGTGCAAGTAATAATTTTATTTGTCAAAATAAAACATAATCTAATATTAATTTCATTGAAGTATCTGTCACTTGTGTCCCATTAATATTTTGCCCTTGGAAAAACCATTTCTGATGAACAGAAAAAGTAAAGGTTACAGCACATTGTAAACCATTAGGCCTACATGGATAAGGTGTTCAAGCGTAGTCCCACATCCCATAGTGACGGATATGCTATATAAGATGCCACTGTTATTATTATTATTATTTGGGGCACAAATTGTAACTTTCCTAGTCTTTATTTGTAGAGAACACATCACCAAAACCCGTAGACATTATTAATTTGTAAATCCTGTAGATTTAATTAAATATCTGACCTCATATGATGAGAAACAGGGCTGGTGTTACTTTGTGTGTAGATGGCTCAACATTTCAAACAACAAACTTCCTGAAATACAAAAACAACTTCATGAACATTTCATAAAGAAAAATGGCAACAACCAAATTTATGTCCACCCATCAAACTGTAGTTCAAGAGCAAAAAGTGATTAGAAAAATATCATCCACAAGTCTTTAAAAAGATAACTATGTTTTTTTCTTATCCCAAACGTAGCTTAATATTCCCCATTAAGATAAGCTGATTTTTTTTCTTAAAATGCAGTATCTTTTGACATTTCTCCCCAAAAGTATCACTTTCTAGTAAATGTGTTTGTGATTTACATTGAAGTAATTTATTATAGGCCTATATTGAAGAGAAAAAAAATAAAGTTGGGAAACTGTAACTATATGTTTGCAGGGTGGATGGACTATTTCATAAAATGACCAGAAAGTATACAAGGCTTATTCCTTACATGTTTCAACATAAAATCTTCCCCATTTTAACAATGTTTGCAAACATACAAAATGTATGTATGTCTTTACCTCTTGCCAAAGAAACTGCTCTCTATAACATCAGACAAGGAGCTTCCTGTATACAAAGAAATAAAATACAGCAATGAATTAAAGAGTTTTATTGAATATTCCCAGACATCTTGCAATTAGTCAGAATGAAAACCATGTAAGCATGATATATTAATAGACATTCTAGACAATTTAATCTTTTCCTATTGTGCAAGATAATTTAAAAAACGAATTCAACAAGAACTAGCAATCCCCGACCCCCCCCCCCCCCCCCTCCCCTCTGTGAAAATAATAAACTAATTGATGTGTATTTTAGGAACTGTTTACTCAGTACTAATCCCGAGTGAAGAAAAATTATTAAGCATATAAAAACCCCGAATGGGATTTGAACCCTGGATATTTGCCATTCTACAGCACATGTCTCAACACTAGCCCATAGAGCTTGCCTGGCAGCTATGAGGCAGTTCGAATCCTGGAAACTGCAATAGATTAATAGATGTTAAATTTGCCAGCTCAAAGACACAAGTGCCGTTCAGGAATTGAACCACCAGAACTGGAATCCGATACACTAGACCAGTCGACCATAACCGGCCACTAACCCCCCCCCCCCCAGCCCCTTGATCATGTGAAGCATATCAAAATTCACTTTATTTTACTCAGGTGGAGTGGAACCCACAACCTTTGCCAGTTTGAGCTAGACAGCATTTTTTTCTTAAATTTGCATCAGGGATATGGAATATAAATTTGTTTTTTTGTGATAAACAAACAAGAACTCTTAGAATGCAAAGCAATGTTTACCTTTTTAGAAGCATTTTCTTCTCTTGGGATTGGTGACTTCTACATTTACATCCTGAACCATCAAATACCGACTTAAGAGGATGGGCTGCATTCTGAAATGAAAACAAAAACGGAAAAACAAAATAAAATCTAAATTACCTCTGTAAAGAACGTATGTTCTGAGCAATCTTTCAACATCAGACTCATAGTAACTATGAGTGATGGGGTTCATTGCAATTGCAACTCTTCAGTTTATGAATTGACAGAAATTATCAGCTTCGCATCAGTCAGGAGCCCCCCCCCCCCAATCACCACAAAAAAGGCAATCCTAAATAATCTGATTTCCAAATGTATCAGAAATGTTAATCACAAGAGTGATCAAATTGACTATATTTATATTAATGGTTGTGTCAAGAGCATTTCTGTGCAACATTTGTAATGGGAGTAATTTTTGCTGAACGGATAACAACAATTTCTTTTACCAAAACTCACCAACGGAGCACACATACAACCAATCAGCTTAAACCAAAACGCAGGTTGCCACAAGGTGAGCACATTTTATTGATTTGCACAATCACAGATCATTAAGAATAATCCATGTTATTAATATTAGAATGTGTGCCATGATTTTTGAAAGTGGTGATTAGCAGGAAATCTGGTGGTTAGTCTGGCAAAAATTGTCAAAAAATTGCCCCCTGTTGACAATGGTGATTATTTATTGGTTTGGTGGATAATCACTGCAATTGAAAACATGATATTGTAACTTGAATGTAAATACGTGTCAAAGAGAGGGCGCACCAAGCTCTAGATACACACAGATATGGCAGAGTCTTCATGGTCGTCCTCAACACAATCCACTTATCTTCATTATTTATAAAATTGTTTAAAACATTTATTACTATCCTGTTCAGCTAACGAGAAAAGAGAATTCCACTCCAGGCTGGCGCAGACAAAGTCCATAAGGCTTCATCCAAATGAGTCCATACCCAGCAGCCGACGGTCAATGGCATGGTTCGAATACTACATATGCTACATCCACTGAGCAATTCGAGTGAGGCACCATTGGTTGATTTTGCCTGGTACCAGTCAAAATGATTGAAGGCTCCAACAACTTCACTAATTCACAAAAACATCTACAAGTAACTAACCGGTAAAATGTGACCACTGTGGGGCCTCTCGTTTGCAGGCTGTAAGCAGACAGTCATGTCTTCCGGATATCAATTATTTTACAGGGGGAAATTATTGTTTTTTCTGTATGAAGAGATTTAAAAGGTCAGCTAAAAAATGGCGCCCGTGCCCTCGTGTGCATGTGATGCTGCATGTGATGAATGTTGCTTTAGCCAACATGATTGGTTTGTGATTATCACGTGGTGTGCACTGAACTTATAAATTTAAATGACACTACAGCATGCAAGACGCAGTATGTTTATACTGTGCCCATCTATGGATTCCCAACTAGTCAACAAATTTAAAACAAGTGACTGTTGGTGTGTTATAAAACAAACCAAAGTGCTAATTATCGACCATTTTAATTGCCACACACAAACGACGCTGCAGTATTAATCAGAGTTTTGTTGATCAGAATTTAACCGTTGGGTGCAGTAGCATATTTATTCTTTTCCTAAGGCATTACGATTTACAAAATTGTGTCTCGTGTGAATTGCCCACAACCAAAACTTCACAGGCCTAAAAAAAAAACATAAGTAAGAGAAAAATGGACTTCGTGATCAATCAACAATACACAGAAACAAAAACACGTTTCACGATTTTATTCATAACTTGTAGTGAAATTTTATTCTTGTGTCTCGCTTTTCACAGAATAGCATTGGCATACGCTAACCAAGAACAATACGTGTTCGGTTGTAAAATTATTCAATGATAATTTACCTGGACTTCTTGATTATTGCATGCATTTTGGGCCACCTCCGTCCACTCAACATCATCAACAACTTTACACAACCAAATAAATTTGGCAATATTTTATTTGTTTTTAAAATAAACTCTACTAATATCTACTATCTTGTTCTTAAAATGTTCAGTTTCTTTCCTTTTTGCTTGTTTTTTTTTTCATTCTAATTTTAAGGGGGGCCTGAATAGTTAGTATCTCTGAGGGCTGCTTCGACCAAAAAAACCTTAACTTTGTGCTTTGGTCTCTCACAAAGCCTGGTTATATACACAGCTTACCTATAATTCAATTTCCATCGGAGATGAACTTGTCCATAGTTTGCGTAACAAAGAGATGACTTCACATGACAGACGACCTGAGTGAAGAGACCAGCAGTGTTATCAAATTTAAGCATTATCCATGGTTGGGCTGATGTTTAGTTATAATCCAAGAATTCATACAAAACTCATTCTTACAGACTCTGAATGTTTCTCCAAAATAAAAGAAGAATGTGCAAGTAATAATTTTATTTGTCAAAATAAAACATAATCTAATATTAATTTCATTGAAGTATCTGTCACTTGTGTCGCATTAATATTTTGTCCTTGGAAAAACCATTCTGATGAACAGAAAAGGTAAAGGTTACAGCACATTGTAAACCATTAGGCCTACATGGATAAGGTGTCAAGCGTAGTCCCACATCCCACAGCGCCAGGAGCCTCACTGAGTGACGGATACGCTATATAGACGATGTGACCTCTGACGTTACACGAAAACAATAACATGATTCGCGTTCGCGCACATACCGCCGGGCAAAACCTTTGTGTTTTGGCAGCCAGCTAGAAAGTGTACGCAATCTTACTATGACTGCGCAACTCAGTGCCCAGCGAAACATGACGTATATAGTGTTTTGTCAACAGAGGGCGGTTTGAATGTAAACAAAGGTCACATCGTCTATAAGATGCCACTGTTATTATTATTTGGGGCACAAATTTTTACTTTCCTTATCTTTATTTGTAGATAACACATCACCAAAACCCGTAGACATTATTAATTTGTAAATCCTGTAGATTAAATTAACTATCTTACCTCATGTGATCAGATACAGGCTGGGCTGGTATCACTTAGTGTGTAGATGGCTCAACATTTCAAACAACAAACTTCCTGAAATACAAAAACAACTTCATGAACATTTCATAAAGACAAATGGCAACAACCAAATTTATGTCCACCCATCAAACTGTAGTTCAAGAGCAAAAATTGATTAGAAAAATATCATCCACAAGTCTTTAAAAAGTTAACTACGCTTGTGAATATTTTTTTCTTATCCCAAACATAGCTTAATATTCCCCTTGAAGATAAGCTGACTTTTTTTCTTAAAATGCAGTATCTTTTGATATTTCTCCCGAAAGTATCACTTTCTAGTACATGTGTTTGTGATTTACATTTAAGTAATTTATTATAGGCCTATGTTGAAGAGAAGAAAAAAAAATAAAGTTGGGAAACTGTAACTATATGTTTGCAGGGTGGATGAACTATGACCAGAAAGTATACAAGGCTTATTCCTTACATGTCTCAACATAAAATCTTCCCCATTTTTACAATGTTTGCAAACGGACAAAATGTATGTATGTCTTTACCTCTTGCCAAAGTTACTGCTCTCTATAACATCAGACGAGGAGCTTCCTGTATACAAAGAAATAAAATACAGCAATGAATTAAAGAGTTTTATTGAATATTCCCAGACATCTTGCAATTAGTCAGAATGAAAACCATGTAAGCATAATGGTATATTAATAGACATTCTAGACAATTTAATCTTTTCCTATTGTGCAAGATAATTTAAAAAATGAATTCAACAAGAACTAGCAATCCCCGACCCCCCCCCCCCTCCCCTCTGTGAAAATAATAAACTAATTGATGTGTATTTTAGGAACTGGTTACTCAGTACTAATCCCGAGTGAAGAAAAGTTATTAAGCGTATAACCCCTAATGGGATTTGAACCCTGGATATTTGCCATTCTACAGCACATGTCTCAACACTAGCCCATCGAGCTTGCCTGGCAGCTACGAGGCAGTTCGAATCCTGGATACTGCAATAGATTAATAGATGTTAAATTTGCCAGCTCAAAGACACAAGTGCCGTTCAGGAATTGAACCACCAGAACTGGAATCCGATACACTAAACCAGTCGACCATAACCGGCCACTAACCCCCCCCCCCCCCAGCCCCTTGATCATGTGAAGCATATCAAAATTCACTTTACTTTACTCAGGTGGAGTGGAACCCACAACCTTTGCCAGCTTGAGCTAGACGTTTTACTTTACTCAGATGGAGTGGAACCCACAACCTTTGCCAGCTTGAGCTAGACGTTTTACTTTACTCAGGTGGAGTGGAACCCACAACCTTTGCCAACTTGAGCTAGACGTTTTACTTTACTCAGGTGGAGTGGAACCCACAACCTTTGCCAGCTTGAGCTAGACGTTTTACTTTACTCAGGTGGAGTGGAACCCACAACCTTTGCCAGCTTGAGCTAGACGTTTTACTTTACTCAGATGGAGTGGAACCCACAACCTTTGCCAGCTTGAGCTAGACGTTTTACTTTACTCAGGTGGAGTGGAACCCACAACCTTTGCCAGCTTGAGCTAGACGTTTTACTTTACTCAGGTGGAGTGGAACCCACAACCTTTGCCAGCTTGAGCTAGACGTTTTACTTTACTCAGGTGGAGTGGAACCCACAACCTTTGCCAGCTTGAGATAGACGTTTTACTTTACTCAGGTGGAGTGGAACCCACAACCTTTGCCAGCTTGAGCTAGAAGCTTTACTTTACTCAGATGGAGTGGAACCCACAACCTTTGCCAGCTTGAACTAGAAGCTTTACTTTACTCAGGTGGAGTGGAACCCACAACCTTTGCCAGCTTGATCTAGACGCTTTACTTTACTCAGGTGGAGTGGAACCCAAAACCTTTGCCAGGTTGAGCTTGACAGCATTTTTTTCTTAAATTTGCATCAGGGATATGGAATATAAATTTGTTTTTTTTGTGATAAACAAACAAAAACTCTTAGAATGCAAAGCAATGTTTACCTTTTTAGCAGCATTTTCTTCTCTTGGGATTGGTGACTTCTACATTTACATCCTGAACCATCAAATACCGACTTAAGATGATGGGCTGCATTCTGAAATGAAAACAAAAACGGAAAAACAAAATAACATCTAAATTACCTCTGTAAAGAACGTGCGTTCTGAGCAATCTTTCAACATCAGACTCATAGTAACTATGAGTGATGGGGTTCATTGCAATTGCAACTCCTCAGTTTATGAATTGACAGAAATTATCAGCTTCGCATCAGTCAGGAGCACCCCCCCCCCCCTAATCACCACAAAAAAAGGCAATCCTAAATAATCTGATTTCCAAATGTATCAGAAATGTTAATCACAAGAGTGATCAAATTGACTATGTTTATATTAATGGTTGTGTCAAGAGCATTTCTGTGCAACATTTGTAATGGGAGTCATTTTTGCTGAATGGATAACAACAATTTCTTTTACCGAAACTCACCAACGGAGCACACATACAACCAATCAGCTTAAACAAAAACGCAGGTTGTCACAAGGTGAGCACATTTTATTGATTTGCACAATCACAGATCATTAAGAATAATCCATGTTATTAATATTAGAATGTGTGCCATGATTTTTGAAAGTGGTAAATATGGGGAATCTGGTGGTTAGTCTGGCAAAAATTGTCAAAAAATTGCCCCCTGTTGACAATGGTGATTATTTTTTGGTTTGGTGGATAATCACTGCAATTGAAAACATGATATTGTAACTTGAATGTAAATACGTGTCAAAGAGAGGGCGCAACAAGCTCTAGATACACACATATATCGTAGGAGGTCCTGTTTTCGAGGTGTCCCTAATATTGTGGCAAATCTTTTACCTCTCTGTGCGTGATGTAAACAGTCCCAAGATAAAAATTGTGTGGTTTTATTCGCCAAGCAAAGAGTCTCCTCTTCTTTGACCAAAACTTAGAAACACGTAAGGCTCCACTGGTCATTTGCACTTGTAAATGCAAAAAGTTTGGTATTTTAGGCATTTCTACAAGGTACACAAATGTCATAATGTTGAGGCCATATAAAAATATTTGCCCACCGAAAAAGTTTCATCAAACGCTATTTCAATTCACAATTCATGATGATCAAAATCATGTGACTGAATGTTTTGCTGAGCATTCTTGAAAAAAAATATCGAGGCTTAAAGAAGCCATGTGCCTTATATCATTTTCTAATATTTTTGGAGATTTTTATTTTGTAACCCTCGTATCAATACTATTATTTATATTAAAATTTAACATCAGCTTGTTGATTCAATTATCACTGTTTATTTATACGCTTTATTATAAATATTAAGAAATTATTCACACTTTTTATATTTTTTTTATTTTTTTTATTTTTTGCAAGTTACCATGGTAATTTTAAAAATTTAATAAAAAAATATTTTGAATAAAATGAAGGCAACTGCTGGCTATACAGTCATACACAGAGTCTCAAAGAACACTTGTAGTCACTGCAGATGTTTCTTCCATGTATGGCTTCACCGGGAAACCATACTTTCTCGTTTGCCGTGAAAACAGGAAAAACTCAAAACAAATGGGGCCAGTTGAAGTCGTCCAAGATCGGTTTGTGGTGTGAACATTTCAATGTCCATCAAGTTTTGATACATGTTTGCATACTTCGTATTAACAAATGAAGATAATTAGGGCATCGGTTGATATATGGCATCATTATTTTTTTCCCAATTCAAAGAAAAAGGCATAATAGCGTGATAACTGGTAAGCAGAGGATATGCAGAGTCTTCATGGTCGTCCTCAACACAATCCACTTATCTTCATTATTTATGAAATTGTTTAAAACATTTATTACTATCCTGTTTTTCCTGTTCAGCTAACGAGAACAGAGAATTCCACTCCAGGCTGGCGCAGACAAAGTCCATAATGCTTCATCCAAATGAGTCCATACCCAGCAGCCGACGGTCAATGGCATGGTTCGAATACTACATATGCTACCTCCACTGAGCAATTCGAGTGAGGCACCATTGGTTGATTTTGCCTGGTACCAGTCAAAATGATTGAAGGCTCCAACAACTTCACTAATTCACAAAAACATCTACAAGTAACTAACCGGTAAAATGTGACCACTGTGGGGCCTCTCGTTTGCAGGCTGTAAGCAGACAGTCATGTCTTCCGGATATCAATTATTTTACAGGGGGAAATTATTGTTTTTTCTGTATGAAGAGATTTAAAAGGTCAGCTAAAAAATGGCGCCCGTGCCCTCGTGTGCATGTGATGCTGCATGTGATGAATGTTGCTTTAGCCAACATGATTGGTTTGTGATTATCACGTGGACGGTGTGACTGAACTTACAAATTTAAATGACAATACAGCATGCAAGACGCAGTATGTTTATACTGTGCCCATCTATGGATTCCCAACTAGTCAACAAATTTAAAACAAGTGACTGTTGGTGTGTTATAAAACAAACCAAAGTGCTAATTATCGACCATTTTAATTGCCACACACAAACGACGCTGCAGTATTAATCAGAGTTTTGTTGATCAGAATTTAACCGTTGGGTGCAGTAGCATATTTATTCTTTTCCTAAGGCATTACGATTTACAAAATTGTGTCTCGTGTGAATTGCCCACAACCAAAACTTCACAGGCCTAAAAAAAAACATAAGTAAGAGAACAATGGACTTCGTGATCAATCAACAATACACAGAAACAAAAACACGTTTCACGATTTTATTCATAACTTGTAGTGAAATTTTATTCTTGTGTCTCGCTTTTCACAGAATAGCATTGGCATACGCTAACCAAGAACAATACGTGTTCGGTTGTAAAATTATTCAATGATAATTTACCTGGACTTCTTGATTATTGCATGCATTTTGGGCCACCTCCGTCCACTCAACATCATCAACAACTTTACACAACCAAATAAATTTGGCAATATTTATTTGTTTTTAAAATAAACTCTACTAATATCTACTATCTTGTTCTTAAAATGTTCAGTTTCTTTCCTTTTTGCTTGTTTTTTTTTTCATTCTAATTTTAAGGGGGGCCTGAATAGTTAGTATCTCTGAGGGCTGCTTCGACCAAAAAAACCTTAACTTTGTGCTTTGGTCTCTCACAAAGCCTGGTTATATACACAGCTTACCTATAATTTAATTTCCATCGGAGATGAACTTGTCCATAGTTTGCGTAACAAAGAGATGACTTCACATGACAGACGACCTGAGTGAAGAGACCAGCAGTGTTATCAAATTTAAGCATTATCCATGGTTGGGCTGATGTTTAGTTATAATCCAAGAATTCATACAAAACTCATTCTTACAGACTCTGAATGTTTCTCCAAAATAAAAGAAGAATGTGCAAGTAATAATTTTATTTGTCAAAATAAAACATAATCTAATATTAATTTCATTGAAGTATCTGTCACTTGTGTCGCATTAATATTTTGTCCTTGGAAAAACCATTCTGATGAACAGAAAAAGTAAAGGTTACAGCACATTGTAAACCATTAGGCCTACATGGATAAGGTGTCAAGCGTAGTCCCACATCCCACAGCGCCAGGAGCCTCACTGAGTGACGGATATGCTATATAGACGATGTGACCTCTGACGTTACACGAAAACAATAACATGATTCGCGTTCGCGCACATACCGCCGGGCAAAACCTTTGTGTTTTGGCAGCCAGCTAGAAAGTGTACGCAATCTTACTATGACTGCGCAACTCAGTGCCCAGCGAAACATGACGTATATAGTGTTTTGTCAACAGAGGGCGGTTTGAATGTAAACAAAGGTCACATCGTCTATAAGATGCCACTGTTATTATTATTTGGGGCACAAATTTTTACTTTCCTTATCTTTATTTGTAGATAACACATCACCAAAACCCGTAGACATTATTAATTTGTAAATCCTGTAGATTAAATTAACTATCTTACCTCATGTGATCAGATACAGGCTGGGCTGGTATCACTTAGTGTGTAGATGGCTCAACATTTCAAACAACAAACTTCCTGAAATACAAAAACAACTTCATGAACATTTCATAAAGACAAATGGCAACAACCAAATTTATGTCCACCCATCAAACTGTAGTTCAAGAGCAAAAATTGATTAGAAAAATATCATCCACAAGTCTTTAAAAAGTTAACTACGCTTGTGAATATTTTTTTCTTATCCCAAACATAGCTTAATATTCCCCTTGAAGATAAGCTGACTTTTTTTCTTAAAATGCAGTATCTTTTGATATTTCTCCCGAAAGTATCACTTTCTAGTACATGTGTTTGTGATTTACATTTAAGTAATTTATTATAGGCCTATGTTGAAGAGAAGAAAAAAAAATAAAGTTGGGAAACTGTAACTATATGTTTGCAGGGTGGATGAACTATGACCAGAAAGTATACAAGGCTTATTCCTTACATGTCTCAACATAAAATCTTCCCCATTTTTACAATGTTTGCAAACGGACAAAATGTATGTATGTCTTTACCTCTTGCCAAAGTTACTGCTCTCTATAACATCAGACGAGGAGCTTCCTGTATACAAAGAAATAAAATACAGCAATGAATTAAAGAGTTTTATTAAATATTCCCAGACATCTTGCAATTAGTCAGAATGAAAACCATGTAAGCATAATGGTATATTAATAGACATTCTAGACAATTTAATCTTTTCCTATTGTGCAAGATAATTTAAAAAATGAATTCAACAAGAACTAGCAATCCCCGACCCCCCCCCCCCTCCCCTCTGTGAAAATAATAAACTAATTGATGTGTATTTTAGGAACTGGTTACTCAGTACTAATCCCGAGTGAAGAAAAGTTATTAAGCGTATAACCCCTAATGGGATTTGAACCCTGGATATTTGCCATTCTACAGCACATGTCTCAACACTAGCCCATCGAGCTTGCCTGGCAGCTACGAGGCAGTTCGAATCCTGGATACTGCAATAGATTAATAGATGTTAAATTTGCCAGCTCAAAGACACAAGTGCCGTTCAGGAATTGAACCACCAGAACTGGAATCCGATACACTAAACCAGTCGACCATAACCGGCCACTAACCCCCCCCCCCCCAGCCCCTTGATCATGTGAAGCATATCAAAATTCACTTTACTTTACTCAGGTGGAGTGGAACCCACAACCTTTGCCAGCTTGAGCTAGACGTTTTAATTTACCCAGGTGGAGTGGAACCCACAACCTTTGCCAGCTTGAGCTAGACGTTTTACTTTACTCAGGTGGAGTGGAACCCACAACCTTTGCCAGCTTGAGCTAGACGTTTTACTTTACTCAGATGGAGTGGAACCCACAACCTTTGCCAGCTTGAGCTAGACGTTTTACTTTACTCAGGTGGAGTGGAACCCACAACCTTTGCCAGCTTGAGCTAGACGTTTTACTTTACTCAGGTGGAGTGGAACCCACAACCTTTGCCAGCTTGAGATAGACGTTTTACTTTACTCAGGTGGAGTGGAACCCACAACCTTTGCCAGCTTGAGCTAGAAGCTTTACTTTACTCAGATGGAGTGGAACCCACAACCTTTGCCAGCTTGAACTAGAAGCTTTACTTTACTCAGGTGGAGTGGAACCCACAACCTTTGCCAGCTTGATCTAGACGCTTTACTTTACTCAGGTGGAGTGGAACCCAAAACCTTTGCCAGGTTGAGCTTGACAGCATTTTTTTCTTAAATTTGCATCAGGGATATGGAATATAAATTTGTTTTTTTTGTGATAAACAAACAAGAACTCTTAGAATGAAAAGCAATGTTTACCTTTTTAGCAGCATTTTCTTCTCTTGGGATTGGTGACTTCTACATTACATCCTGAACCATCAAATACCGACTTAAGATGATGGGCTGCATTCTGAAATGAAAACAAAAACGGAAAAACAAAATAACATCTAAATTACCTCTGTAAAGAACGTGCGTTCTGAGCAATCTTTCAACATCAGACTCATAGTAACTATGAGTGATGGGGTTCATTGCAATTGCAACTCCTCAGTTTATGAATTGACAGAAATTATCAGCTTCGCATCAGTCAGGAGCACCCCCCCCCCCTAATCACCACAAAAAAAGGCAATCATAAATAATCTGATTTCCAAATGTATCAGAAATGTTAATCACAAGAGTGATCAAATTGACTATGTTTATATTAATGGTTGTGTCAAGAGCATTTCTGTGCAACATTTGTAATGGGAGTCATTTTTGCTGAACGGATAACAACAATTTCTTTTACCGAAACTCACCAACGGAGCACACATACAACCAATCAGCTTAAACAAAAACGCAGGTTGTCACAAGGTGAGCACATTTTATTGATTTGCACAATCACAGATCATTAAGAATAATCCATGTTATTAATATTAGAATGTGTGCCATGATTTTTGAAAGTGGTAAATATGGGGAATCTGGTGGTTAGTCTGGCAAAAATTGTCAAAAAATTGCCCCCTGTTGACAATGGTGATTATTTTTTGGTTTGGTGGATAATCACTGCAATTGAAAACATGATATTGTAACTTGAATGTAAATACGTGTCAAAGAGAGGGCGCACCAAGCTCTAGATACACACATATATCGTAGGAGGTCCTGTTTTCGAGGTGTCCCTAATATTGTGGCAAATCTTTTACCTCTCTGTGCGTGATGTAAACAGTCCCAAGATAAAAATTGTGTGGTTTTATTTGCCAAGCAAAGAGTCTCCTCTTCTTTGACCAAAACTTAGAAACACGTAAGGCTCCACTGGTCATTTGCACTTGTAAATGCAAAAAGTTTGGTATTTTAGGCATTTCTACAAGGTACACAAATGTCATAATGTTGAGGCCATATAAAAATATTTGCCCACCGAAAAAGTTTCATCAAACGCTATTTCAATTCACAATTCATGATGATCAAAATCATGAGACTGAATGTTTTGCTGAGCATTCTTGAAAAAAAATATCGAGGCTTAAAGAAGCCATGTGCCTTATATCATTTTCTAATATTTTTGGAGATTTTTATTTTGTAACCCTCGTATCAATACTATTATTTATATTAAAATTTAACATCAGCTTGTTGATTCAATTATCACTGTTTATTTATACGCTTTATTATAAATATTAAGAAAAAAAATAGAAAAAAAACAAATAGAAATCAGATTTTGAAGCCAGTAATTATTCACACTTTTTATATTTTTTATATTTTTTTTATTTTTTGCAAGTTACCATGGTAATTTTAAAAATTTAATAAAAAAATATTTTGAATAAAATGAAGGCAACTGCTGGCTATACAGTCATACACAGAGTCTCAAAGAACACTTGTAGTCACTGCAGATGTTTCTTCCATGTATGGCTTCACCGGGAAACCATACTTTCTCGTTTGCCGTGAAAACAGGAAAAACTCAAAACAAATGGGGCCAGTTGAAGTCGTCCAAGATCGGTGTGTGGTGTGAACATTTCAATGTCCATCAAGTTTTGATATATGTTTGCATACTTCGTATTAACAAATGAAGATAATTAGGGCATCGGTTGATATATGGCATCATTATTTTTTTCCCAATTCAAAGAAAAAGGCATATCGTAGGAGGTCCTGTTTTCGCGGTGTCCCTATTATCGTTGCAAATCTTTTACCTCTCTGTGCGCGATGTAAACAGTCCCAAGATAAAAATTGTGTGGTTTTATATGCCAAGCAAAGAGTCTCCTCTTCTTTGACAAAAACTTAGAAACATGTAAGGCTCCACTGGTCATTTGCACTTGTAAATGCAAAAAGTTTGGTATTTTAGGCATTTCTACAAGGTACAAAAATATGTGATAATGTTGAGGCCATATAAAAATATTTGCCCAGCGAAAAAGTTTCATCAAACGCTATTTCAATTCACAATTCATGATGATCAAAATCATGTGACAGAATGTTTTGCTGAGCATTCTTGAAAAAAAATACCGAGGCTTAAAGAACCCATGTGCCTTATATCATTTTCTAATATTTTTGGAGATTTTTATTTTGTAACCCTCGTATCAATACTATTGTTTATATCAAAATTTAAACATCAGCTTGTTGATTCAATTATCACTGTTTATGTATATACTTTATTATAAATATTAAGAAAAAAAATAGAACAAAAATAAATAGAAATCAGATTTTGAAGCCAGTAATTATTCACACTTTTTATATTTTTTTTTATTTTTTTTTATTTGTGCAAGTTACCATGGTAATTTTAAAAATTTAATAAAAAAATATTTTGAATAAAATGAAGGCAACTGCTGGCTATACAGTCATACACAGAGTCTCAAAGAACACTTGTAGTCACTGCAGATGTTTCTTCCATGTATGGCTTCACCGGGAAACCGTACTTTCTCGTTTGCCGTGAAAACAGGAAAAACTCAAAACAAATGGGGCCAGTTGAAGTCATCCAAGATCGGTGTGTGGTGTGAACATTTCAATGTCCATCAAGTTTTAATACATGTTTGCATACTTCGTATTAACAAATGAAGATAATTAGGGCATCGGTTGATATAAGGCATCATTATTTTTTTCCCAATTCAAAGAAAAAGGCATAATAGCGTGATAACTGGTAAGCAGAGGATAATAGCGTGATAACTGGTAAGCAGAGGATATGGCAGAGTCTTCATGGTCGTCCTCAACACAATCCACTTATCTTCATTATTTATGAAATTGTTTAAAACATTTATTACTATCCTGTTTTTCCTGTTCAGCTAACGAGAACAGAGAATTCCACTCCAGGCTGGCGCAGACAAAGTCCATAAGGCTTCATCCAAATGAGTCCATACCCAGCAGCCGACGGTCAATGGCATGGTTCGAATATAGACCCAGTAACTGGGGCGCTGTACTCCTTTTCAACAATTTTTGACTTTATCTGTCGTACTAGCGCCCCAGGGAATGGCACAGAATTTTAACGAATACCCAGTTTTTTGCGACACCCAGCCACAAAAAATGCCTCAAAATGACATAAAGACCAAACAAACTAGCTCAAAAATCGCCTACTCTATTCTCGATACGTCTAGGATGTAACATCAGGCATTTAATTGTACTCACGATCATTTTTTAAACTCCAAATCGATGATTTTTAACTCCGCATCGTGGAGCGATTGACAAGTCTGCGATTTTCGGATGTGTATGGTAACGAAACATGGCGTCGCGTTGTGGGTGGATGTCCATCAACGGCTGTTTAATGCTACACTTGTTACAGGCGTTGCAGCGAATGCTATACATTGTACACGGGGATGGGTACAGGCGCTGCAGCTAGCGAGTGCCCACGTGCGTTCAATCATGGTCAACGTAACTTACACGGTGCCGGGTTGTTGGAAAATTATCAGAAAGGGGGTGAAAGGTTCTCAGAAAGGGAATATTGTCTGAAAGAGGGGATTTTTCTGGTCTGAAGTCTGCTGGATGAAGCTGGATGGTTCTGGATGAAGTCTGCTGGTCTGGATTTTTCTGGTCATCGCCCCCCCCCCCCCAAAAAAAAGGAAAAAAACGAAAAAAAGGGGAAAAAAGATGATAAATAAATAAAACAAAATTCTACAGTGACACTGGCAGCACTTAACATTATAAGAAGCAATTTAACCATGCACAAAAATCGTAGGCCTAGATGAAGTTCAGCGGTTTTTATTTATTTATCATATTTTCCCCCTTTTTTTTTTTTTTTTTTTTGGGGGGGGGGGCGATGACCAGAAAAATCCCCTCTTTCAGACAATATTCCCTTTCTGAGAAACTTTCACCCCCTTTCTGATAATTTTCCAACAACCCGGCACCGTGTAAGTTACGTTGCCCATGATTGAACGCACGTGGGCACTCGCTAGCTGCAGCGCCTGTACCCATCCCCGTGTACAATGTATAGCATTCGCTGCAACGCCTGTAACAAGTGTAGCATTAAACAGCCGTTGATGGACATCCACCCACAACGCGACGCCATGTTTCGTTACCATACACATCCGAAAATCGCAGACTTGTCAATCGCTCCACGATGCGGAGTTAAAAATCATCGATTTGGAGTTTAAAAAATGATCGTGAGTACAATTAAATGCCTGATGTTACATCCTAGACGTATCGAGAATAGAGTAGGCGATTTTTGAGCTAGTTTGTTTGGTCTTTTTGTCATTTTGAGGCATTTTTTGTGGCTGGGTGTCGCGAAAAACTGGGTATTCGTTAAAATTCTGTGCCATTCCCTGGGGCGCTAGTACGACAGATAAAGTCAAAAATTGTTGAAAAGGAGTACAGCGCCCCAGTTACTGGGTCTAGTTCGAATACTACATATGCTACATCCACTGAGCAATTCAAGTGAGGCACCATTGGTTGATTTTGCCTGGTACCAGTCAAAATGATTGAAGGCTCCAACAACTTCACTAATTCACAAAAACATCTACAAGTAACTAACCGGTAAAATGTGACCACTGTGGGGCATCTCGTTTGCAGGCTGTAAGCAGACAGTCATGTCTTCCGGATATTAATTATTTTACAGGGGGAAATTATTGTTTTTTCTGTATGAAGAGATTTAAAAGGTCAGCTAAAAAATGGCGCCCGTGCCCTCGTGTGCATGTGATGCTGCATGTGATGAATGTTGCTTTAGCCAACATGATTGGTTTGTGATTATCACGTGGTGTGCACTGAACTTATAAATTTAAATGACACTACAGCATGCAAGACGCAGTATTTTTATACTGTGCCCTTCTATGGATTCCCAACTAGTCAACAAATTTAAAACAAGTGACTGTTGGTGTATTATTGAAAACAAACCAAAGTGCTAATTATCGACCATTTTAATTGCCATACACAAACAACGCTGCAGTATTAATCAGAGTTTTGTTGATGAGAATTTAACCGTTGGGCAGTAGCATATATTCTTTTCCTAGGGCATTACGATTACATTTTACAAAATTGTGTCTCGTGTGTGAATGCCCACAACCAAAACTTCACAGGCCTAAAAAAAAAACTACAAGTAAGAGAAAAATGGAGTTCGTGATTAATCAACAACACACAGAAACAAAGATACGTTTCACGATTTTATTCATAACTTGTAGTGACATTTTTATTCTTGTGTCTCGCTTTTCACAGAATAGCATTGGCATACGCTAACCAAGAACAATACGTGTTCGGTTGTAAAATATTCCATGATAAATGACCTGGACTTCTTTATCCTTTGCCTATTGGTATTTTGTATATATTGATTTACTCAACATAACAAGCATTGACAGACGCTAACCGAGAACAGTACGTGTTCGGTTGTCAAAATATTTCATATCAATCAAAGGTTTTTTGATGGTTTTATGAATAAACCTTAGTACAAGGTTTGAGAAATTGAATTTCTGAGATCGAGTGAAGAGGACGGGTGGTGTAACTTGATGATGGGGTGGGGGAGGGGGTGGGTAGTGCAAATAACTTTATTCATGCAAAGGTGTTTTAATTGCTTAAACCAAATGTAGATTACATGTAGGGGGATCAATTAAATGACAGACATTTTGAACGAACTCAGATTACATTTAGTCCATAGCAATCATCACACTTTGAAGAATGTAGATTACAAGTAGGAAGAATCAATAAAATGACCAAGACTTTTTTTGAACGGACTCAGATTACATTCAGTCCATAGCAACCATCACACTTTGAGGAATGTAGATTACAAGTAGGAAGAATCAATAAAATGACAGACATTTTGAACGGACTCAGATTACATTCAGTCCATAGCAACCATTACACTTTGAGGAATGTAGATTACAAGTAGGAGGAATCAATAAAATGACAGACATTTTGAACGGACTCAGATTACATTCAGTCCATAGCAACCATTACACTTTGAGGAATGTAGATTACAAGTAGGAGGAATCAATAAAATGACAGACATTTTGAACGGACTCAGATTACATTCAGTCCATAGCAACCATTACACTTTGGGGAATGTAGATTACAAGTAGGAGGACTGGGGAATGTAGATTACAAGTAGGAGGAATCAATTAAATGACAGGCATTTTGAATCAGATTATATTCAGTCCATAGCAACCAATCAACACTCTAAAAACTAAAGAGTTGAATCCAACACTTGCAACGGCGCACCCAGGATTATGTTGTTGTTGTTTTTTTGTTTGTTTTTTTGCTTTTTTTTTGTTTTGTTTTTTTTTGTTGGGGGGGGGGAGGGCTCGAACCAATTTATTGGGTGGGGTCCAGGGGCCGGCCTTACGGCCCCTGGTGGGGTCCAGGGGCGAAGCTTTCTGGCGTTTGGGGGTGAAAAACCAAGCCTCTTTATGCATAAATTTAGAAGAAAACATACTTTTTAAGCACTTCTGATTCATATAAATGTATCTTCTATAATTCCATGAATAAGGAGGCGGCTAACCCAGAACCTACAGATAAACCTTTGTTATGCGAAAGTGGTGTCGCATAATAATAAATTTTATCAGATTACTGTTCAAAAATGAAATTATAACTTTAACCAGGGCATAAATGTGATGTGTGCTTAGAAACGTAGTATTCAGCGCGGTATAAATTTGTTTTATTATTGTTATTATTATTATGTGTAATTTGTTAAGGGTAGGATTGCAGACCTTTTAGTCCCTGAACATAACCGACTAAAATGAAAAATGTGGAAAAGAAGCAACGCGTGGTGATCAAAATTCGATCGGGTCGGTCGGTATCTGGTTTCATGCATATTCAGTAAAAACATCGCGGGTTAAAAAAAAACATTACTATCCGGCGTTTCTCAAATTTAAGTGTAGTACTAGAAAACCATTGAATGCCGGAGCGACCAAGAACGACGTGAGATATATTTTATCCCGGACAACGGGTTTCAAATGCTTAATGTTATTGTTTACACAATTACAAGGGAGTTGTCATAAGATCATTGCATAAGATGTGTTCAAAATCTTTCACCTCGCACCTCGCGTTATCGAATATACCAGATAAAAGAGTTATTTTGGCAGGGGAAAAAAATGCGAATGGCAAAGGAAAAAAAGAAAATAAGTGCCAGTTTAACATTAAAAAAGCTGATCGAACAATTCAAAGGATTTTTTTAAGAAATGTTGAAACACTTAAATTGTTGAATTAACCCTTTTGCGTTGGAGCAAAAACTTAAAATGTTAGATTTAACAAACAAAATGCTGGATCCAACACTTTCAAAGTGTAGTCACTCACCGAACTCATGCAAGTGTTGAATTAAACTCTTTGGTTTTTAGAGTGTATGTTGTTTGTACAAATTCTGATGTCAGCGCAAATGCACAGCTCGAGTTTGAATAACATTATTTTATTTATGTGGACAGTACAAGATATTTATCTATTTAATTTCCGATTTTTGTAATATTCATAGTTTCATTCTTCGATCTAATATTTTGGTGCCGTACTATTGGCTACTTATACTTATAAAATACAAACAGTTATTATGAAGAATGAAATTAAGTATTTTGTATTTTATTCATTTGACTAAATTGGTATACCTACTCTTACAATATTGCAGTACAATAATTATTTGATGAATTATACAGAGTATGTAAACAACTATGTGAAGATACAATGACATCAACGTTTTGTGATAGGTTACTTTTATAGTGACTTATAGCCTATTTGGTTTGAGTTTGAATATTACCACATAATATATGTGCTCACTATTACAAAATAGGAAATAGATAATGTTTAGGCCTACGTGTGAAGTTTTTGCATTTGGATATTCCAATCCATGTGATATAAGAATACCTGCCACTAAAAACAGGCAACACATAACACATCACATCAAGTATAGTAACTATTAATTTTGAACATCTTATAGGGCTATTGGATTTAAAGTGGGCCTAATCAATGTACAGACAACAAACTTGATATACTTTGTTTTAAACAACTATTCTTATCTTCGTTACTGTTTGGTTCAGTGAGGAACAGTTTTTAGTAGAAGAATTGGGCTTCAGTATGGAAATAGACAAAGGGCTGTTCAAATACATTTTAAATGATTACGCAATTTCAGAAAAAAACTGATCGGGGAAATACATTATAGGCCTACTGTCACACAAATATATTTCCTGTTTCCTGTTTGTCTATTATTTTTGTTACAATCTTCCAACCCTTCACTCCAACCTGTTTCAGTCCAACCTGTATTTTCTTAGAGTGCATGGTGAGAGTTTTGGTATCCCCTAGTTAAACAAGGGTTGTTGTTATTATTAGCATAGTGCTCTCTGATCCCAGCAGTACCACCAGATACACTCATCACACCCCCAGATGCCCTCTGTTGACCACCAACCGCGTTATGGCAGCAATTGGGACTACCTAATGCCTGCAGAAACGCTCTGCGATACTGCTTACTTTGAAACCCATAAATGAACGGGTTCACGCAGGAATTACAGAATGCTATCAGTACACTTGCGTGGTAATACCAAGCGGAGAAGTCCAGGTTCCAACCGCACATGTAGGCGAAGAACATAAACTGATTTGGTGCCCAACAAATCGCAAATGTCACCACTACGATCAGTAGCATCTTGATGACTTTCTTACGAGCACGAAGAAGATCTCTTGATAGCTGGTTCTCTCTGCCATCGCTCAGTGATTGGCGCATAGCCATGGCACTCTTATGCAAATTACTCATGATCTGCCAATAGGAGAGGCCCTGTATCGTCAATGGTATTAAGTAAATGACGCAAAAGTTGGCCATTCCCAAAAATGTCTGCCAGGCCTTGCTTGGCCAATTAAGAACACAACTACCCACGTCAGTGTTTTTATACGTGTACAAAAAGTAACTATTCATGACGATACCCATGGACCATATGCAAATGATCATGATGGTGGCCTTCTTGACAGTGAAGACGACTTCATATCTTAAAGGATGCACAATACTGAAGTACCTCTCTAAGGTAACGCAAGTCAATGACATCACAGAGGAGACGAAGCTTGCCCACAGAGGGAACTTGGAGAGAAGAAGACGGCACAGAAGCTCACCACCAAAGCCCTTGGGTACGGGAATCACAAAACCTGTACAGATAAATTAAATCAGCACTCAATTAACTTTGTTTTGTGTAAGACGACCGAACATATAAAACAACCAACCAACAAACCAAACAAACAACCAACCAACCAAACAAACAAACAAACTCCCCAATACCCCCAACATATCATCCCAACACCCCAAACAAAACAAAACAAATGCAACGGGAAATGTCGTGTAGATTGCATCAAAAGAGATATATCTCTTTTGATACAATCAACAGTTTGCGATCTTCAAAAAGTAAGTTAAATCAACTATACGTATATAAAGACAATTGTGTACATTTTCCAAGTATCCATTTTGCAACCCAATTTGAATAATTTCAAGGACTAGAATTTCCAAATGACCAGTTCAGATAATAAAACGAAGACGCTAAAAGGAACAACACATGTCTTATTCAAAAGATTATCATTTTAGATAAACGGCGATACCATTAAAAAAAAAAACCTTACATGTCTATCGAATAACTTATTAGCGGACGTACATGTCAAGATAAGGAACAAAAATGAACGGGGCACTCAATAAAGACATAAGACAAGGTAAATATTTGCTCTTTTCCTTCGTGTAAAAACAAGAATTTTCTAAGGATTGGGCAGTGAAATGTTTTCATAAAACAGCCTTAGGACCGGACTTCCCATACTGACACAAGCTAAAATTTAATTTAAAACATTGCGGAGAGATTTGTTTTTTCTCCACTCTCTCAATGAAAAGAAAATATTGCGCAGATGATTTTTTTAGCTTGAATTTAAAGAAATAAAGAAATAAAAAAATAACAAATATTCTAAGCACAAACGTAAAATTAGGCCACGAAGGACGTTTTCCCGCACGCTTTGTTATTCTTGTAATCTGACACGATGATCAAGTTTTATAAACTCTCAATCAAAATTAATTTCAATGTAAAATATCCGGACGTCATAATACCGGTTCGAAAACCTCATTTCCGGTAAAAGGTGTAGCTCCTTAATGAACAAAATCACAATTAGTGCCTAAAGAGAATTTATTTCAATTTATCTTATCATTATAATTATTTATAATCATTAATTTATTTATCTTATCTTAAAACAAATTAATTTGATTTCAATAATGGCAGTCATCACTTCTTCAACGTCGAACGTTTTTGTTTTCAAAGGAACATTAACGGCCTACAGAATAGGTTAGAAAACAAAGCTCGTCCAAGATCACAGATTTAAAACAAAACTACACGGTCGATATGAAGACGACAGTAGAAAAAATCTTTGGAAATATTTATATCTGAAATGTATAATTTGATGATAATTAGATCAATATAATTTCCCGTTTGGAGTCTATCGCTCAGTGAGAATTTTTCACTATTTTCTCGTGACTCAGATGGCCGATCGATCTCGAACTTCTACAGGTTTGTCGGTTTATGTTTATGGTGGAATACATAAAGTTCTTACACTGCCAGCAACTGTTTTGTTAGCAAAAACAATTATGTATGTTCCTTTAGGTAATCAATATCAAGACCTTTACAAATTAATTTGATAAAAACATCGATGACATCATTGAACATCAACGATTATCATAAAACGGGAATCAAGTTGGATGGCTCTTTTATATTATACTCATCAGACTACTGCGATCTTCTGCAATGAATTTGAAAAGACAATGTGGGAAAACGTTTTGACTTGGACTTCAGTGAAATGTCGATTGTGTTTATGAATTTATAGATGGATGACATCAAGGTAAAACTGAGTCTGCTTGCACTGCTTTTTCTTATCTTGCATAAAACCGATCTCTAAATTTAGTCATCGATAGTCTTTCTGATGAGTGTGTTGGAATATTCATTATTTGGTCGAGCAAAACTTAAGGTTTTCCAAATAGTACTTTTCAATAATATTTAACAATGTTTTCAAATGTATTGTCAATAAATAAGATATGGATCGCAGTTTGTGAGTGCACAGTCTTATTAAGGTTTATAAACCATGATTTGTGAGTGCACATTTTTTGATGGTTAATAAAAGGATCATTTGTAAAACATGTTTTAAGATGCCTAATTTTTCATGTCCGGCATCACTTTCTATGGTTTACATCCAATCACTCTATCCACAGTGAAACATGTCGAACAAGTCATAGCAATATTATGTATTGACAAACGGCGACCCATAAAGAGTAGAATGCTCTTTTTCACTTTGGTATAACTAATCAGCAGACGATACTCAATGGTTCCTTTTAGGACCATTAAGAGAAGAGAAACCACATCAGGAATGGCACGCCAGGCCTGCATAATAATATACTTCATTCTTGTATAAACATGGCAAGGCAGTTTCCCCTTTTCGCAATCAGTATTGTCTTTGACTCCGTCTACCCCCCCCCCCCCCTACTCCCCCAGTCCCAACCGATGGAAAAACTGAATACGCTACTGACGTGGCAGCTTTAAAGTCAACACATTTTAAAATATTCCTCAATAAATAGTTTCCATCAGTTAATGGCTATGACATTTTAATTGTGTTTGTGGTCTGAATAACAGACTGTGAAAAAGCCATTTGCCGAATTTCCAATCGCCTCTTCAGTCCACCCTTGAGAAACCATTAACAAAATAACTGACGTATGCTTTTATGCCTTCAATTACATTTTTATGCCATTTTTATGCCATCTCTACAATTAAATTTGTGTGCAATTTTGGTATACAAAATACTGTTGGTGACCGATTGAAAATGTACTTGAACACAAATCAAACCAGTGTTACTTAATTAAATTAAACCATAAAACCAACCGTTGTCACAAAATAACTTATTTCTATGGAACTGAGGTCCTTGTGCAGTACAAATTTGAAAATCGAACCTCACCTTTGTTTATGGTAATTTTTTGAAAAGAAAGAGGGAAATCACATCACCGGTAATGGTCGTTGTTATGTTTCGACAATGTGGCTTTGTGAGGTATCGTTTACCCGTCATGTTTCCTTTTTGTTCGTCCGTGACTGCCCAAAAACCCAAGAGCAAATCATTGTGACGATCAGTCAGACCAGACAGACCTTGTTGTTGTATTAAACTCGAAAGTTCTAAAGACGATGTCCGATAAAATTTGAATTTTTCTTTAAAATACAATAAAATACAACTTGGTAAAACGTTTTCAGTGGATTCTTGGTAATTGTGAACTTTCATCCAATTGTAGCAAATTGGAATTACATTTGTCATGTCTGCAATGATAGGCATAATCTTCCCTTCAACAATATTAGAATATATACACTTTCCCGGCAAGGGGATAAAATAGTGAAATAAACATTGAGGTATTTAAAGGCAGTGGACACTATTGGTAATCACTCAAAATAATTATTAGCATAAAACCTTTCTTGGTGACGAGTAATGGGGAGCTGTTGATGGTACAAAACATTGTGAGAAACGGCTCCCTCTGAAGTGCCATAGTTTTCGAGAAAGAAGTAATTTTCCCACGAATTTGATTTCGAGACCTCAAGTTTAGAACTTCAGGTCTCGAAATCAACCATCTAAATGCACACAACTTCGTGACAAGGGTGTTTTCTTCTTTCATTATTATCTCGCTAGTTCGATGACCGATTGAGCTCAAATTTTCACAGGTTTGTTATTTTATGCATATGTTGAAATACACCGACTGTGAAGGCTAGTCTTTGACAATTACCAATAGTGTCCACTGCCTTTAAAGGCACCGGCCAACTTTGGTAATTGTCAAAGACCAGTCTTCTCACTTGGTGTATCTCAAGATACACATTAAATAACAAACATGTGAAAATTTAAACTAAATTGGTCGCTGAAGTTGCGAAAGAATAATGACGCACACGTTGTGTGCTTTCAGATGCTTGGTTTCGAGACTTCAGCTGAGGTCACGAAATCAATTCAAATATTTCAGTGAGAATTGACTAAAAAACAACGTATACGTTACTTCATCGGGAGCCGTTTCTCACAATGTTTGATAATATCAACAGCTCCCCATTGCTCGTTACCAAGTAACTTTTTATGTTAACAATTATTTTTAGTAATTACCAATAGTGTCCAGTGCCTTTCAGTTGTCCAATCACAAAGGTGGTGGGTGCATATGAAAAATAGCATTCACAAAGTTGTAAGAAGTTATTTTGATTGCAAGGAAATATTGAAAACGTTTTAAAAAAAATAATAAGTTAACACTCACCGAGATGTAGCGGTATGAGAAAAACGGATACGATGAAATCACAGACGGCCAAACTCACGATGAACATGTTGGTCAGATTTTGTAGCGATGGTACCCTTGCTACAGTAAACATGACCAAGAAGTTACCGGTGATCCCAAGTACAGCTATGATACCATAGACGGCTCGTAACCAAACCTGGTCCTCGAAGGCTCCCTCGGCTGACCATCCTTGCTGCCCATTATCCTGGTCATCAATGCTACTCATCTTGTGAGGCTCTTACACGGTATGGAGTTATTTAAGAGTAAAGTTTGGCGTGTCTTGTCGTGTAATCAGCAAAGTTATAGCGGTTGAGGCATCCGAAGGTTAAGAGATCGCCTCTTCGTGATCAGACGTTGAATTGGAAACTTGAAGCAGCGATACTTGAGTAAGTAACTTCCTTTTGTTATTTCAAGTCCAATATTGAAAATGAAGACGTTAAGCCTCGTTGGGATTATACAGGAAGTCAAACAATATTATAAGAACGAGAGACTTTGGTTGCCGTGACACAACACGATGCGAACGTCATATTCTCCTTGTTTTATAAGAGTATACAGCCAATATCCTGCCCATCTTTAAACAACGCAGGCTATCACAGGCTATTCAATTGTCCGTTCTGAATATCATTAGGGACATGTGCGTGGTTTCAGTCGCAGTAAGATGCTTTAAAATGTATTTTTCTAAGTGGTCTTTCCATGCCTGATTCTCATTATTTCCCGTCTTAGTTTTTTTGTTTCGACAATTATATAACCCAAAATACAATAGACTTAATTATTTCATTATACACTTTCGGCACGGGAAAAAAAAGAAAAGTTCACAGATTTACAAATAACTTACAGAAGGTAATGGTGGAAGACTTCTCTTGAAATAGTATTCCATGAAATGCTTTACTTTTCGAGAAAACATTAAAACAATTATCAATTCTCGTTTTCGAGAATTACAGATTTTTTAAAACACATGTCATGACACGGCGAAACGTGCGGAAACAAGGGTGGGTTTTCCCCGTTATTTTCTCCTGACTCCGATGACCGATTGAGCCTAAATTTTCACAGGTTTGTTATTTTTTATATAAGTTGTTACACGAAGTGTGGGCCTTTGGACAATACTGTTTACCGAAAGTGTAAAATGGCTTTAATAACAGCCACTGATGTATCCTGCTGACAATGACTAGAGCAAGTCGAAACGTTGATACAATTAAGAACCAACTCCGTGGTAGCGCAGTTAAAGGAACACGTTGCCTTGGATCGGTCGAGTTGGTCTTTGAAAAGCGTTTGTAACCGTTTGTTATAAAATGCATATGGTTGGAAAGATGTTTTAAAAGTAGAATACAATGATCCACACAAGTATTACTCGAAATTGCACGGTGTTCCCTTTACCTCGTCGACGAACACGGTCGGCCATTTATGGGAGTCAAATAAATGGCCGACCGTGTTCGCAAAGTAAAATGAAAACCACGCAATTTCGAGGCAAATTTGTGTGGATCATTGTATTCTACTTTTAAAACATCTTTCCAACCATATGCAATTTATAACAAACGGTTATAAACGCTTTTTATAGACCAACTCGTCCGATCCAAGGCAACGTGTTCCTTTAATCGATCCTATAGGCGTAAGTCCCTGCTGATTATTCCGTCAAGGCTATTTAAAAAGAAATGCATCCAAGAGATTCGACGTTGGACACAACAAAACTTCCTGAAGTTAAATGATGATAAGACAGAGTTCCTTCTATTTGGGTCACGTCAACAGTTAACTAAGGTTTCAGTGCCATACATCTCCATCGGTGATGCTCGGATAGCTCCCTCGCTGAAAGCTCGGAACTTAGGGGTTATTTTTGATTCATCGATGACACTTCAGCCACACATCAACAACATTGTTCGTTTATCATCATATCACATCAGGAATATAGGTAAGATTCGCAAGTACTTGGACAAAAGTGCCACTGAAAAGGTCATTCACGCATTTGTTACTTCTCGTCTTGACAACGGCAATGCTCTTCTCTACAGTCTTCCTAACAACCAGATTTCCCGACTTCAACGGCTCCAAAATACTGCTGCCCGCATTGTGACACTGTCTAGAAAATCCTGTTCTATCACCCCCATTCTGAAACAACTACACTGGCTGCCTATCTCTCAACGAATCATCTTCAAGCTGATGCTCATTGTCCACAAAGCTCTTAATGGCAAGGCTCCCCACTATATTTCTGAACTGCTTCACGTTTACACTCCATCAAGGAATCTTCGATCAAGTTCTATGCTTCTCCTCATTGAACCCAAGTCTCGACACTCATGGGGTGACAGGTCTTTTTCTGTAGCCGCGCCACGCATCTGGAACTCTCTACCACTTAATCTTCGATCTTGTGTTTGTACTGCAAAATTCAAGTCTCTTCTCAAAACTTATCTTATGTCACAGGTTTTCAATGACTAATTTTGTTGTGTCTGTTTTTCTTTGTGTTGTGTTTTGTTTTTGTTTTGTTTTTGGTTTTACTGCGCCTTGAACACCCAGCAGGGTGGATATGTGCGCATTACAAGTCTTATTATTATTATTATTATTATTATTATTATTATTATTAAAGCAGGACAGGTCTTCACAGAACTGATAAGACTCCTGAAAAATCCAAAATTTACTCCGCGGCAGTTGAATATATAGCAAGTCAGTTTTCTAAAGAACAATCTCTATCTGGCAAGTAGATAATAATACACATGGTGTTTATATACCGCGAACCAATGTTGATATACCTCACCATGCAATGCCTCAAATCCCATACAACTATTAGTTCTATCGAAACTTTCAAAATGCAGTGTTGTAACTAAGTAATTTTTCCTCAAGTCAAGTCAAGTCGCAAGTCATCTTTGCTCTATTCAAGTCAAGTCGCAAGTCATTTTTGTCCAAGTCAAGTCCAACGTGCTATCTACTTTACTCTATGGTTGCGAAACTTGGCACTTAAAATCAAGTCAAGAGAAGAAACTTGATGCATTCGACTCAAGATGCCTAAGGAAGATCTTGGGCATTAAGTGGAGTGACTTCGTCCGCAACGAGGAGGTCAGAGATCGATCACAACAAACTCCAGTGTCCAATACAATCTGTGGGCGGCGCATGAACTGGCTGGGCCATGTTTCGCGGCTCCCCCCTTCGAGACTCGCCAATCAAGTCCTGTGGTGGAACCCGCCGGGAAGGAGGAGGAGAGGCCGACCTAAAATGAACTGGCACCAGACCATCCAGCAGGACCTTCATAGGGTCAATAGAGGCTGGAGCGACGTCAGGTCACTGACTGCAGACCGATCTGCCTGGAGAGCGTTGACTGCCTCATGCGTCGGACGACGCAGGAGCCCCTAAAGGCCGGTTTATAGTCGGTCGCGCGATGGTCGCGCGACGGAAATCTTGGGCGCAATCCTAAGACTGAGGCGTAAAAACCGTGTCTTTTTATGATCGCGCGTCAACATTTCCGACGCCCGACCATCGCGCGACCGACTATAACTCTAAGTCAAGTCGCAAGTCATTTTTGTCCAAGTCAGGTCAAGTCGAAAGTCATTTTTGTCCAAGTCAAGTCAAGTCGCAAGTCATTTTTGTCCAAGTCAAGTCAAGTCGTTTTTGTCCAAGTCAAGTCAAGTCGTTTTTGTCCAAGTCAGGTCAAGTCGCACGTCATTTTTGTCCAAGTCAAGTCAAGTCGCAAGTCATTTTTGTCCAAGTCAGGTCAAGTCGCACGTCATTTTTGTCCAAGTCAAGTCAAGTCGCAAGTCATTTTTGTCCAAGTCAGGTCAAGTCGCACGTCATTTTTGTCCAAGTCAAGTCAAGTCGCAAGTCATTTTTGTCCAAGTCAGGTCAAGTCGCACGTCATTTTTGTCCAAGTCAAGTCAAGTCGCAAGTCATTTTTGTCCAAGTCAGGTCAAGTCGCACGTCATTTTTGTCCAAGTCAAGTCAAGTCGCAAGTCATTTTTGTCCAAGTCAGGTCAAGTCGCACGTCATTTTTGTCCAAGTCAAGTCAAGTCGCAAGTCAACAAAACTGTTGACTCGGTTCAACAACACTCATGGCTGTCAAAATGAGCAGAAATGAACACAATGTTAAACACTCTCACACTATTATTCTCACTCGCTATCATTGACTTGAATGGTTCAAATTCATTCCTAACATCAGTGAACTTCTGAAACCCTTACCAAGTGTATACGTGTATACGTGTATTTTAAGCACATATTTCACCGTATAACCTGTTGTCAAAATTGATTTTATTTTTTAATTATTTTTTATTTTTTTATTTATGCAGGATACAAAAATCAGCACAAGAGCTGTTTTACATTACGGTCCTGTGTAAAAAACAAAAAAACAAAAAAACAAAAAACACACCATTACTTAAAAAAGTCAGAGTAAAAAGATTTAACATATTATGAAGTCCCTTGAAAGTGTGCCTTTCGCTTCATGCATCTTCATTGCATGGCAATTAATTATAAAGTGCACTCTATTTTTATAAAAAAATGCTTCGGGTTATCTGGTAATGTTATTCATGTGTGGTCTTTGACAGTTCATAGCATGGCAGATTTCACGATGTACTTATAAGTAGAAGCGCAGTATTAACCAATGTCAACACTATTCTCAATGCAGTTGCAGCCATTTTAGCAAAGATACAGACATCCTCATCGATTTAACGATTACTAATGTAAAGTAGGTCTACTTATATTCAAGTAGATCCATTAGATCAACTAGTCCTAGAGCTTGATTTTAATATTTGAAAGGTTTGACAACATAAAACTTAGCAACGACAGTGGACTCAATGGTCTGTGAATAATTCACCCAATGTACTTTTTTTACTCGTGGCTTGTCGTTGCGTATAGGTTGATACCACCGGACTTAAGCTTTGATGTTTATGATCAGCAGAGTGTGGGTCCGAGAGTCGTGACACCTTTTTCTCAAGCAAGACACTCGTTATTGCCATGATTGCTTCGTCCTTCGGATGGGACGTAAAGCCGTTGATCCCGTGCGTTGTGAAATGCACGAAAAGATCCCAGTAACACTAATCGCTAGTGAGAAGGGGGTTCGCACCGGAATCGTATACTCCTGGCAGTGGCTGCTGGATGCGCCGTAGCACCTTGTAAACCCTTGGTGCTACATAATTTTGTCTCAGAATGCTTAACTCCATCTAAAAAATGTGTAAGCGCCTTGAGTAGGCCTTACCTTGTTGGTTAGATACGTAAGCCATAATGACTTCGGTATTATTATTATTGGAGTCCACAAAGAACAGACTATAATGAGCTGGCCGTCGAACAGTTCCAGCGTTGAGGGCGGGTTGGTATTGGCTGGTATTTTGTCATAATCCAGACCAGTAGGCCTCAACCTCGTTCCCAGGGGTGATCGATCTCACAGCGCCATTTTTTCCCAGAATGCCTGGCTCGTTTAGTGACGAGAGGTATCGATACGGCGCACTGCCCATGCAGCGAGGCTAAGTAGGCCTATTAACAGACCTTTCGCAAATAGGTCTACTCGCTACGCACGCGTTATGACATGGAATTAAAGGTACATGCGTCCAATTTTGATCAATTAGATCGCTTTGTAGATCAGCATGCACATCAGTCATTCAGGTTAGCGTTTGCGCAATAGGAATTTGCGAAAAAGACTCCATTCGCTTCATTTACATTGCTTCCAGTGACGGCGTATATACATCACACCAAAATAACCAACATTAAAAACGCACTGTATGCTTAAAAAAATGTAATTTCACATCAAAAACTATTGACACAACAAAAACTAACGAAAAATGTTTTTTCAAGAAAAACAGCGCATACTATGCCTGAATCCTTTTATAGATTCAAGCTCATAAAGACCGTTTGTGTGCTCTTCATGTTTTGAAAACCCGACATAGGCCTACTGATGAGCACCACAGTTAGTAATGCTTTTTTTGCACTTGGCATTTTGGCGTTCCATAGATTAGAATCATGAAGATCCACACACGCAGTGAACGGGAAGTTAAAATGTTGTTATTAAAACCGGCTACGTGTCATTTGTTTTCTAAACTCAGTCAACTACATTGCGTGAGAATTAACAATGTAAGCCTCGTACCCTTTATCTATTGGATTCCCAGGTACCTTTTTAGACTTTGTGATAATTAATAATATATTTCACGAAATAGCTGATATAGTGCCTTGCATGTAAAACATAAACAACGAAATTACGATTAATTTGAAGACTCGCAAATTTATAAAAAAAAAATCAAAACAAACAAACACTTCTGACCTCAGAAGGCCATGGCAACTACATAGGCTATATAAAATATGCATACAAATAAAAACTGGAGCAATCAACAGCTACTTTGAAATTTAAAAAAGGTGGGGGAAATGGCCGACTTTGGTATACAAACTTGCGTCAGACTTTGTCATGTATGTGTAATATGCCTGGCTATCCCGTGTTCAATACTCTTCTGGTCATACATGTAAAAAGTATGGTGGCCCTGAAGGGACATCGCATATCGCAAACGTGTGCGCATACGTATGCAATGTCGTGAAACAATTCGCAAATATGTGCGCACACGAATGCAATGTCGTGAAACAATTCGCGAATATGTGCGCACACGTATGCAATGTCGTGAAACAATTCGCAAATATGTGCGCACACGTATGCAATGTCGTGAAACAATTCGCGAATATGTGCGCACACGTCTGCGAATATTATGTGCGATGTCGTGAATTTTATTGCATACCATGTTGCATACCTTTGAATAAAATGTCTAATGATCTGGGGGGTTTCTTTCCAACAGTGAGATAAGCGGTAGTCATTGCAGCAGTAGTCTTTGTTGTGAGGCAAGCGAGGCGTGTGGTCGTCCTTGACCTGGTGCCAAGTTCCTGGGTATACACATGCTTTACAGAGGGAGCCTGCTGTAGCGCCACAGTACTCCCTAGATCGGTAACAAATTATCCACAACTGTGACATCATCCTAATGGTATGCAACATGGTATGCAATAAAATTCACGACATTGCAAAACAAATCGCACTCGTGTGCGCACATATTCACGATTTGGTTCACGAAATTGCATACGTGTGCGCACATATTCACGATTTGGTCCACGAGATTGCATACGTGTGCGCACATATTCGCGATTTGTTTCACGACATTGCATACGTGTGCGCACATATTCGCGAATTGTTTCACGACATTTCATACTTGTGCGCACATATTCGCGAATTGTTTCACGATATTGCATACGTGTGCGCATATATTCGCGATTTGTTTCACGACATTGCATACGTGTGCGCACACGTTTGCGTTATGCGATGTCCCTTCGGGGCCACCATAAAAAAGGACGGGTGTCGTGAATGTTTGTTGCCTATAATTAGCGCTTTCGCGTTCCATATTAAGTTCATGCAGGTCAAGCGGTGCAACCAAAGAGGAAGGAAATGCAGTGGAAATTCCCCCAGCCATAATTTAATTTTTCGCAATATCGAGTGCTGTAATTTTGTCTCCGAGCTGAAAATCTCTAAATTGAAAACCTTAGCTGTTGACTTTCGTTTCGTTTTAACATGAGGCGACTCTGACAACCAAGATGACGTACACATTCTACAGTCAGTGTATAAGGTATGTGAGATGATTAAACAAATCCGATATTGTGCTTTTTTAGGCAAAATAATGTGCTAATCCAGTTATCAATTGCGTTCTACTCAAGGATGTCTAAACAAAATGGGATCAATGTTTATAAATAATGGTCTACTTATGCGGTGTATTTATACCATTTTTAATACATGGAAGATAAACCAAATGACATTACACAAGCGATCCTCATGTGTTAGTGTGGGCTGGTGCCTTTTAGTTTCACATACTTTTTAGGAATAAATATTTGACACTTTTTTCTTTACAAAAGAGTGACCTAAAATGTTCCTTATATTAAAACAAATGAATGTAGTTTATTTTGTAACCAATATTTCAGGTTCGGTTGCTGATCCCCATATGATCTACGATGGCAAAGGGACTATCTCATAACTCAACCTTAGAAAGGTTTGGTGAGGAACATTTAATGTGCTCAATCTGCCATGAACTATTCAAGGAACCAAAGACGTTGAGTTGCTTTCATACGTTTTGTGTAAATTGTCTCTTGACTTATCAACAATCATTCCATATAAAAGGAAAATGTCCAATATGTCGAAATATCACTGTTCCAGTACGAGGGGACATAACAAGCCTCACAACGGACTTCAAATTAACTAGTATGATTGAAACAATAAAGAAGGAAGACCAACAAGCCAAGAAACAAGAAACACCAACTTGCAAAACTCATACAGGAAGAAAATGTTGGGTGTATTGTGAGACTTGCAATGAATTCATTTGTTTAACCTGTGTGACAGAATGCCATAATGGCCACGCGGTTGAAGAGATCAGCGAAACAGTCACAGACGAGAAAAGACAGATAGTTGCCGACCATATTCCAAAAATTGAGAAACTTCTTGTAAAAATCAGTCAGGCTTTAGATACCGTTCCAAGAATCTGGCAAACATTGCAGGTAGCATTTGCGACTATCAGAAAGGACGTAGAAGATAAAGCGATTGAAGAAATAGCTAGAGTAAACTCAGACAAACAACTGATACTTAGTGAACTGGATGAAACTGAAAATGAGAGAAAGTTGAGACTATCTCAATATGAAGACTTCATGAAAGGTGAGAAGCGAAGTTTACAGAATTTGATGACGTGCACAAAACGTGCACTCCAAGTACACAATAACTGTGACTTCATTATAAGCTACAGTCCACTGATGAGGGATTTCCGTATTCTAAATGAATGTAAAACTGATCAGTTTGAAACTAATCTGGTGAGCTTCCAACCAACCAATACTGTTGGTGTTTGTTTGGGGAAATTGAAGCAAACCCCTCTAAGCCTGGAGAACATTGAGGAATTGGAACCCCAACCTCAGCAATCACAAAGCCCGTGCAACAAGTGGAAGAAAATACCGTCAGGAGTTGAATGCGGTGGTAGAGGTGTTGCAGTACTACTGAACGGCTTTGTCGTAGCAGACCCAAGGGGTCAAGTCATTGTCACGAAGTCATCGTCGAATACTGTGTGGAAGAATTGCAAACCAAATCGTAAGTTATCAATTTAATAATGTAAATAATTTGAATTCGTATGTATACGAGCTATTAAGTTGAAGATGCTTTTACAATGACAACCGGCTCTGCTGAGATACTTTTAAGTAAGTTGGCAAAAGTGTCTTTGTCCTCAAAAGAACTTCTTATGCACAGTCCCGGTTGAAAGGAATAAAGACAAAATGTGAAATAAGCATTCCATTCGTCTCTAAACAAGAGTACAAAACAAACTTTGTCAAATAATCAATTTTTTCAGAGCTTGAAAGACTCTTTCTAAAAACTTAATCCAATGAAAACCAATATAGGTCGAAAACAATTAGATGAGAGTACTGAAAATGAATCGTTCTTTTTTCTTCAGACCCTCGAGATGTATCAGCTGTAGGCAGCTTTGTAATCGCTGTAGACGAAACCAAGTTTGTTAGAGTATACAACAGGAATGAGACATCAACCCCCCCTCGAAATTTTGTAACGGTCCATGCGTCTGAAGTTAAGAAGACTCAAGTAGATCTTCGATGTGTAGCTGTAAAGGAAGATGGCGATATCGTTGTGGGTGATGCAAAGAGTAAAGTTCTAAGCGAGCTGTCTCTCATCGATGGTAGCATAATACGTGTAGTTCCCGTACAAACACCACCGGACTTTCTAGCTGTTAACAAGTACTCACAAATGTTGGTATCCGGCGAATATAGTGGCACTGCTGAAGTGCTTGATTCTGATGGTGTCAGACAGTTCACCATCACACCTTATGTCAACAACGCTAAGGTGCGTTGTTGTACTGGTGTATGTTGGAGTAAATCAGGTATTTACCTTGCCATGCACAATAAGGTAAAACGTTCGGGTCATGTACATCATTACGATGATAAAGGCATATTCATTGAGTGTGTGATTCAAGGCTTAATACTTCCACAAGGTATCAGTCTAACAGAGGATGAAACTCGGTTAATTATTGCAGACGATCACTCGGTCCAAATATT